>NC_090987.1:22115530-22418560 GCF_041146395.1 Eulemur rufifrons | reverse complement strand
AGTGGTTCGAGGGTCACGTTGCGAGTTCTTTCCTGGTGCTGCAATGCCGCTTATTGTTGCTGGAAGATGGGGGTGCAGCTAGTGTGCTGGGTAACTCACTCTTTTGCATTTAATCTAATGAATTCTTACTAAGTAATTTTGATGGATGTAGGTCAAAGACAGGAGGAAGGGTGACAGAAAGACACTGACAGGTGTGAAGCACTTATTTTGTGTCAGACTTGCAGAGCACTGAGTATTCATTGTCTCATTTCACTCTCATACGACTCAATGAAGTGGGGATCATTAGTCTTATTTAGAGCTGGGGAAACTGAGGCCGAGGAAGTTCAGAGAAGTTAGGTGAAGTGCTCGAGATCCCCCAGCTGGTGTGGCTGTGTGATATATGCAGAGTTCACGTCCAGCTCTGTTCGGCTCCAAAGCCACAGCCTCTGTTCTTCCCGCCATACCACAGAGCTGAGCTTAACTCTAAGCAACTATGATATGGCAACACTTACCCACCCCCCTTGTTTTTGGTAAGGCTGATCACCTAATTCCTTTCATGTAGGATCTGATGAATAAAATGGCAATTTATTATTTTTGAACACATCTATAGTGTACAAGGTGGCAGCCTGGGGATGCTGCTCCCTGGGACAAAGGGAGGTCAAGTGACTTGTTGAGTATCCGATTGCATAACTTTTAGCCCAGGGGTCAGCAATTCTTCAGCTCTGAGGGCTCCCCAGAAATAGCAGGGCCTGCGGGAGGTGCCGATGGCCAGAAAGGTCATCCCTGCAGCTGCTGGGAGCCAGGGAAGCTCTCCAAGCCACTTGGAAGGTGGCCCGGCTGGAGTGTGCCAGGCAGCATAGGCCAGACAGAAGGTGGGGACAGTGAGGGGTGCAGCAGTGGCCCAGGCAGGGACAGGGAAGGCTGTAGACACAGCCGAGGCAGCGGGATGGAGTGGCAGGTGGGAGTGGTTATAGGAAGTGTGCGACAGAAGGGGTGAAGGACAGAGAGAGAGAGAGAGAGGGATTGAGAGCGCAAGAGGAAAAATGCCAGGAAGGCCGCCAGGATGCTGAGCTGGGCCACTGGGTCCACGAGAGCTCCACACAGCCCCAGGGGTAAGGCAGGGAGGACCAGGCAGGTGGGGCAAATAAATTTGATTTGCATGGGTTGAGTCTGATGTGTATGTGGAACATCCGGGCAACTTCTTAAGGTCTGGGGATGGCAGAGCACTTTGGGGGTCACTGCCATGAGGGGTGCTATTTTCACCAGCACGTGAGGCCCCCTGCAGGACGGACACTCCCTTCCTCCACTCAGAGTGAGATTCTGCCTGGACACGTGCACATGTGTACCTCCTTACATACTCATCCACACGCTCCCCTCGTGCACACATGTACATACTCAGACACGGCCCCTGCGTGCACCGTATCCACCCCCGCACACCCCTCAGATGCACACACTCACCCCACGCTCAGACGCGCGCTTCCCCTATGTACACCTGCACACGCGTGCATCCTGTCTCAGCACACACCCTCACTCCTAGGCACAAAGTCAGCCCTTCCCAGCCTCTCCAGAGAGTGGCCACAGTCAGGGGACTGAATGCCCTGGGGCAGGCACAGGAGCTGAGGCAGAGTGACAGCCCCACGCATGGGCTGGCTCCTGGCCCCTTGTTGCCATTGACCTTGTGGTGCTGGCTGGGCAGCCAGAGTGAGCCTCTGAAGCACCTGAAGCCCTTCTGGTCTTCTTAATTCCAGCCTACAGAAAGCCCTGGAGAGGGACAAATGTGGGGACCAGAACAGTTCCTAGAGAGCCTCTCATCCTGCTGGCTGTACAGACGAGAAACCAAGGCTCAGAGAGGGCCTGCCTTGCCCAGGGTCCACCTGCCAGGAGGTGGCAGGCTGGGGCCTAGCACACCAGGCTGACTCTCCCTGGTGCAGGGCCCCCCGTGTGCCCTGGCTGGCGAGTCTGACCGCAGAGGGATCAGGCGTGGCTCAGTTGTGCGGGTTGGGCACAGCGCTGCAGCCAGGCATTGGGCTGTGGGCACCCCCCTGCTTCCCGTCCTGTCCACAGGGACCTGCTGGTGGCTGGGAGTGGACAGTGAAGGCCGGTGTCAGGCAACTCCAGGCTCTGGCACTTCTAGCCCAGAATCCTGACCCTGATGGGGACACACGAGAATAGGACAGACTCAGGGTGGCTGTCTTTCCCAACATCACCCTCGTTGTGTCCCTGAAAACCTAGTTTCCCTTTAAAAATCACTATTTATGGAGCTTTGATTTAAGAGTTATCTAAAACCTTCTTGAACTTGACTTTTGCCCCGGCCTCTACCACCTCTTGGGGGGAAATGAGTACTATAAATTGCATCCTGCCGCACAGAGTTGGGCTACCTTTGATTTGCCCTGAATTCCCCTGTGTTTGAGATCTATTTGAAGCGCCGGGATCAGTGGCCAGGGCTCCTGCTTCCCTTCCTGGAGCCTGTGCCGTCTTCACCCCACAGAGTGGGCGACCAGCTCTGGCCTGAGGGTCCAGCCTCAGCCCCACCCTGTCTTCTGGGGGCACCACACTTCCTCCCCCTGACACCCCGCCAAGTGTTGCTGCCCATTGCTGGCGTAGGGCTTGGCTTTTGCTCGCTTGTTCGCGTGTTTTCTCTTTCTTTGGGGCATATTGTCTTCATTATCATCATGTGGCTTTATTTCTTCCCTCAGATATCATTTCTAATCCTATCACCCAACAGGACCACGTTAGCCTGTTGATGCTCTTCCTTCTAGATTTTCTCCCTAGGCAGAGGTCTTGTTTAGTGTTTTGTTTTGTTTTGAAGTTGGACGCTACTCTCTTCTAATGAGAGGGCATTTCCAGACCCGAGGCTCCGGCAGTGGCTTGCATGGGAAAAATGAGTCATAGCTGTTATTCATAGTTGGATTTTTAAAATGAAGAGCAGGGAAGTACTTTCTGGGAGCTGATACTGGGCTTGATGCCTTGGGGCATATTGGGTCACTCCCGCCTGCAGGGAGCTTACATTCCAGTTGGGGTGACAAGATCTACCCATATGGAAGGCTGGGTGACACGACAGGCATCGCAAATGTCACAAGGCTGCTTGGAGAGCCTGGTATATTGAGAAGTACAGAGATTGATGGCATCTTTAGGACTTCAGGGTGGCAAAGATCCAGTGAGGTAGTCAGGGAAGCCTTCCTGGAGGAGGTGACATAGCAGCTGAGCTTTGAAGTCTGAGTCAGTTTAGGCAAGACGGATGGGGTGGGAGGGTATTTCAGATTTGGGAAAGAGCCTGGGGAGCTATTTGGAGGTGGGAAAGCTCTAGAATGTGTGGAGGCCTGAAGTAGCTCAGGCCAGGGCAGTGGGCTGGAGTCAGCTGTGACCACTCAGCTGAGGGATCTGCCCTGGAGGAAGCAGGGAACCCTGAAGGTCGCTGATAAGGGTTCTCATTCAGGGGAAGGTGAGCACCAGGTATCTTAGGTCTGCTGTAAGGAACAGTGAAGGGGCCACTAAGAAGATGGGGGCATCTGCCAAGGAGCAGGCAGGGGTGGGAATGGCGGCCGTCTGATTCCAAGATTGTTCTTTTTTAAGCACCAATCTTAAAATCTTGAAGTAAGAAAATCTTCATCTTTCTCTGCTGCACTCCTTTTAATAAAAGGATTTGTTCTGTAAAATTTGGATTGAGTCAAAAGGCTGCACTTAAGGACCTAGAAGGCCACAGGTGGCCTTAAGGCCACAGGTTCCCCACCCCTGCTTGGCATCAGCTTGGTAAATGCGCCTATGACGACCGTCTGGAGACAGTGGGATGTCCACAGAGGTCACCCACTCAGCATGCAGAGCCAGACTTCCTGGATTCAAATCCCAGCTCTGTCTCATTAAAGCCCACCAGCCAAAGGCCGTCAGCAACACACCTGTAGTCGAACCTCGTTAGGTTTATCGGCCGGCTGCAGTGAGGAAGTGGATGCAACGTGGGGAACGGGGGCATCCCAAAGAGGGCACTGAAGGAGGGGGACTGCAGAGTTTGGGGGCCGGTTAATCAGAGTGCAGTCTTGGTCAGAGTTTGCGGACCAGGGGCGTTGCTGGAGCAGTCAGGAGTCATATCTTTAGAACGCACCAGCCGATGGGGAATTGCTGTCAGATCAGTCTGTGTGTGGTCTTATCTCAGAACAGATGGCTGTGAATGAGCTGGTGTCAGAAGAGTCTGAGCTTAGGCAGCCTGTGATGAACATCGTGGTGGTGAGTTTATCTGCTCTGTGAGTCATCGCTTGGGCCTTTCTGCAAGTTGTGGTTTTCATTTCGAGTCTCAGTTCCCGATCCATGGCCTAGCTGCCCCCAGGGCCAGTTTCCACTTAAAGTTTGTCCTTAGGCAAGTGACTTGGCCTCTTGCTGCTTTGATCCCCTCATTGGTCAAGTGGGGATAAAAACAGTAGCGACACCATGGAGTTCTGAGGATTAAAGGAGTTAATATACGAGAAGCACCTAGGCATACAGTGGGTGCCGTGTTAATGTCAGCTGTTATTACAACCACGAGCCTTTACCATTGAGAAAAAGAATGTTGATCCCTCGAAAGAAAGGATAGTCTGCAAGTTTATTGTCCACTTAAGAGGAAAAATGGAGAAGAGTGATATGAGATACCGTGACCCGAAGGGACGCTGTCCCAGGGAGAAGCGCCGTGATCTAGAATAAACCAGCCCTGTTTGACTGATACGATCTTCTGAGAAAGAGGAAAGAAGGGGCTCAAAGGATCCTTTGAGGTTGGGCACGTCTGCAGGCCAAGGGTGGTGACACAGTCCTCCTTCGTTTAGCCAGGGACAGAGCGGGAGCAAAGGCCGAGGAGCAACGACACTGAGAATCTGGGTTTGATAGCGGAAGGGTCGTCTGTCTCTGGGTTGTCTGCGACGCGGGAGGATAAGAGGCTGCGGGCTCCTGGCCACTTCTCACCAGCTGGGAAATTGTGCCGCAGTGTGGGGGCCTTTGGTCTGGGAGGCAGCCAGCCTCGGTCCTGGTATTGAACTTGCCTCCGAGTAGCAGAGGGGTGGCTTTCTGCCACTCAGTCCTCACTCTCAGGCTCCCCTTTTATAGAATGGAGGACTCGGAGTAGATGGGCCCGCAGGCTCCGTGCTTTCTTTGCTTCAAGCTATCCTGGAGATCATGGTCAATCTTCCTCATGACTGCACGATACTCCCTGAACGCGTGTTCCCCTATTGATGGACACTTGGTTGTTCCCGGCCTTTCACCCTAACCAGCTACAGTGCACATTTTGTACTTGTGAGCTTATGGAGTTTTATGCACTTAACCTTTAGGATGGCAAGTGGAGTTGCCAGTTAACAGGGGCTGCACTTTTGCGATTTTCATGGCCATTGCCAAATTGCTCTCCTTAGAGTTTGCACCAGAATGTAATCCCACTGGCAAGCTGTGGGCCTGCTGCTTTGCTTTGTGGTGAGGAGAGGTGGGTGGGAGGTCTTGGTGATCGCTCCAATACATCTTCCCCCTCTGAGGTTACATGACCTCAGAGCCCTGCTCCGGCCTCCCTCCCGTCTCTGAAGGCCCCAGATGCTCACCCAGGCTTGGCTAAGTCTCACCCCCTCCTTGCATCTCTGCTGGCTGCTTCCTCTGATCTTTGCTTTTCTGCTCTCCAGCTACCCCTTGAGAGGGAGAGAGAGAGAGAGAGAGAGAGAGAAAATGAATGTGTTCCAGGTGCTCAACATCTTATCGGTGCTGTGCCAGCAGCTGTCATCATTCCCCCTTCTGTGTACACACAGCTGGCTTCCCTCGTCCGGGTGGAGGAGGGGGCAGCCAGCCAGCTGTGTGTGTCATGGCGAAGGACAGACCCCTTCGGCAGTGAGACCGAGGGCACACTCGCCATCCAGGGCTCTGCTTGCAGCCTCAGCTGCAGGGTCACTGTCAGCGAGCGGAAGCGAGGCTCCCGACACTTGCTGGCAATTTCAGCCCAGGAAGGTGCTGGCAGGGACTAAATCTTGGTGGTGACCTGGAGCCGTGCCCAGAAGCACTAAAATCTATCACCAGTAACCGTCCATTCCATGGGCTTGGAGGAGGGGGAGGGCCTCCCTGACAAACACGCACATGTCACAAAGGAAGCAAACGCCCCAGGGAGTGGGAACGCCACTCATTCCTCCCGTTCTCCTCATTGATGTGGTCGGTGTGCGGTAAAATCGCTTCAAGCATCATTTCCTCAATTGCCCAGGCTCATGAAAGTGGTCAGAAGTCACCCCTACTTTACACATGCCTTTGCAGTGTTTACAGCAACCCCGTCTCCCCAGTTATTCATTCATCAAACACCTCCTGGGCACCAGTGTGTGCCAGGTGCTGGCCATGCATGGCTGGCAGATGCTAGAGACCCTGCATCCCCACTGGGGAAGTTGCTGAGATGAGACTTCTAGAGTGGAAAGTGACAAGTGTCACAGACAAGGCAGGTGAAACGTGCCTGATGGATTGAGGCACCCCTCCTAATGACAGCTCTCTTAGTTTGCATTCCTGAGCATCTGATCATTTTGAGGGGTGACTGAATGGATAGAGCCAGAGCAGAAAGGAGGGGACAGCTCCACGGGGAAGGCCTTGCAGGAGAGAGCTTCAGCTCTAGGAATTTGGGGTTGGGTGAGTTTGCCGAGAGATAACTCCAGTGGCACTGGCTGGAGACAGGAAGGGGACAGATTTCCTAGGGTCCTCTGCACTTGGCTTTGCTGATGAGATGACTCCATGTGACCATCACTAATAGGACATGCGCTTCTGAGTCAGCTGATTATCGTTCAGCCTTGCAGTTGGGGGTGCAGTGTGTGGAGTCATTTGCGTTTTCTTGCCAAGTCCCTTTTACTACTGATGGATTCATTTCAACACATTTGGTAAGTTCCTACTGTGTGCCAGCCCTGGGCAGACAGCCGAGGTCCTGCCTCATGGAGCTGACATTCCATGTGTGCACTAGTTTTATGTTCCCGACTGTGACCAGAAGCCCATCACAGAGAAGGGCACTTGGATCTTAGGGAGCAGAAACACGTTTTCACATTCCAAAGGGATCAGGCCCAACTGGTGGAATCTCAGGCATGGGGCAGATATTTGGGGCTGTTCACCCAGTGTGAACAGAAAGGGGGCCCGAGACCAGATTCGGTCAGGTAGCCGGACATGCAGGGACCACGGCCCGGGGTGGGTCATGTATGTGATCTTCACAGCCCCGGTTCCTTTCTCCTGGACTCCCAGATGCCCGTGCGAGGAGGAGGGGCTGGGGCACCGGAGACCCGCTCCCCGGGGTGGCGTCCATGATGCCAGCCTCCCTGGGCTAAAAGCCTCTTGCAGCAGAGTAATTGGATCTGACTGGCAGCAGGCAGGGCGCGGAGGTATTCAAGTCAGTGGTGCTATTTTTAAACGCCCTCTCTTCCCCAAGTGCGGGATCTCAGCTCAGCGGGAGAGCTGGGGCTCATCTCAGCGCCCTGGGAATCAAAGCACAGCCCCTCCCCACGAGGTTTAAGTTCTCTCCACCCCCCCCCCGCACCCCCATCCTCAAAATCAGATCTCAAATTGGGCAACTGCACATGAATCGTGCCATGATCACATGTCCTGCTTTGGGGAAGGGTGAACTCAAGGGGCCTTGGGGGCGAGGGGCGTATCCCGGTGTGGGCGGGCCACCTGGCCGGCCGGCTGCAGACCCACAGCCCTGGTCTTGGGACGCTGGCAGCCCCAGAGGCTCACCACTAAGCCTTTAGGCAAACGTGTCCCTGCCTGTCTGCTGCTGTCTTGACTCTCGGTAGCAGCTCACAGCTGCCTGTCAGGCTCTGAAGACCGAGCAGAGAGCAGCCACTCTGCTGTCAAACGTCCCGCTGGGAGCTGAGCCCTGCACTGAGTGTTGCCCCGGCGGTGGGGAGGGGCTCGGGAGGCTGATGTTGGGTCCGGCTGAGGAAGCTGCCTGGCTTGTCTGTTTCTTCTCACTTGCGGCACCTCCTCTCCCCAGCTCCCGCCCCAGCAGCTGGCTGTAGAATGTTCCCCCGCCAGGGCACGTGGACAGACAGGAAGGACAACTGCTGGTGGTCCTGTCTACCCCCAGCCCTCCCCACTCTGGGAGAAGGACAAGGTCATCTCAGGCAGGAGCCATCTCAGAAGTGGCAACACTGCCAACAGCCAGCAAGGAACAAACACCTTCCATGCTGCCCACGGTACACCTGTGGGCCAGGTGCCACCACGTCTTGTTACAGACGAGGACAGAAGCCCAAACGGGAGCTGCCCTTGGTCAAGGTCACTGGCAGCTCCTCCCTCTCTCCCTGACTAGGACCCTCCAACTCCCCCAGAATTCCAGAAGCCTTTGGCTGCAAAGAATGAGGGATACTTCCTCATCAAACAATACAGCCCCCTCTTGGAGAACAGCTGGAGGTGTTCCAGAAGTCTTCCTGTCTTAGCCGGGGAGCCTGACTCTGTGGCACTCTGCTTAAGTTTGTTGCTTCGGGTGACAGATCTTAAACTCAGTTTTCAAAATTGTTTGGTTAAAACTTTGCAAGCTGGGAACCCTGCCAGGACCTCTTCTCTCTTGAGTGGAATTAGAATAAGGCAGGCTGCCCCCTCCCTTCCAAGGGTACTGATTCTCAAGTTTTATAAAGCAGTGTCACCCAGGCCCAGCCCTAGCTGGAAGTGGACCATGTGATGACGTCCCAGAGGCCTTGGGAAGGCACTGTCCACCCCAAAATCTATCTGCTTTATCCTGTCCCATGGTGCCTGAACCCACAGTCCTGTGTGGCCTTCCCTGAGCTTTGTAGTCAGTTCTGAGTGGGGTAGGAGGCTGCTTCCTGGCTGTGGAGCCCTACAGAGTCCGACTGACTCTGCAGAACTCACACAGCCTCGTGTTACTAGCCCTGGGACCTGGAGTATGTGACAGCAAGTTGTTTACTTTCTTTGAGTCTCAGTTTACTTACCTCTTAACTGGGAAGAGAAGGAAAACTGACATGCCAGGAGAGGTGCGGGTGACAATTGTGGGGGGCCCTGGGAACCTGGGGCAAAGGGTTGGGGGGGTTGAGAAAAGCAGAAGAGCAGCACGTTTTCCACTTTGCTATACTTACTTTTTTAATTATTAAAACACTACTCAGTGTATTTTAAAAAACCACGTAACATATGCACATGGCATGAATTTCATATGATGCCAAAGGATGTATATACGCACAAAACACCACGTCCCCCTTTCCACTGCCCCAGCCACTCACGGAGAACCACTATTGTCAGGTCTCATGGATCCTTCCAGAAATCATCTGCATATTTACTTTTGCCACACATACAATTTATTCTACAGCATGCAATTTAATTCAAGCTCATGCAGCATTCTTGGGTTCCTTTCTTATAAATGTTTGTTGTAACATCCTTAATACCAGGCCTCATTTGTGAAAGGTGCTGTACAATTTTCAAAGCAATTTACCCCAGCATTTCTCATCTGAATCCACAGCAATTCTGGAGGTAGGAAGGCAAGATCCTTATGCCCATTTTGCAGGTTGGGAAGCTGAGGTGCAGAGAGGCTGGGATACTTGCCTAAGGTCACACAGTGAGTAAGATTGGACTTGAATGCGACTTGCCTGACTCTCCAGGCAGACACATCCCACTGCTTCCTTGAAAGAAAATGCTTCACTCCCCCTATGCTCTATTAGTATACAACAGGTATTTAATAAAAACTCATTGGCCTGGCAAATCAGGACTCTGTGTAGGTAGCCCCAACAGGCAGGCCTGACTAATCTCGGCAGGCCGCGGGGCAGGTCGTGGATACTCAGATCACAGCTGCCTTCTGTGTGTGCACATACACTTGCATACATACTCACACCACATGCACACACACACAGACACACACATGAACATACACATGCTCACACACACACACACATCCATATATACACCATGCACACACATGCTTATACACACATGCACACATTCAGACCCATACCACACACAGACACATACCACACTCATACCACACATGCACACACAGGTAGCCTTCAGACTCCAGAAGGGCAAACATAGCATGTGGAATCTGGGTCCTCAGGGCCTTCCTTGCTCCAGTGAGGAGGGCAGGGTGCAGTGGCAGCTGGGAAAGGCCACGAGAGAGGCCATATTAAGTTCGTTGGGGACCATTCTGTGCCCCGTAAACATCTTCACTCTGTGCCGTCACAGCATCGTGAACAGGGAGCACGCACATACACCCGGGGCTGTGGAGGACGTGTGTGGGATCAGGGCCTGAGCTGAGCTGCAAATCCTACTGGGCCTTTATTCTCGGCTGTGGCCACCCCACCAGCTTCAGTGATGTCTGGAGCCAAAGCCCAGGAGATGGGGGCAGGGCAGGGAGCAGAAGCCAAATCAGCCTTGTTGCAGGGCCTGGGGAGGGGAGGGAGGGGTCCCTGTGTCAATTTAAAGTGTCCCTTCCCTGGGCCTGGATGACCTTGGCCGGCGTTTGACTGATGCCTGTGAAGACACGAATGCCCTTGTGAGACCTAAGACGACAACCTCACCAGTGATGTGCGCAGGGAGCCCCTCCTTTATCGAGCACGTGCTTTGGTGGTGCGACAGTGAAAGAGAGAGACAAGTTTGGGATCAGAAAAATGGGCTCCCAATTCCCAGTCTGGGCCAAGCGACATTGAGCAATTGAGCAAGTCTTTCTAACTCTCTGAGCTTCAGTTTCTTCATCTCTAAAATGGGGCTAATCTGCCTACCCCACTGCCCTGGATGGCTGTGGGGCTGAATTTGGGGAAAGCTTTGTGAGAGGTGAAGTGACACACTGACATTACAGTGACCATCCCAGGGGGGCTGGAGCAGAGCTCCTGAGGAACCTGCAGCAGCTGAGTGGGAGGAGAGATGAGCAGGGAGGCAGGAAACAGGGAAATGGAAATGAACTTCAGATGGAGGAGTTAAGACACTCAGTGCGGTACCAGCTGGCTATTCAGGGCTGGGGTTTGTCCTCAGCCTTCCTGACTTTGCTGCTGGCATTTTCACTGCTAATTAACATGTCATGGGGGTGGAGGGGAAGAAAAACTCAAAACAATTGATTTGTCTACTTGCCAGCACATCTGGGAAAAGGCTGGGTGTGGGAGGTCAGAACCGAGGCTGAAAATCAGTGCTTCACGTTCTCAAGGAAACACAGGGATCTGTGGGTTCCAACTCTCTGTCGCTGTCACTGATGAAAGCTCTAGGAAATCAAGGCTCAACCGCAACCTCTTGAGGGAGCAGTGGGCAGGGAGACAGGAGGTATTTAAAGCTCTCTGGCTTTGTCAGGAGAAGGGTGACGCAGGGACTTGACTTGTGATTAGGGAGCCAATGAATAAGTCATCCATCCATCCATCCATCCATCCATCCATCTAGCAAGCATTGCTGAACACCCAGGTTGCATCCAGCAACGTCCAGCTCTGGGTGTTGCAGGGAGAGAAGACAAGGATTTTGCTCTCTGAGCATTCAAACATATTCAAAACAATTAGAGCACAATTCAAAAGTGAGTCCGCACCTCAATCAATGGCAACACCATTTGTATCTGTTAGCTTTTTCTATAGAACAACCACTCCCAAACTTGGTCTTCAAACAACCACCATTTATGCAGCTCATGATTCAGTGGTTGGTAATTTGGGCTGGGCTCAGCTGGGAAGTCCTCTTGGTCTTAGCTGGGCTCACCCATAAGTCTGTGGTCACTGGCTGGGTTGGTCGGGACACACTGGTCTAGGATGGCCTCAGCTAGGACAGTTTATCTCTGCATCATATGTCTCTCATCCTCCAGCAGGTTAGCCTGGGCTTGTTCTTATGGTAGAGGCAGAGGATGGGGGTTGGGTATCATGTCACTTCTGCTACATTCTGTTGGCCACAGTCAGGCCCATGGCCAAGTCCAGATTCAAGGGGTGGGGAGATAGACTCCGCCTCTTGATGGGAGGAGCTGCAGTGTTACCTTGCAAGGGGTGAGCATACAGGGAAGGGAGGAATTGGGGCCATTTTTGGAAACTATCAACCCCACCATTCTTGTAGTTGCTCAAGGCAAAATATCTGAAGTCCACCTTGTCCTCTGTCTCTCAAGTTCTATATCCAATCCATGAGCAAATCTGGTGACCCTACCCTTGAAATGAAATATATTTTGGACCTGATCATTCCTTCCCTCCACCTCCACCCCCGCTGCCACCCTGGTCCAAGAAACTATCATCTCTTGCCTGGTCTCTACTTCTTCATTTTGCCCCCGTAGCCTATTCTATTCAGCAGCCAGAGAGAGTCAAATCCTGTCACTTCTCTGCTTAGACACACTCCTTTGGCTCCTAGCCTCAATCAGAGTCAAGGGCAACATTCTATAATGGTCAGCAAGGTCCTGCGTGATCCCCAGCCTCCATGATCTGTCTCACCTAAACCCCTGCCACACAAGCCTCCTGATGTTCCTCAAAATGCCAGCTCGATCTCACCACAGGGCCTTTGCACATGCAGTTCTAGCTCCCTGGAAAGCACTTTGCCTGGATAACTGCCTGCTCAGTCCTTCACCTTCTTCAGCTCTTTATATAAAAGTGAGCTTCTCCGTGAAGGCTCTCCTGGCCATCCTATTTAAAATGAAAACATCCCCTCCTTCCTTCTTCTCTGCTTCAGTTTTCTCCACAGCTCTATCTTTACCAATAAATGACATATTTTCTTATATATCTACTTATCGTCCAGACCAGCACTATTCAACAGAAGTATAATGTAAGACACATGTGCAATTTAAATTTTTCTAGCAGCCACATGAAAAAAGTAAAAAGAAACAAGGGAAAAATAATATGCATTATTTCATTCAATATATCCAAAATATTATCATGTCAACTTTGAGTTATTTTAAAAGTTATTAATTTTTTACATTATTTTGCTTGTACTGAGTCTCTGAAGTCTGGTGTCTACTGTACACGCAACAGCACATGTGAACTTGGACCGGCCACATTTCACATGTGGTGACCACACTGGCCACTGCAGAGCTAGACCACTGTTCCACGAGGGCAAGGATTTTCGACTGCTTCATTCACGGCTGCATCCCCAGCACCTAGAACAGTGCCTGGTGCACAGCCGGCATGCAATAAGTATTTGGTGATTGACTAAGTCAAGTTCTGAATCACATGCAATTATGTGCCAAGGCAGTTTCAGACCCAGAAGAGAGTTGGTGTCTGGCTATGTTCATTCTCTGGGCTGCGGGGACAGAGCTGTGAAGGGGATAAGGTTAGTCTTTCTCTCCCAGCCTTTCCAACTCATTCCGCATCTCCACGGTTTTCCATTCTCTTGGGACAGACGGAAAATCTCTCAAGTTCACCCACACTAGGAAACATTAGGGACTTAACGTGTTGCCGTCTATTGGGCATTTGCACTTTAAAAGTAGAAGTGAGAGAGGGTAATGCTTAATCCAAAGCGATGACTCCCTCCTGGAGAATTTTTGGCTCCAGTGGGAAGGCTATTACTGGACCATAAATCTCTCTGTTGTCCCTGAGTTCACCCCAGAAGTAGGATGTCAGCCAGGGCGCTCCTATTGGCAGGCTGCCCTTGGGCCCCTGGCTGCTCTCCCCTGCCTGTGTCTTACTATAGGCCATGCTGGGGCTTGATGGGAAGGGTGGGGACTAGGGAGGAGCAGGTGCTCCCAGGATTCGGGAATGTCTCCCATTCAAGGAAGTCACTGAGCCCATTCTCTGCAGCCAACACTGGGCCATGCCCTGTGGAGGGAGAGAAGCCTTTATACTTTGTAAGACACTTTCACGAGATTACTCCCTCGGCAGGCGGGCAGGTGAGATGCCACAGAAAGCTGAAGCTCAGAGGTAGGAAGCTGCCCTCACTCTCCTGAGGGCTTGCCCAGGGCTCTCCTCCTTCGGAGCAGGTGCAGTCCTGGCCTGTGGGGCCTCTCGGTCCAGCTGGGGTGACCTGGTGGAAGGGATGCTGGCCTAAAATAGTGATGCAGGATGCTAAGTGATGAGCGGAGTGGACAGGGCACAGCTGGACCAGGCCTGCCAGGCATGGGCGGGCCAGGGCGGGAGGCAGGGTGGCCACAGGCCAAGCAGGGGCAGCCAAGGGGCTGATGAGTCACGTGAGGGACTGCAGATGGGCCTTTGCTGCTTGTGAGGCACCTGGGAGCTGCCAGCTTCGAGAAACCCCTGGCTCTGCCTGTCCTGGGCATCCCCTCCCCTCTCTTTCCCCCTCCTCTCTCTTCTCTTGCTGCCTTTTGCTTTTCCCCTTCCTGTTCTCTCTCACAGCCCCCTCTCTCTCCTGCCTTCCTTTCTCCTCTCTTCTTTCCGCCACCATCCTCCTTCACTCCCTTCTCCCTCCCTCCCTCCCTCCCTCTCTCTCTCTCTGTGTCACAAGCATGCATGTGCACGCACACATGTACACCCCGGAGTGCTAGACAGGGCTGCCCCACAAGCAGTAATGGCTGGGAATCTAATTTTACTGACTCTGGCTCCCTCTGACAGCAAGCAGACACCCTCGCATGGATGTGATTTGATTTCAGGGGCACGGGGAGGCCAAGAACTCCCCCAGCGTCCCGACTCGCTGGCGCTGCCTGAGATCCCACCATTAGAGCTTCGCACCACGATCTCCTGAGAAAAGCCACAGCCTAAGCTCTTCCCCTGCACTGCACTGCAGAGAGCATGGCCCGGGTGCCAGGCTTGGAGCCGGGCATAGGAGGGTGCAGGAGAGGGTGATGCCCCGGGGGAATGGCAGAGAATGAAGTTACCCTCTGTCCCGTCCACAGTATTCACAGGGCCAGGCCTGTGTGTCATGCGCGCTCTGCAAACCTCGATGGGAAGAGCCTGAGTCAAAGCAGCTTTCTGAACTTGATCCGCTCCTTCAGGCACCAGGCAATGCCAATGTGAGATGGGCCCAGGTAGCTCCCCTAGCACTTCTTGAAAGTTATTGGTTTTTTTTGTTCTTTTAATTTACTTGAGTCTTTATCAAGAATACAGTATTAGGAGAACATCTGAACTCATGACCTGAGAGGAGTTACACATGGTTTACGAAAGCTCACCCATGCCCTCTCCTTCCTTGGCCAGGAGTGGCAGGTGGAGGATCTGAAATCGCTTCTGGGTTCGTTGATGGTGGTTCACACCGACCACCTCCGTGCTGGGCCTCCCCACTTCAGGTCAGACCTGCCACTGGGCCCCTATACACATCATCGCAAAGTCGTTCTGTCTGCAGTTCTTCAAGGCTAGTCTGTACCGTGCGCTTTATCCGCTTTGGTTACGTTGCCCCTCTGCACCATGCAAAGCCACACAGTGCAAAGATGCTGCAGGGCAGCTGCTTGCACACGACCAAGGTTTTTAGCAAGGTGCTGCTTCCTCCACATTCAGCCGTTCATTATCATTCACTCCTGCATCCAGGAGTTCTTACTATGCATTAGCAAACTCCCCTCCCATCAGTGTTCTGGGAGCAGGAATTCAGTTCCTTGGAAGAAGCTGAGCTTTTCATTAGAGATCAAAGCCTGGCCCTGGGGAAGCATCACAAAGCTGCTCCTGGCTGTAAAGGATCCCTTTGGGCATATCACTTCCTTTCTAGGCCCTAGGTGTCCCCCGCTGGACAGGGAACCAATAGACAGAGAGGGAGGAAAGCAGGCCCGTGGCAGCCCAGGGGACTGAGCCAGGGAATAGCCCTCGAGGGGTTGATCAGACTGGAGGGAAAGAGGTTAAACCGATTTACCTGGTAGGTGAGGAGACCAGGAGCTGGGTTCCGGCCAGATGGCCCACTTTGATTTTCTTCATCTCTGCTCTGTCTGTTTGTTGTCAAGTAGTCAGGACATACAGTGCACCCCAGACTCCCGGTCTGCCATTCAAGATTCCTTACTGTTTGCCCTCTCCGCCATCTTTCCTGTTTCACCTTCCCAAGCACCCTGCACCTGAACAAGTCAAAGAGCGGGCGTTACCTAGTCACATGGAATCTGAATGTCTCCCAGGCTGGAGAACTCAGCATGGGCATTGGGAGGTGCGGAAGAAGCAGGAAATGGAGTTCTGAGCTGTATCAGCACACAGGGAAGAGGAGGCTCTTTGGGAGACAAGTGGACCGTCTCGTCTGTGGTTGCACACAGCCCTCATGGTTTGCATCCCCTCCTTCCACCTCGGCTCAGGCTTCCCTGTCTTCGTCTGTTTGTGCTGCTATAAAGGAAATACCTGAGGCTGGGTAGATTATAAAGAAAAGAGGTTTATTTGGCTCATGATTCTGCAGTCTGTATAAGAAACATGGCACCAGCATTTGCATCTGGCGAGGGGCTCAGGCTGCTTCCACTCATGGCGGAAGGTAAAGGGGAGCCGGTGTGTGCAGAGATCATATGGTGAGAGAGGAAACAGAGAGAGAGAGAGTAAGAGAGCGGAAAAGAGAGAGGGGGAGGGAGATGCCAGGCTCTTTTAACAAGAAGCTCTTGCAGGAACTAATAGAGCAGGAACTCACCACCAAGAGAACGGCACCAAGCCATGCATGAGCCGTGACCCAAGCACCTCCCACCAGCCCCCACCTCCAATACTGGGGATCCAATTCCAACATGAGACTTGGTGAAGCCAAACAGACCAGACTCAAACCATAGCAGTCCCCAAGGACTACAGTTTGCTCCCTCCCTGTTGCCACCCTTCTTCCTCTCCCTGCCATCACCAGGGCCTGGCTCTCTGTGCCTTCGCAGATGGTGGCCGACCAGTCTGGCCAACTTTAACCACGATAGGCCAAAAGGGGGGAAGGAGGCAGATGTTGCAGGGGATGTGCATCATGTGGCAGTGGTTGACCTGCCCCATGTTCACGCTCCCCTGCTGGGCAGTTAGTTGGCCTCTGCATGGACATCTGCAGTGATGAGGAACTTTGGGGGGCAAAGCAAATTCTGAGAAATGTCTTCTTTTTGTTGATTCCAAGCTGCCTGCCAGAAAGACCTTAATGTCTTTGACTGCAGCTATTCCCTGACCCTGAGTTTCCTCTCCCCTGCTTGCACCCAGATTCTCCAACTGTTCCCCATATCAGATGACGGACGTCTGCTCACAACCCACTCTCCGTCACTGGGATCCAGTTTATCAATGCCCATCTTAGTATGAGGTGCCTAGAATCGGTTCCAGTACCCGAGAAATTTCCTCCATCTTTTTCCTTCAGTTAAACCCTGTGAAATGCAAGGCCTAAAGCCTTTTGCGTGGGGATGTCCAGAGGCCCTATAGGATTTGTCTTGCTACAGAAGCACCCAACAGGCTGGAAGCACCTTGACCTGCTCTATAAAGCTGGAACTTGTCCTTGGCGAGGCCAGGGAGGAGGCCTGAGCTACTGGCCAAGGTGCTCTGGACTGTGCCCATGTAGTCCCACTCGCCAAGGCTGTTCCTCAGCACCTCCCACAGAAGATTCACACCTGTTCCCCACAGGTGCCAGCACCTGGGGCCCTGGCATTTCATGGTTACTTTGTTAGGCTGGAACATGCTTATTCCTAGGAGAGTGAGAGAGAGGGAGAGGGAGAGGGTAGGGAGGTGGGATTACCAGGGCCATGGCATGTCATTGCCATTCAGCAACCCACTGGGCAGGTGCGTTCCTCTCTGGGAGTACCAAGTGTGGCTGTGTATGGGTGTACGGGGTTCCGTGTGCTGGGAGGAGGGGACTCTGGGACACGGCAGGGCAGGGGCTCACGCTGCACGGGGACTGAGGAGGCCTGCGCTCTAGTTCCAACTGGGCCTGGAGCCCTGGGACAAGCCACCCCAGGTTTCCCAGCCTCCAGGTCCTCATCTGTAGAGTGAAGGCTACACAATTCCCGAGCCTCTTTCAGCTTGGATATTTGATGATTCCACGAAGACCCATATTTCCTTGCTTCATTCCCTGAGCTGATTCGGTCTTTCTTCCTCTCTCTCCTTACCCCTCCTTCCCCACTTCCCTCTCTTCTTCCCACCTCCCTTCTTCTTCCTTCTTCTTTTCCTCCTTCCTCTGTTATTCCATGCCCTCACCCCTCAGAACATTCCTAAGCCCCTGCTAAGAACAAAGGGCATTTACTGCATGGCATTTGCCCTGAAAACATTCACTTCACTGCTTATTATGGGAGATAAAATTTGTACATAAATAAAATGCCAAGTATAATAGGCTAAATGCCACGAGTCAGATGGAGAGGGGAATTTCAGCCATCTGGGAAGGCCTTGGAGTTAACATCCACCCTGGATAGTTAAGCTGGACAGTCTGGCAAGGTGGGGTGGCAGTGCCGGGGGCAGAGAATGGCCATAGAGGGCCCAGAGGCAGACGAGGACCCTGGGGTCTGGCGGGGATGAGAGGGAAGCTCACACAGAGCAGTGAGAGAGAGAGAGAGAGAGAGAGGCTGGGAGGGGCATTTGGGCAGGGAATGGAGTGCTCACAACTGTGCTTTAGGAAAATCAATGTGGCAGCCACTTATTTGGAAGAGGGATTTCGAAGGTCAGCACTGGTCTGCCCTGCCTCTCACTGATCCGGCCCCTGTCACCGCTGGCCACCAAGGCACAGCGCTGCCGGCTCATCTCAGGCCTGGCCCGTGCAGCGGTGGGACCCTGGGGGCGGTCACAACATTCAGTTCACAAACATCCCCCTGGCGCTTTCTACTTGGCTGCCCGAGAGTGTAAGATGAGAGGCCTGGTCAGAAGCCACGTGAGGCCCCTGCCAGCAGAGGGATCTCAGCAGGTGTGCAGGATCAGGTGTCATCATCGCGGGTCACAAGTCTAGGACACGAAGGTCAGAGAAGTCCACTGTGCCGTCCAGGTCTGACTGTGAGGGGAGGCGCCCTGGCCTCTGGGACAGAGCCCTTACGCCAGGTGACTCTGCCTGGCTTTGAAAGCTTCCTGGTAGTGAGCCTCCCTCGCTGGCTGCTGTGGGCAGAACCTGCTTTTCAAAAGACTGCTCTGCACAAAGGAGCAAAGGCTGAGCTGCCGCTGATGAGGCTGAGCCCTCCCGTCCTGTCCCGCTGCTGGCAATTGTCTGGCCTCTCTCTCCCCACACCTCCCCGGTGCCTCTGGGAGGGCGTGTCTCTGGCCTTCCCTTCCCTTCCGGAGCCCCGCCCTGCTCTGCCCCCAGCAGGAAACCTGAGGCCCTGAGAACGGCTGGGGAGGACGGAACCGGGGCCTCCAGGGAAGCCCCAGGGAGTGTTTGGTTCCCATCCTACTCTCCCAGGGTCCCCTGTCCCTGGAGCGACATCTGGCCCTGGGCAGCTAGGGGCCCTGCAACAGAAGCCCTGGGCAGGCCTGTGCCTGAGGCGCCCGCTAGCAGGAGGCGATTGTCACTGCGGTGGCCCAGGGGCGGCAGGCCAGGCTGAAATGTCAGGTGGCTTATGGTGCCCTCCAGGCCGCCTGTTCTTCCCGTCCTTCAGCCCCCTCTTCCTCCAAGGGCTGGAAGACAGTGCCTCTCAGCCCCAGAGCCTTGAAGACAAAGGCCACTTTCCTCCCCAAATGAGTACGGGGCGCTGCACCCCAGGGAGCAGGCCTTCTCTGGGGAGGCCTCTGCTGCCTCCACTGCCTCTGACACCCGACTTCTTGGCCTGGCTCCTCCCCACTCTTGCCTGGGCCCAGCCCTGCCCCATGCCCCTCATCCACAGGCCAGAGACACCCAGCCTGTGCCCAGTGTGTCCACTTGGCGTCCTGGCCCATTCCTGCACCGCTCTCCTCCTTGGAGGCCCCCGTCTTAGCCCGCTGGGGCTGCTATAGCAGAATACCATAGACCAGGAGGCTTATAGACAACAGGAATTTGCTGCTCAGTTCTGGAGGCTGAGCAGTCCAAGATCAAGGTACTGGCAGACTCCGTCGCTGTTGCAAGCCCTCCTCCTCGTAGATGGTGCCTTCCCTCTGTCCTCACACAGTGGAGGGCCATGTGAGCTCTCTGAAGCATCTTTTATAAGGCCACCAATCCCATTCATGAGGGCTCCACCCCCATGACACAATCACCTCCCAAAGGCCCCACCTAACACCATCACCTTGGGGGTTAGGATTTCAACTTACAAGTGTGAGGGACACACCATTCAGACCACAGCACTCGCTCACTGCCACCTTATCAAGCTTCCTTGTTCCCTGTGCTCCTTCCGTTCATGTCTCCACTCTGTCACTCACCAGAGGAGTGTCCAGGGCAGACAATGAACCTTTCAGAGATGCGGGACCTCATCACCGTTCTCGCCGTGCTGCGCCCTGCCCTGCCCTCCTCCTTGCGCCTGTGTGGGTTCTTCTGTCCTCCCATCCACCCATTCTCCAGCTGCCAGCCTCTTCAGGCACCTTGCCCACGAGGCACGAAGCAGCCACCAGGCCCCAGACATTTGTGGGGCTCCTGTAGTGTGTCCTGTGTGTGCCAGGTGGGCATGAGGTGAGTCCCGCACCTGTGGGCCTCCCCTGTCTCAATGTGCAGGGCTAGACCTGGGCCTCCCACCCTCAGCCCTCTGCCCACCTCTCTCAGGCCCCGGTCCCTGCTTTAAGGGACCGCTCCCGGCCACCTCCCCGGAGGCAGGTGCTAATAATCATCAGCATCAACTTCCAGAATTCTAAGACACACAATTTTTTCTTCTGAAACTAAGTTATGTCTTACAATTGATGTGTTTATTTAATGTGGTGCTTTGTTTGTTTGTTTGTTTCTGGGAGACCCTTCTTTCTGCTCCCTGAAAATGTTACTTAGCTCATAACGACTCTTTCAATTGGTGGCATTTTAGCCCCGGGGAAATATGATAAATGTGTAGCGTAATCAGGGACATCTGGAGATTATTTTTTAAGCCGAAGGAGTAACTCTAATGGGAAAAATTGCAGGTTGTCTACTAATGTGGGGCATTTGGGGATGTCAGTACTGTTCAGACATCACTGATCATTGGCTTGTCATGGACCCAGATATTCTACCCTGAGAGCTTCGCTCCTATGGTCTTAGAGACACACAAAGCAGCTATTACCTGATACTTTCACAGACCTGGTCCAGGGGCCAGAGTGGGTGGCCTTCTGAGCAGGCTGTTGAGACCAAGAACCACTCTGGGGTTGAAGACGGCAGGGAGGAGGAACACAGAGTCCCAGAGGGAGGTCAAAGGACCTCTGTGGGTAGAAACTGCCTGAAATGTAATGGGACGGGACCTTCCTCTTGCTACCCATCCTGGACAGAGGGCATCTGCTCTCACCTCCCAGTGTACGCACTGGGGGGCACAGGTTACAGGAGGGTGGAAAGCAGTCCAGGCTGGGGTGGTCGGTCCTCCTCCTGGCGGCCTCCATAGAAGCCTGGAGGCTCCCTGCACAGAGTGGGTGCTCTCACGGCAGGGGGCACCCGTGGGAGGGAGGCCGTGCCACAGCATCAAAACCCAGGGCCCACGGGGCCCTACCTGCCACTCTTTCCCACTCAATTTCAAACCAGTCTGCCTTCAACCAGCTCAGTCCTCAGTCCCTCTGAGCCACTGTTTGTCCCTCACTTCCTCCAACAATCAGTCAACACCCAGGTATTTACTGAATGCCAGCTCCCGGGCGAGGTGCGTGGGGATCCAGAGACAGTAAAGACACGAAGCTCAGCCTGGTGGGGGCGGCCAGTGTGAAGAGACAGCTCAAGGTAGCCACCGCCAGGTGCCAAGTGAGTGGGAGAGACAGGGTGTTGTCAGCGCTCAGAGGAGGAAGGCGGCCCTGGGGGCTGGTGGGCAGGGGAGGCATTTTTGGAGGAGCCGAGAGGCGACGCAGACCTTTCAAGATGGGGAAGGTAGCTGGGGAGATGGGGTGCAGGCCCCCCAGTGGGAATGTGCCCGGGGAGTCTGGAATTTTGCATAGACCAATGTGGATGGCTGGGGGGAAGGCAGATCAATTGGGAAAAGTGGCTGAAAGGCTTGCTCGGTGTCTGGAGTCGGCATCTTTTCTTTAGCGTTGTGCTGTCCACAAGGAAGCCGCTCTCCTCCAGTGGCCGCTGGGCTCTTGGAACATGGCCAGGGCGAACTGAGATGTGTTGTGGGCACAAGATATCCACCAGGTTTTGAAGACTTAGTATGGAAAAAAAATGTAAAATATCTCAATAATTTTTTATATTGAGCATATGTTGAAATAACATTGTGGATATATTGAGCTATATAACATATATTATTAAAAGTAATTTCACCTGTTTCTTTTTACTGTTTTAAAGGTGACTCCTAGAAAATTTAAAAGTCCCTATGTGGCCCACATCATAATTCTACTGGACAGAGCTGGGTTAGAGTCTCAACAATATCTTTCTATTGACCATTCCCATTCCTTGCAGTCACTTTTCTCTTCTCTGTCATTCTATAGCTCGTCTTTCCTCTTCCTGCCCTCGTTCTGTCTGTCACATTGGACCCTCCTCCTCTTTCCACTGTCACGCATGATGACAGAGGGTGGGGCGAGGGGAGGGGTCTGGTGCCTGCCTGCTCCTGCCACAGCCCCTGGACTCATCAAAGCCAGAGTTCATAAGGCAGAGAGGCCCAACTTATCCAGAACGCTTGTGGGAACTGAGGTTCTAGATCATTCTTTTCTGGCTCACGTGGAGTCAGGCAGACATTCTTCGGATTTTCATTTTTTTTTTGCAAACATTTATTTTTAAAAGGTTTTTTAAAAGTCTACCAAGGACACACGCATCATTGACAAAGTTGAACAGACCACTATAAGACACAGCTAGCAAAGTAGCTTTTGTCTGTCCCTTGCCTCCCCGCCAGAGTCAAACTCCCTCGAGCACAAGGATTTCAACTCTTCTTCAGTCCTTTCCTTCCTGAAAGACATAAATTACTAAGCAAAGTTCTAAATAAACGATGAGACTGCCATTCATTGATATTTCACTTTCTGACATTGTCTATGTTCTCCATATTGAGAAAGAAATGTCCTTTTCTGTTCTAACATAGTTTATTAATTATTTGTTTTATTGTTAACACATTGTTCCTGCTGGGCAAAGTAGTGCATAATACAGATCATTACACTTTCTTGCACAACTTTTCCTTTTCCTAGTGGTAATAATTGCATTTTTTTGTTGTTGTTGCCTTGCTTTGTATGACATCTTTACAAATTCTTACCCAATTCTCTATCAAATTGTAAAATTCCTTCAAATACTATATTCATGTGGCCAAATTTATTGGTAAGCCTGTCGTTTCCAGCCACCACCCTCCCCCCACCCCGAGATCTCCTCTAAGCCCCCGCCACCTGTTCTCCTGCGGAATGGCTGCAGAAGCCTGCCCAGCGTGTGCTGGGAAACTTCCACCTCTTTGGGTGCAGCTCCTGTCTCGTGTTCCTCTTTCTTGGTTTGTGTCCTTCCTGACCTCCTTGAGAAGAAGTGTCGGGAAGGTTAATTTTTTTGTTTTGTTTTGAGATCCTGTATGTTTGAAAGTGGCTTTATTCTATTTTCATACTTGATTAATGCTTTGGCTGAGCAGAGAATTCCAGATTGAAAATCATTTCCCCTTTCAGTATCTTGAAGGCAGTTGCTCTACTGTGTTCGAGCGTCCAGTGTCATTCTTGAAAAATCTCAAGTGATTCTGATTTCTGACCCTTTGCAGGGGACTGGTTTGCTTTCTCTCTAGAAGGTCTTGGAACTATCTCTTTGCCCTGTCGTTTGGATGTTTCACAGGGAGATGCCTTGCTGGGGGGTTCTTTCCCCCATCTATTTTGCTGGGCACTCAGGAGGCCTTTTCTATCTAGAAATGCAGACCTTCTGTTCTGGGAAACAGGTTTTGTAATTTTTCCCCCTAATTTCCTCCCCACTGTTGCCTCCACTCTTTCTCTCTTACTAGTGAAATGTGGAATCTTCCGACCGGATCCTTCAATGTTTGCATCTTTTTTCTCCTATTTCCTGTTTCTTTGTCTTCTCCTTCTGCTTCCTGGGAAACATCCCCATCTTTATCTTCCAACCCCACTGTTGAATTTCAGATTTCACCTCGGACATTTTTAATTTCCAAGAGCTCTCTTTCTTGTTTCCACGTTGCTCCTTTTTTAAAGAGCTTCCTTTTGTTTCATGGAGCCAAAGTCTTATTTCACTGAGAATATTAATTATAGTGTTTTGAAGTTAATTTTTTTTCTGGTCCTTGCATTATCTGTGTTCCTCTGAGATTATTTTTAAATATTTGGTATGTTCTTGTCTCCTTTTGCTTTGTACTCAAGAACCTGGACACCCTTGGGCTGTCTGTTCATGTTGCAGTGCAGGTCACTAAAGCTGTCCAGAGGCTCTGTGTGCCCAGGTATAAAAATGGCCTTGTCAACTCATGGGCTTCATTACAGAGTGGCCAGTTGGTAACCCAACCATTTCATTGGGGTGCTCTCAACCAGAAGTATCTGTAGAACTCTTCCTGAGACCCATGACTTTCTTTAGAGAAGCATTCCCTAGTTTCAGCCTGGGGCTGTAGAGGGTGCAGGGAAGGGGCACACACCTGGGTGACAGTGTTTTTGGAACCAAGTGGCAGAAGGGGATGGAGGCTCCAAAGTTCCATATATAGATGTTCACGTGACTCCCTGTGTTACCATGGTGCTGCATCCCTGCCTTCCTCTGCCTGATGTCACCCTCCCACCATCGGAGCCTCTCTGGGAGGGGTGGTCCCTGCCCTGCTTGGGAAGGGGAGGAACCCTGGGTGTAACCACTTGTAAGACTTGTGAACAGTCTCCCTGTTCTCAGCTTTGCCCTTGCTTTCCGGAGTAGCCAATGCCTTCCAGCATCATGTGGCAAGATCTGTCCACTTCCTGTTGATGGCCCCTCTGGTCAGCTCTTGGTTTCTCATTTCTCGTCTCTGCTAATTCCTCCATCTGCTTACTGTCTTCCAAAAATCTGTTGACATCTGTTGCCTGCTGATGTCACCTCTCTTGTTCTCTCTGTCCTTGTCTGTTTATCTTCTCTTTATTCCTTCGCTTGCATTTCAGTGGGGCTTGAGAAGGAGCAGACATGTGGTGAGTCTGCCATGCTTAGTTGGAAATTCTCTGCAAATCTCTCTGAAACGCTGGATCTACTTACTCGCCTAATTAAAGGACTCCCTCCGGTGCTTAGAGCTGGACTTTTTGCTCTTGGAGAATTTGTAAGGCTTTTTTTTTTTTTTTTTTTTTTTTTGTCATCAGGCTCAATTTTATTTGAAAAGTAGTGGAGCCTAAATTAAATGTAGCTTGAGCCCAGCTTGTACCTGGACATGTTTGCTTTTAAATAGTTTATAATGTTATAATAAATTATTTAGTTACTGTTTAAGCAAAAAATTTTGTGTGATTTGGTTTTTTTGCTATTTTTTCTTTGGAAACTAGGGCTCCGTAAATATTGGGTCCTAGCTGGCCAAGGCTTCAGTGAAGTTTAGGGCATGGCTTAGGCTGAACTAAATTTTCTCTATGTAGTACCTATTTAAAAAGGTAGAATCACGGAGAGGGGGCGGTGGTGGTGGTGGTGGTGGTTGTTTACACCTGTAATCCCAGCATTTTGGAGGCCAAGGCAGGAGGATTTCCTGAAGCCAGGAGTTCAAGACCAGCCTGGGCAACCTAGCAAACCCCCAATTTCTTAAAAAAAAAAATTTGTTTTTAAAAATTAGCCAGATGTGGTGGTGCGTGTCTGTAGTCCCAGTTACTTGGGAGGCTGAGCCAAGAGCATGGCTGGAGCCCAGGAGTTCCAGGTAACAGTGAGCTATGATTGTGTCACTGGGCTGAAGCCTGTGGAATGCAGGGAGATACCCTCTCTTAAAAACAATGGTAGAGTCAATAAGATTGTTAAAGTGCCTTACTGCCTTTAGGGACCTTAAAACTTCTAAAGAAGTGTATTAATTATAAAAAGGATCTTATGTATTCATGAAAGAAAACACTCTTTCCCCCCTCCGACACGTACGCACACAGAGCCTTTACTTGGCGGCATGCAAGATGACCACATGTACATAAAAGCGATGAAACTGCTGTGTTCTAACGAAGGTCTTGAGTTTCACCAGCTCCAGGCTGCCGCGGTGGGGACGGGGTCAGCGTGGGAGCGGCCCCGTGCTGGTCCTCATGGAGATGTCTCTGTCCTTCATCCCCAGGTGCCCCCTTTCAAAGGTCTCAGCATCCTCACGCTACCTCCTGCCGCCACTTCCACCTGGGTCCCCCGCAGCCGCAGCAGCTCGCCCCCGACTTCCCGCTGGCCCACCCCGTGCAGTCGCAGCCGGGCCTCAGCGCCCACATGGCCCCGGCCCACCAGCACAGCGGCGCCCTGCACCAGTCGCTGACCCCGCTGCCCACCCTGCAGTTCCAGGACGTCACAGGTCCCTCCTTCCTACCTCAGGCCCTGCACCAGCAATACCTCCTGCAGCAGCAGCTCCTGGAAGCCCAGCACCGCCGGCTCGTCTCGCACCCCAGGTGGGTGCTGCCTGGGACGGGGGCGGGGAAGAGGGTGGGGCCATCTCAGGGGCGGGGCCGAGGCAGGGACGGGGCGGGGCTGCGGGCTGGGACACTTGGCTTCCATCCTGCCATGCCTGTCTGGCAGTCACCAAGTGGGTCCCTGCAGGAGGTGGCTCTTGCCTCAGTTAGAGGCATTCATTTCAGGCAGTGAGTGCTGCCCTGAACCGACTCAGACTCCCTCAGAAGCTAATGTGTGTCCCTGTCACTTCACCCAGGTGCAGGGTCAGAGGCTGAGCGATTCATGATACTCACAGTGGACTTCTGCTCGGTGTGGCAGGAAATTTGACTAAGGAATCCCTTATACCCCCTCTAGCTTTATGACTGCCTGTTTCTGACACCCAAGAACTCAAAGGAAATAGCTAGTTCCAGCCCTGCCCTCAAAGAGCCCATGCCTTCTGAGTACTTGAGTTGGAAAGTCCAGCTGTATACCCATGAAACAAATGGAGAGTAAAATTAGACAATACCAATCAAATGGGTCTGGAATAGCTGTGGGCCCCTGGGCCAGTCACTATGCCTCTCTGAGCCTCAACTGTCAAGAGAAAGAGTTGGACTAGATCAGTGGTTCTCAAACTTTTTGATCTAAGGACCCCTTTTGAACTCTTACAAATTAAAGAGGACTATAAAGAGCTTCTGTTTGTGTGGGTTGTGACCACTGATGGTTACCACATTGGAAATGAAAGCTGAAAAATTTTTTAAATATTAATTCATTTAGAAATAACAGTAACAAACTCATTCTGTTAATACCAATGATACATTTTTTTTATGAAAAATAACTACTACATACAAATTTAATGAGAAGAGTGATTTTTTTTTTACTTATTTGCAAATATCTTTAATGTATGGCTTAAGAGAAGACAGCTGTGTTCTTGTATCTGCTTCTGCATTCAATGTTGCAGAATTACATGTCACATGGTTTCTGCAAAACCCCACTGTTCACCTGTGACAGAATGAGCGTGAAAAGGCATATAACATCATAGTGTCATTAGGAAAATGGTTTTGTCCTCTCAAGCTACCTGAAAGGGTTTCAGAGACTCCCAAGGATGCTTGGAGCGCTCCTTGAGAACCACTGGGCTAGATGATTTCTAAGGCCCTGAGCATCAGTGATTGTAGAGTTGGGTTGCCTAAAGAGAGGTCACCACGATCTGGGGTATTCTGGGAGGCCTTCCTGGAAGAGGTGAGCTTTGACTTGGAACATGAAAGCTGGGAAGAGTGTGGCAAGGGTCAAATAGAGGAGAAGAGCATGGTTGGAGCAGAGGGGTGAACAGAGGTGGGAGAGCCTGCAGGAGGTGAGTCTGTGTGTCTTGAAGACGTCCCACCAAGGACAGAGAGGGAGCAGTAGGAGAGCAGAGGAGGCAGAGAGTTTGGGTGGGGCCTGGGAGCCTGCAGCAGACACGCCCAGGGAGAGACTTCACAAGAGTGGGCAGCCAGAAGACAGTTGGAATGTATGAGTTACTGACTCCTGCTCATCTGAGCAGCTTCCTTGGAGTTTGGGAAGATGGGCTCTGAGCGGGGTTGCAGGAGCGGGGCACCCTCAGGCTGGCCGGGGTTGCTCAGAGTCCCTGGGAGCTGGGTGGCCTGGGCAGCCCCTGACGCCATGGCCCTCCTTCCCCTCTGCTGCAGGCGGAGTCAGGAGCGTGTGTCTGTCCACCCCCACCGCCTCCACCCCAGCTTCGACTTCGGCCACCAACTGCAGACACCTCAGCCCAGGTATTTGGCTGAGGGCACTGACTGGTGAGTCTTTGGGGTCCCTGGGGGTAGTTGGGAGAGGGGGAGGTCCTGCCAGATCCGTGGAGCTCCCGTTTTCCTTCAATTTGATGGTGCGGGAGGCCTAGTTCTCAGGCCCAGCCTTTGCTTCTGCTCCCAGCAACCCTCAGGGCCAGATGGTCCCACTCGGGCCTGGTTCCAGCAATTAGCTCAGATGTAGCTGGGTGCTATTAGTGCCCAGCCTGGGGCTCAGGGTTCATGGTCCTGCAGGGGAGGAGGGAGACAGGGACACAAAACATTCCCTAAGCTCAATGAAGGCTATGAACCAGTGGTCCCCAGGGAGAGAGCAAAAAGGAGAACTGTGAGGAGCTGGGGTAGTCAGGGAAGCCTTCCTGGAGGGGGTGGGTCTCTAGGGATCCAGAGAGCAGTGCCAAGGCATGCCAGCAAGGCAGTGCAGGGCGGGGTGGTCAGTAAGCAAAGGCTCACATTATGCCTGAAAGATGGAGACAGAGCCAGCCAGGGTGGGGGTAAGGAATTGGGAGAGAAGCTGGGAGAGTGGTTAAGGATGTTGTTTTGTGTCTTTGTAGGAGGTGGGCCCCTGCGAGGTCTTCCCACAATCTCCTGCATTCGAGACAGAGGTCTTTGGTGTCCTGGGATGCAGGGTTGCTCAGTCTGGGATGCTAGGTCCCACCCAACTCCCTGGTTCTAGCTTGGGAGAGAGCTGATCTTAACCAGGGTTGGAACAGAACCCTCACATACTTTAAAAAGATGTGCAGCTCACTGAGGATTTTGAGAAAAAGGGTATCATGCCTACAACTTATTTTTAAATAGTTCAGGGAAAAAAACCCTACCTCGATAGAGGTGTGTGTGTCTATGAATATGTATGTATGTGTATATGTACGTATATATTAGGGGGAAGAGAGACAGAGAGAGAAGGAAATAGAAATGCAGTAAAATAGTAAAATGGGGACATTTGGGGAATCTGGGTGAAGGGTATCCAGGAATTCTTTATGCTGTTCTTGCAACTTTAGGTCAAAAATGTTTTTTAAAAGAATGTAAAAAAAAAAAAAGCCCTCAATGGAAAAGGATGGACTATTTAAAAAAAAAATTGATGTCATTTTTCAGCCATTTGGCCAGGCACTGGCTTAGTCAAGGGCTGCTTTGGGAACCCTATCCGTGGACGCCTAGGCATGATTCAAAAGGTAGTTCAGGTTGGCTGAATGCTAAGGGTGCTTCCAGGTGCAGGGAACAGTGGGTTTAACATGTTCCGTCGCCTCTGGCCCTCTGCTCCTTCTCAGCTACACTCTCTGTTAAATTGAACAATCCATTAAAAGACAGATTACACTACAGCCAACATCAGCCCAGCCTTTTTCTAATTAGCAGATTCAAATGAGGATGATTTAATTGCAGTTTGGATTAAATTCCATCCCTCAGCATCAAGTCAATTCAGTTTAATTTAATTCAGCTCATGGAGCACCCCCCAGGGCCCTTACACACGGCTCAGTGATTTGGACACACACTCAGGGACCCATGGGCAAGTGGGACTGGACAGGTGGTACAGGTGGGAGAGGTTCTGTGGACATATCATGGGGAGCAGTGCAGGTGTCGGCCCTGTCCTCAGCTTCCTTTACTCAGCCCGGCCTCCTCGCCTTTCTGCCTCATTGCAACCACTCCGCATTCCTGGGCGCTGCTCACCCCAGGAAACATAAAGCAGGAGACCCTGGGAGGCTGGTCCCTGCCCCAGCAGGAGGTGCTGGGAGGCCCCTGCCTAGAGTCCCCCCCCCCCCCCCCCCGCCTCCCCTCTCCCCAGTCTACCCCTGCGCTCTTTCTGCCTGTTCCATTCCCACTTCCCAAGCAGGAAGTCATTTCTCCTCCTTTGTAATTAGTTCTGTCCATCAGTGGCCAGCCAGTGGTGATGAGGGGTTTTTTGCAATTGTGATCATGCTAATTGCACCCCAGCCCTCGTTTCCAGAGAGGCTGCTTCTGCGAGGAGATGGGCAGCAGGTAATTGGATGACATCAGTGAACCCACATATACTCACTCACCATCCAGCTTCGACATCGACTCGTGGCCAGTTTTGCTTCATCTTTACCCCCACTCGCTCTTTCGTCCCTGCCGTCACAACAGTCCCCGATCATCCATGGCTTCGTTCTCCATGGTTTCAGTTACCTGTGGTCAACTGTGGTCCAAAAATATTACACTATTTTGAGGAAGGGAAGGTGGGAGGGGGAAGAGAGGGAGAGAGACCATATTCACATAACTTATAGTATATTGTTATAATTATTCTATTTTATTATTAATGTTGCTAATCTCTTACTGTGACTCATTTATAAATTAAACTTTATTATAGGTATGTGTGTACAGTATAGGAAAAAACATAGTATGTACAGGATTCAGTATTATCCACAAATTCAGGCACTCACTGGGGGTCTTGGAACATATCCTCCAGGGATAAGGGGGACTACTGTATTTGGAAACAAATCCAGACATCACATTGTTTCATCTGTAAATATTTCACTATATATCTCAAGAGATAATGACTCTTCTTTTTCAAATTCTTGCTACAATACCACTATTTTACCTAAAAATAGTAACAATAATTTTCAAATATAATCAAATATGCAGTCAGTATTCAAATTTCTGTGATTGTTATAGTTTGTACCGATCATGATTCAGATAAGGTTTACACATGTGATTGGTCAATATGTCACATAAATCTCATTTATTCCATCTATTGCTGGATTCAAAATGCTAAAATTTTGTTAAGGAACTTTTACATCTTTGGTCACAAGTAATACTGGTCTATAGATTTTTCTCCTTGAAATATCTTTGTCTGATTTTTTATTTTTATCAGTGCAACGCTTGCTTCATTAAATGGTTTGGGAAATGTTTCCTCATCTATTTTCTAAAAGAGGTTATGTGGGATTGGTATTATTATTATTTTTTAAGGTTTCATAGAATTTACTAGTAAAGCCATCTGGGCCTGAAGGTTTCTTGAAGAATAGACAGACCACTGTTGAGATTTTCTATATCCTGGTGAGTTAGTTTTGGTAATTTATTTTTAATTTTAATTTTTTTGAGATGAGGTCTCACTATGTTGCCCAGGCTGGTCTTGAACTCCTGGACCCAGTGATCCTCCCACTTCAGCCTCCCAGGTAGCTGGGATTATAGGCATGTGCTGCCAAGTCCAGCAGTCTTGGTAATTTATGTCTTTAAAGGAATTTTCCCATTTCATTGGATTTATCTGTGTAAGGATGTTGATAATACTTCCTTATTATCTTTTTAACATCCGTAGAATCCTAGTAATGTTTTCTTTTTCATTCCTGATATTAGTAATTTGTATTTTCTCTCTTTTGTTCCTGATCAATCTAGCTAGAGTTTTAACTAATTGTATTGTTCTTTAGGAAACAGCCTTTGATTCCATTGTTTGTTTTTAATTTTATTGATTTCTGATCTTGCTTTTATTATTTCCTCCCTTCTACCTGAGTTCTAGCCTTTTAAGGAGGAAATTTATATCATGACTTTGAGCCTTCTTTTCTAATATAAGCATATAAACTAATGGATTTTTCTTTAAGGACTGCAAATTTCTAATTTTCATTACGATTTCTTTTTGATCCTGGGTGATTTAGAAGTGCATTGTTTAATTTTTGAAAACTTGGGATTTTCCAGAATTTTTGTTATTGGTTTCTAATTTAATAGCAATGTGATCAGAACACATACTCTGTATAATTCTAATCCTTTTAGATTTATAAAGACTTATTTTATGGTCCAGCATATGTTCCACCTTAGTAAATATTCTGTATTTATTTTTAAAAATGTATATTCTGCTCTTGTTTAATGGAGTGTTCTATAAATATCAGTTAGATGAAGTTGGTTGATGACGTTCAGGTCTTCTATATTCTCACTAAATTTTTTGTTCACTTGTTCTATGAATTACAGGGAAGAGGGTTGAAGTCTACGACTATTATGTAATTGTGAATTTGTCTTTCTTCTTTCAGATTTGTCAGTTTTTGCTTCACTTATTTGACTTACGTATAATAAGATATTATAAGAATTGCCATTGCTTGATGAATTGACCCCTTTATCATCATGAAATTTCCCTCTTTGTCCTTGGTAATATCCCTTGGTTCAAAGTCTACTTGTCTGATATTAGCAGCCATTCTAGCTTTCTTCCTATTTAGTGCTTGCATGGTATATCTCTTTCCTTTTTTTACTTTTAACCTAGTATCTGTATCTTTATGTTTAAAATGTTTTTTTTTAACAGACAGCATATAGTTGGCTTTTGTTTTGCAATTGACAATCTCTGCCCGTTAATTAGAGTGTTAGACTATTTACATTTAATGTGATTATCTATATGGTTGGAATTAAATCTAGCATCTTTTTCTTTGCTTTTGATTTTTTTCACCTGTTTTATTGTTGTTTTGGTTCTTCTTTTAAAAACTTTTTGTCTGTTTAGTGCCTTCTTTTGGATCAGCTGAGTAATTTTTAGGATTAAATATGGACTTGTTATACTATTTTATTTTATTTTATCTTATTGTATTTTATTGTGGAATGCACTAGGTTTATAAGATGCCTATTTAGCTTATCACACTCTACCCTAAAATAGAATTACACCACTTTGCGTATAATGTAAAACTCTTACAACAGTATACTTCCATTATCCTTTCCCATCCTTTTCTATTTCTTTTGCAGTTTTTACCTCTACATATGTTATAATCATCACAATACATTGTTATCATTTTTGCTATCATAGGTTGGAAAATCATGGCCTTTGGATAAAATCTGACCTGCTTTCTGTTCTTGTAAATAAAATTTTATCGGAATGTAGCCACATTTATTTGTTCACCTATCTAGCATTCCATCTTAAACATACTTTCCAGATTCCCACCCTGAGTGGGCCTAACACCTAGTAGTGTTTTTTATTTGTTTGTTTGTAGAGATAGGGTCTTGCTATGTTGCCCAGGCTGGTCTCAAACTCCTGGCCTCAAGTGATCCTCCTGCTCAACCTCCCAAAGTGCTGGGATTACAGGCATGCGCCACCACGTCCAGCCCCTAGTAGATTTTTAATAGCTCTCTTTCTTGCAGAAATGACAAGATGTTTCAACCTCATCTTGCACATTTTCTTGCTAGACCTGAAATTAGCCATTTTCCAAATTAGCCATTGGTTCCTCTTCAGTGTACTTACTCCATGAATTAATTTTTAAGTGAAATCAGTTTCCCTATATTTTTAGGAGTGGGAGGAGTTGGACCAGGATAAGCTTTCTCACTCATAGATCTAGCTGTAGAGGGCCCTTTTTTTCTTGTTTTCTCAAAGTGGTAAAAATACGGCTTCTGCTCCCTCCTCCACTTTTATCTGGGCCCTGTCTTTCCCTTGCTCTGTGTTCCCAACCTGCTCTATTTAGATTTGTCTTTCAGCATTTTTCTTAGGGATGGACTTTGTCTTGGGAGGGAGCTTTGTTGCCCTAGTTTCAAGAAGTTTCACGGGGCCTGGACTGCTCTAGCTCCTTCAGACTTTGCAGAGCCCTTTCCTTCTCTGGATCTCAGCTCCCTTCCCTTTAAAGAGAGGGGCAAGGGCTAGGGGGTGTAAAGTCCCTCGCTGCTCTGGCAGTGTGTGGCTCTCATTCTCTGATATGGGCTTGATGTCTGAGGGCCCTTCTGCAACCTGATGGCTAAATCACACCACCCTGTGGTTCACTGAGCTTGTCTCCCTGCAGGGATCTCAGTGTGGATGCTGGCTTGAGTCCTGCTCAGTTCCAGGTGCGGCCCATCCCTCAGCACTATCAGCATTACCTAGCGACTCCTCGAATGCACCACTTTCCCAGAAACTCCTCCTCCACGCAGATGGTGAGTGAAGGGGCTCTGCCAGGAAGTTGACTCCCTTGCTGCCTATTGAATTCCAGTGATGAGCTGAGGCCTCTGGCTCCCTTGTGCCTCAGCTCCTTTGTGCCCCAGGTCCCCTGTGCCTTGGCTCCCCTGTGTCCCAACTTCCCTGTGCCCCAGCTCCCCTGTGCCCCGGCTCCCCTTGCTTGCCTCAGATCCTCTGTGTCCCGACTTCCCTGTGCCTGTTCTGGGTTCCAGGCAGATCAACTTCTCCCTTCCGCTCCTGTTCCCACTCTGGCTTGAGGGGGAATGAAAGGGAACCTGCTGGACTAGAAGCTAGTACTGCAGTGGGAGTGGACACTGGAGGAGTGGAGAGGGCTAGCATGGCAGGCTGTGGTCTGTGGGGGAAAAGGCTCAGGGTGAAAATCAGGCATGGTAGATCCTGTACCTCATATGACTTCATTTAGTTAATTGCTCATGGGCAGAACCTCGCTGGGCTTTGGTTTTACTTCTCTGTGAAATGGGAGTGAAGATGCCTACCTTGCCCATCTCACAGGGCTGGTGTGAGGGCCCAAACAGATTCCAGAGGGAGCCCTTGGGTCCGGCCTGCAGAACCAGTTCTGCCTTCTGCAGGGGGCAGGCCTTCTTGTGACTGTAGAATGCTGAACATTTGGGAGCTTTCAAGTTCCTGCCATTGCAAGCTACATGGAATTAAAATGAAAACATTCCATTAAAGCGGCAAATGACTGATGGAAAATCTTCTTATTTCCAGACAGCTTCATGTTGCTGCCCTAGAGCATAATCCCAGCCTTTCAACCCTTGTCTCTGTCATTTAATCACTTATCTCCTCAGCCTCCCTATTTGTATAACAAGGGGCTTGGATGAGTAATCTCTGGAGTGCTTGTCAGCTCTGAGAGTCATTGGTTTGTGTATAAAACGCCATCTCTTAAGAATAAAAGAAGCAAACGTTTATTGAGCACTTGCTACATACCAGTCACTGTTCTAAGTGCTTTACATAAATTATCCCACTTAATTATCTCAGTAACTCTCCACAAAAAGGTATTAAAGATTGGCAAATTGAGGCACAGAGAGGTTAGGTAAGTGGCCCTGGCACACACAGTAAGTGGAGGAGCTGTGATAGAAAACTGGCCAGTGTTAGAGAGGAGTGAGGCAGGGTACAGAATGAGGCAACTACAGGCTCAGTCTGTCTTTATTTAAAATACTGATATTTTTCTCAGCATGGACTTTTTTTATTCATTCATTTTGATTTTTAAAAATATTACATCAAAATATTATTTATCTTGATTACTAAGTCTCAAATTCTGTGTCCCAATCATGGTCCTGGCTCTGGCCCAATCCCTTAACTATCATGCTGTGCTCAAAGGCAGTGCAGGGCAGGGGTGAAAGGAATGAACTCGGGTTTGAAATCCTGGTTCTGCCACTTTGTTGCATAACTTGAGCCAATTACTGAATCTATTGTGCCTCACTTACCTAATCAGTAAGATGGGAACAGTAATAGTGCCTACATTTTAGATCACATGAGACAATTAATTTAGTCAATCATGTGAAGTCCTTAAAACAGTGCCTGCCATGAAGGTTAGTTGTCACTTTGTTGACTTTGTTATTTTTTCTGTGGCTGGTCCAGGCACAAGCTTGGTTCTTGATGAGGAGAGAGAGACATAAGAGCAGGAAAGGTAGCACTTTGCCCATAGCATCTCAAGGGTGTGCTGCCTGGTGGTTGTGGGAGGAGGAGTTGCACACTGGGCTCATAGAGAAGCCGTGAGTCCTTGCTCTATCCAAAGCATTTTTTCCCCAACAGGTCGTCCATGAAATCCGAAACTACCCTTATCCTCAGCTTCACTTCCTTGCTCTCCAGGGACTAAATCCCAGCAGACACACCTCCGCTGTGCGGGAGAGCTACGAGGTATGATGCTCTATCTGGCACCAACTGGGTTGGTGGAGACACTATTATTGTTGGTGACATCCCTTTTCCTTCCCCTTGCTGGTGGGTGGGGCATGGGTGGCGGGAAGCCTCAGGGTTGAGAGTAAGAGAGAGCAAAAGGGAGAACAAGTAGAGATATTATAGTCTTTAAGCATCAGACAAACTCTTCCTGACAGGTACGTGTGCCCTTCATCCTTATCATGTGTGTATGTGTGTGTTTGCACATGCTGAGTACACATGTCCACATTTTTCTCTTTGCAGGAGCTTCTGCAGCTGGAGGACAGGTTGGGAAACGTGACTAGAGGAGCTGTACAGAACACCATTGAGAGGTTCACCTTCCCCCACAAGTACAAGAAGGTGGGTCTGCCAGCAGGCCAGCCTGCAAAGTCAGGGAATGGGGGAGAGGTTGTCTAATTGACCCTGGCCTGGTTGTCCACCCAGGGGCACAGTCCAAAATCCAGAAGTCTTTGCTCTGGTTAGATGCTCTGGAGCTATGATACCTTCCCAGGGTCTTCTCACTTGGCTGTGCCAGGTGTGGCCAGAGGGGGAGATGGGGGCCTCTCATCAGTAAAGGAGGAGGACTGGGAATGTATGTGTGCATGTGAACTTATCAATGGGAATATTACGTATGTATACACATGTAGATGTCAGGCATATAAATGTTTGTATCCAGTTGAGATAGGAAAAAGGGGCACCTGCACAGAAGGCTAACAGTTGCTTTAGAAAATAATTCTCTGTCCAATCCACATGTGGACAAATGGGCAACTAAGGCTTCTGAGCAGAGGTTTTCAAATCTGACTGAGCAGCAAGGTCACCTGGGGAGCTTTTAAAGCCACAGAGTCATAGGCTCTACCCTAAGCCTGTAGAGGTATAATGTCCAGGGTTAGGGTTCAGGAACCTGGGGTAAGATTAGAGCCCAGGAGCCTGAGTTTTAAACGCATTTTTAAATTAAAATAAATAAAAAAGTTTGGAAGCAACCAAGATGTGCTTCAATAGGTGAGTGGATAAACAAACTGTGGTACATCTATATAATGGAATATTATTCTGTGATAAAAAGAAATAAGCTATTAAGCCATGAAAAGATTCAGAGGAACTTTAATTGCACATTACTAAGTGAAAGATGTCAGCCCCCAAAAGCTGAATACTGTATGCTTCCAACTAGATGACATTCTGGAAAAGACAAAACTATAGAGACAGTAAAAAGGTCAGTGATTGTCAGCAGGGAGGGAGGGAGGAATGAATAGGTGGAGCATAGGGCATTTTTAGGGCAGTGAAAGTATTTAGTATGATACTGCTATGGTGGACACATGACATTATGCATTTGTCAAAACTGATAAAATGGTACAACACAAAGAGTGAACCTTTAATGTAAACTAATGGACCTCAATCAATAATAGTCTGTCAATATTTACTTACTGATTGTAACAAGTGTACCACACTAATGCAAAATGTTAATAATAAGGGAGACTGTGTGTGTTGGGGGAAATAGGATATATGGGAACACATTGGACTTTTTGATTAATTTTTATGTAAACTAGAACTGCTCTACAAAATAAAGTCTATTATAAAAACAAATAAAAAATTAATTTTGAAAAGATGCCACCTCCTTCCAGGAGAAATTAAAAGCTTGACAAATGTTAAGAAGTTTAGAGCAAGACCCTGCTCACTATGGTCAAGCCAGGCTTCAACTGAGGGTGCATGGTTGAAAGCACGTGTGTTGGAGTTAGAGCCACTTCTGAATTTCAGTTGCACCCCTTATAGCTGTGTGACTTTGAACGGTTTGCTTGGCTTTTCTTGGCTTTCCCCTCCCTGGATGTTTTTAATGTGAAATGAGAATGATCATATTAGTAGCTACCATATGGGGTGCTATGGAGATTAAAGGGGGTGATGCATTTGAACAGTTTAGTGCGGTGCCTGGTACTTACTGAGTGCTCAGGCGTGGTGAGCTGCTGTTCCCTTGATATCAGGTACACTCTTCCCTAGGCTTGCCCATGTGCTGGTGGTGTCAATGTCAAAGGCCATGAATCTTGGTATTTGCAGCTCCTCACAATACATGAGATTTTATTCATAAAAGATTTCAACCACAATTGTTGAGTACCTACTATGTATCAGGCACTGGATAGAGCACTCAGAGAGGAAATGACAGTAGTTCAGTAATTAAGGGTGCCATCTGCATGGGGAAGATGATCATTCTCTGGAGAGAGAGCTTTAGGCTATTGGAGAAGAGCATGGAAGAGAATGAGTGGCGTGTTCAGGAGCCCAGGAGCAGCATCTGTGTCCCAGGCCAGGGGGTGTTTGCTCCTTCCAAGGACACACACCTTACTTGCCACCATTTCAACAGAGCACAAGGAAATTGTGAAAAGAACCAAAACTAAGAATGAAAAGGGAAAATGGACTGAATCAATGAGGTAAAAGCCTCAGGTAAGAAGTTAGGAGAATAAAGGGAGAATTAAGGCAATAAAAATACTATTAAAAAGAATAGGAAGAATTAAAAATGAGAAATGAGCAAAGTTAGGATCCAAATAAAGTGTGAAAAAAACCTTAAAAAATTTAAACTGAGAGCAAAATAATATAAAATGGAAAAGCATAATTTAAAATGATGATATAAGAATAAAAATACAGAAAATATAGAGTCAAAATAGAAAAATATGAAAAGAATAAGAACTAGGAAAAGTATGAAAGTAACATATAAAATTAAAATCAGTAATATCAAAGCTAAAAGGGAATGTTAATGAAATGAGAAGGTAAGAGCAAAAGGGATAAAATACATATTGACGTAAATGTTGAAAAAAGTTAAAGTTGAAATAAAAGTTATGTAGATAGGGAAGAGAAAACAAAAACTGGAAGATCTAAAAGATTAAAAATACCAAACAGGAAAAGGATAAGAATTGAAAAGAGAGAGTAGTTTAAAGAAATATAGATTAGACATAGTAAAACAAGGTAATATTAAGCTGAAATTATTAGCTATAACAAGGAAATCAAGAATAATGATGGGGAAAAACAATAGAAAATAGGCAAGTACTTGAGTCTTAATGGTGTCTTGTATTGGACACCTGTTTTCTAGCAGAGCACCCAGGAGGCCACTCCTCCAGCAAGCACAGCTGGAGTCTTCGGCAGACAGATCATCATGACTCTATTCATACCCCAAATCCGTGACAATTCTGATTTTCTGGATTCTAGATAAGGGGAAACTTATTGCAGAAGCTTAGCATGGTTTGCCGTGGGATGTGCAAAGTGCAGCGAGGCTGAGAGCAGAAATAATTGATTTTCTTGTATGTTCCAGTGAGGTTACAGCATTCCCAACACTAAATCAGACTAAGGAGCTTCAGAGTTTAGGACCAGGGACCAGAGTAGGGAGACCTGGTGTCCATGCCTGGCCCCAAGGTCGTTCTCTGGATGCTCTTCATCTTGTGATTCTTCCGATTTTTCTCTTTGCAAAATGACCTTGAAGTCTGCTTATCCCTGGAGAGGGAGAGAGTGGGTAATTTTCTTCCTGTGGTTATTGTCAGACTGTTTCACCACCCGGCATGGAGATGGGAACATGAAAGTGGGATGATGTTGTTCACTAATTAGATTCCTTCTTCCCCAAATATATATTTAGTACTGATATGCCTTGTACTTGGCCAAGTCTAGGGGCGGTACTTAAAGAAGGGTAAACCATGGTCCATGCCATCTAGGTACTTGAGACTTTCTACATAGTGGTTACCTAGTTCAAATAATTAGTATAGAATTAACAACAGGACAATGAAAGTCAATAAGTATAAGCAGAGTGCTCACATGATTACTTGAAGATAGTGCCTTTCTCAAATGAACTTCCTGAACAGGAAGAGAAATCCAACAACATAAAATAGTTCATAACAATGTGGTAAAATTTACAGGAGTTAATGCCAGGTTGAGGAATTTTACCTTCGTCTAGTAATGAGTGAATAAATGAATGGATGTTAGCTGAGTGAATGAATGAATGAAGCCTGCTGGACCTGACCATGGAGGGAGATGCTGAAGGCAGGGATCTGGGTTGTAAAGGGTGTAAGGAGTAGATCAGAAACGGGAAGCTGTGCACATGTCATAGCTCTGCAAAGGATTGACTCATTAGAAACCCAGTTCCTTTCCAAACTCTGTGTCTCTAGAAAGTGCCTGGGACCGTAAAAATAAAGTCCACTTCTTATTTTAAGCCTCTTTATTTAAGCCTCTTCCTTAACCCTCCCTCTCCTGCAGCAAGGGGAGGGGGTGGCAAGGAGGTCTGGGTATTACTTAAGAACATAAAAAGGGACTGACTCCTGGGGAAGAGGAAGCTACAGGGAGGGAGGAGGCTGGGGATGAAAGCCAACGGCCACCAGGTGAGTTGGCCCCAGGTAATGGGCGCTCCTCTCTCTGCTTCTCCCAGCGAAGACCCCAGGACGGCAAGGGCAAGAAGGACGAGGGGGAGGAGTCAGACACAGATGAGAAATGCACAATTTGTCTGTCTATGCTCGAAGATGGAGAAGATGTGAGGTAGGCGACCACCTCTTTGAGTCCCTGTCCCTTCTCTCCTCCCTGTGCTATGTGTTGGGGGGCAGGGATGCTTGTGCATGTGAGTGTGCCAGGTGTGCTATAGTGTGCTTCTTTGGTGCACTGGGAAGGAGGGATGTGGAATGTTCTAGATGTGTGATGCCCCAGTTATAGACATGTGGATGCAAAGTGTAAGAGAACAGTGCAATGTTTGGCCTGGATGGGTCTAAGACAAAGTCATGGCTTTGTTTCAGGCTGATCTGCAAGGGCTTCATGGAGGAGGAGGGCCTCGAGGCTCTCTTCCTGTCACGGCTTCTGGTCTCAGCCACAGCCTCCCTCCATGGCAGGGCAGTCCCCTAGCAGTCCAGGGTGCGTGTCTCCTGTTCCCTTCTGTCCCCGTCAGCTCCTGGCACAGCCCTAGGCCTGTCTCCCCTGCTGGTCCCTGACTCTCACCCTTCTGTTCCAGACGCCTACCCTGTATGCATCTCTTTCACCAACTGTGCGTGGACCAGTGGCTCGCCATGAGCAAGAAATGCCCCATCTGCCGAGTGGACATTGAGACACAACTGGGAGCCGACAGCTGAGGGAGGGATTAGCCAGTGGACGCCCCATTTCCTTCACCAGGTCCCCCCACGGCCATAGCCCTTGCAGCCAAACTTTGCCTTCTGAGCCATTTGACGTAGAGGAAAGCCTGCAAGCACATTTGTGGAAGGAGGAGTCGGTGGTATCAGTGTCTGAGGGAAAGGAGAGGGTGGGGAGGGCCCGCCCATCCAGAATGGTGACTGTCCCCGTCCGCCCGCCTGGCTGTGCAGGAGGGAGGGAGCTGGCCGTGCCCAGAGCAGGGGCGGGAAGGGGGGGCCCAGGCTGCTGAGAACCCAGGTGGGATCCCGAAGGCACTAGCTGGTGGACCGGCCCCTCAATCCTGTCCTTCGAAGGATTGTATATATACCTCTCGACCACGTAGGAACCATGTAGGGGTCTCTAGCTATTTCTGTGGACGGCAGCCGGAGCATGTTAGCTTAAGAAAAATGTTGTGTGTGGTGCTCTAGTCATCTTGTGGTGGACATGTCGCTATTACCGAATCCGCACCAAATATTTCTCATTGAGTTTCTTATTTTGGTGCCTGACTGAACCAACCCACGACAGCCCCAGTCTTCCCGTCTTTACGAGAGAAAAGGAAATAGGAATCAAAGGTGGAAAAAAAAAAAAAAGCCAAATCCTGTTTACGGTGAAAAACAATGATTTTTTTCACCTAGTTTGGGAGGCGGGAAGGGGGGTTCTCGTTTTGTTTTTGTTTTTGTGTTTTCCTTGGCTTTTGTTTTTCTCATGTTTACAGTGCACGGAGCGTGGAAGGGACATCTGGGAAAGGGAGGAGCGGGAGCTGATGGGGTCTCACCTGGGCCTGGGGGGTTCAGCCCGAGGCGAGGAAGGCAGAGCTCCAGCAGCGAAGGGGGAGTTTGTCTAGGGAGGGCTCCCCGGTCCCAGGGCTTGGCCCCAGCTGTCCCCACACCCCGGGTTCCACACTGGACCAGGGAGGGCTCAGCCTTCAGCGACAGCTGCCCCTGTGTTCCTGGGAGCCGGGAGACCCATGCCCACCGCCACTCCTTCCTTTAGGCTGTGCCCTTGCCTGCCACAAAGAGGCAATGTCGCCACTGCCTCCCTATGCAAAAAATCAACCAGAGGATGCAGACAAGATAGCGTGGGTGATGGACACTTGGTCCTGGCCAGAGTGCTCTCAGCCAGCACTCAGGGCTGAGGTCAAGCACGTGGGCCTTGAGGAAGACCTTGGGCTTCCTGGGGGATGTCTCCAGTCTGATCCAGTCCCTCAGAGATGGCCCTGGCTCTGAAGCCACATTGGCTGGTTTTGGGAGGCCCTGTGTCCCTAACCTCTGGCTCCTTCTCTGACTCTTTGAAAACCTTGGGCAAGTCCCTTTCTTTCTCTGTGCCTCAGTTTCCTTCTCCTTCGAGTGGGGAGAAACAACAGTGCACCCCCATTTCCAGTCCCTCTACCTCACCTAGATGTCGTGAGGATTAACACTCTCTGTCCAACGTATTCTGTGCTCTCTCCTGGGAACCTCTTGGGGTTTAGGGATGAAGGTGCTGGGAGACACAGACCTGGAAGTTCCAAGTGACACCATACAGTGTGTCTTTCTGCACCACCCCACAATTTTTCTGAACCCCAAAGGGAGCAGAGAGATGGCAGCTCAGAAGAATGGAGATAGGAAAATTCACCAAATCCCAACCCAAATTCAACTTTCTTTATCCATATGTGGAAAACACCAGGTCAGCTGGGATTCTGCAGTCTTCCTTTGCCCCTCACACCCCTCCTCTTCCCCCATTTGCACGGCTCTCAAAGCCTCCCCCTCCCCTCAACCCCTAACCCTGTCTCAATGCCCTCATATCCATGAGACCAAGGGCGACAGGATACTTACTGCATATTGTAAGAATTCCATACAATGAAGGAAATTTGAGTCTATGTTGCTGCTACTAAGGGTAAAACCAGGATCAATGGGTAAAAATGACAGGGAGGCATATTTGGGCTTGAGGTAGAGCCTTCTAACATAGCTGGCTCGTGGCACAATGGCCGCTCTGTCTCGTAGGCTGAGGGTGGGGGAAGTGGCTCCTGGCTGGAGGTTACTCAAGAAAGTTAGACTAAAGCTTCTCCCGGCACTAATATCCTGGTGTTCTACAAAATCTTTATTGAGTGCCTACTGGTGCAGGTGCTGGGGAAGATGATAGCAAGGAAGGCAACGTCCCTGCCTTGAGGAACTTAGTCTAGTTGAGGAGACAAGACACATCCAATAGTGCAAAATGGCCAAGAATCTAAGATTTAGGGTTGGCAGCAATGAGCACCACGTGGTCCAGTGCAGTGGTTGCAGTTTGTGAACAATCCCACCAGTGGAGAAAGTGCATCTGAGTCAGGATTTGGGGGAAAGCGAGTTACTAATGCCATAAGAAGTTGGGAATTCTGCCCCATCCTCCCTCATGGCTGGGCCCAAACCAGGAATCCTCCGAAGATGGCTTTGGCTTGGAAGTAGCCAGGGTGGTCCGGGAAGGTCATTCTTCTCTTAGGCTCAGTCTTTGGTTCTTTCTTCTGCAGCTGGCCAGAAAGGTGGCAGGCATAAGGGAGACAGTGGAGAGGCCAGGATGGAACTAGAACTGGTGTCCCGGGTTCCAGCCTTGGCTCTTCCCTGACTAAGTGGGCAATGCCAGGAATCCCCCTTTGTCTCTCTAGGCCTCAGTTTCCTCAGCTGTAACACAAGGAGGTTGCATTGGATGCTTGCCAAATCTCTGTCCAACACTCACACTTTGCCATCCTCCCTAACATCAACACATCTTCTTTCAAGTCTTTAGAGCCATGTGCCCACCAAGCTGTCGAAAAGGACTTTCTGTGGGCACGCACGTCTGTTTCGGAGGCTGAGGGCACATGTGCTGAGTGAGTGGGTGGGACCTGATCCCCTCCTCCCTCCTGATTCTCTGCCCCAGGCTGACATTAGGGACAGGGTGGGGATGGCCCAAAGGGGAGAGGTAAGCTGCTTAATGTGGGGGTAGATCCTGCAGCGCCCCCTCCCCTTCCCATCTCCTTGTCCCCTGCAGGTGGGGACAGGAGGTGACTGGCGCTCAGAACCCGCCTTGCTCCCACTTCCTCAGCCAGGCAGCCGTTTGGGTGGGAGGGGAGGAGCGGCTCTGCACTTTTGCTCCCTTGAGGTCCCTCGTGGTGAGGGCGCCTGGGAAGAGCGGAGAAGAGGCAGGATGGCAGGACCAGGCCTCAGCATCTCACATCCACCACTTTCAGGAGGGGCCACCACCCGAAGCCCTCCTCCTGCTCAACTCAAGGGACTCAGACCCTTTTCTGACTGAGACGCATGAGTGCCTTCTGGGGCGATCGCGACCCCAGGGTTCACGTCGGGCGTCCTAGCCACAGCGGCAGCCCTGCCTTTCGGGTCCACCAAGGACGCTAATCAATCAACCCAACGCCACAAGCCCGGCTGGGTGCAGCCAGAGGGCGGTCAGGGGGCCCCGGCTCCCCCACCTGGCCAGGACCCCCTCCGGCCCCCTGTCGCCCTTGGCCACCACCTGTGGCAGGACTCAAGCTCCTCTTCTGCAAATGTTCCCAGCCTCCGTGCAAGTATTCTTAACTCTTTACGCCTAATGAACAAGCACAGTTTTTTCAATGGTGAAGAAAAAGCACCAGACTTTTTTTTTTTTTCTTGAAAAAAAATCCCCTAAGCCCCCCGCCTGCCGGCGGGACGAACACTCCCCGCGTGGGGCTGTAGCAACGTCTGTCGGGTCCCCTCGTGTTTCATCTCCTGCGCGCGTAGAGCAAATGCTAGAGCGATTTCAGCTGATAGAAAAACAAAAATGAAAAAAAAAAAACCACAAAAAAACAAAAAACATGGCACGTTGCTAGTTTACAGGGTTTTGTGAGTTTAAATGCCTTATATTTAACAATCATAATTTATGACTAACTTGTAGATATTGTGGGTTCTTATTTAATTATTTTTATAGTTGTTTTGCATTTTTAATTATAATTTATTTATTTAGAAAGGATACTAATTTTTTTTATTACTCCTATTACCTCATTTTGGCGTTGTTTCTGGGAGTGGAATGCTTTGCATGCATTGGTACGATGACAAACAACTATGAATACAAAAAAAAAAATTTAAATAAAATTCCGCAAACTTTATTTCGTCCAAACTATCAGGGTGTGTGATTGCAAGGTGTCCTACTGTGGTGCTGGCCTCTTTGGATACATTCCATACGAAATGCAAACCTTTGATTCTGTATGCTGTGATCTAGTGAAAAACTCCAATATAGTGACTGTATTTAGCACATATATAAATATAATTTGCACTCGTCAGCAGACTGGGGTAATCCTTTCACTTGCTGCCCTTGGCACCCACCCCCCCCACCCCCCCCCCCCGCCAACCTCTCCCCCCGTCATTAACCTGCTTGTCCTTCTTCCCTTGCCCCTCCCACAACCTCAGCCTACCCGGCCACTGTCCTCTGAGGAAGGTCACGGGGCACTGGGGTCACTGTCCCCACCGGGGCTCCCACTCTTAGTAGTTCCAGAACTGGAGCCCTTCGGACATTACCAGCAGGAGCACTTGAAAGCCAAGAAGCCTGACTTATTAGCACGAGCCTGGACCGGGGGGCCAGGAGGCTTAGATTTTCAGACTAACTCTATGATAGACTTTCCCGTGACCTTGAGCAAGTCCCTTAGCCTCTCTGGGTCTCAGTTTTCTGGGCTAAGGTGAGGGAAGAGAACTGAGGGATCTTCAGGGTCCCTCTGGTTCGGACAGAATATGGCACAGACCCGGTGGGCAATCGCTGTGCTGAGCTGTCTCACCCCCTCAGGAGAGAAGAGAGGGAAGGAGAAAGGATGGAAATGGAAGGAAAGGAGAGGAAAGAAAGAGAAGAATAGAGACAGTGGACTGAGAATTTATCTAGTGGATCTGCTCTGAAGAGACATCCAGAAGAGATTTTGTCCTTTTATTTGTAGCATCCTGTGGGTGACAGGGAGATAAGTTCGGTGACATATCCCTGGATATGGGATGTGCCCGTTCATAAGGTTTGGGCAGTTGTTAGGAGGGTGAGCTGAAATCCACGGCTTGTCCGATTTGGGGATGGGGCAGGCAGAAGAGAAGCCCCAGACTAGGTGTTTGGGATTGGCACCCCCATCCTGTGGTCTCCAGAGTGCTTGTTGTTGAGATGCCACCCATTGACAACAGACGGGGACACAGAGTTTGGAATTGTGGCCTCTTCTCCCCAGCATCTCCTCCTCCACCCTCTACCTTTGCTCCCTGGGGGCTGTGGGCAGGAGGGGCTGCTATGGAGGGCAGGGGGTGGGCCTCCAGTCTCGCTGCCCCTGTAGATGGGGGAGGACTTGGGGCAGTGGCGGCAAAGGCTGGCATAGTGGTGAGCCTGGTGCCTTTCAGCCAAAAGGAGAGAGAAGCGTCTCACCCCCCAAGAGGAACCTGTGAGTGGGCTGGGACTGTGGCATGTCTGCCTTCCTCCCACCTCTCCTCCTCCCCTTCCTTCCCAGCTCATCCTCCCTCTTGTCCCTTAACATCACTGCCTTTGCCTGGTGGGGTGAGGCCCCATGGGGATGGTGCTGATGTGGGGGGAGGAAGTGGAGACAGAGATTCGTCACCCAGTCCCGCTAGGCTCATGTGAGCCACTGGGCCATGTGTGGGCCCTAAGCCCCAACTCTGCTCTGGCCAGCCGAGGGTGCCCGTCTCTGGGCTTCCTGCCTGCTGTCTGCCCGGCTGTCCCTTCTGCCTCCACCCTGGAGCCTTGCTTTCCCGTGGAGTCCCCCACCACCCTGGTGGGAGCACAGCCACCACACTGCCAGGCCTGGTGGACACTTCCTGCTCGGCAGGGCTCCTGGATGGGCATGCCTTACGCTGCCCTGCGGGGTCAGAGTGTGAAGGGGCCCTTTCCCCTGGCTGGCCTGTGCTCCCCCCTTAACACCCGCCCCAACCGTCCCTTCTTCCAGCCCCACCCCTGGCCTTGGATGCGGCTCATTTCCCAGCTCTGGAGTCAGCCGCACCAGGCCCTCAAGGGGGTAATTTGGTTGCCCCTGGTAAGTGAAAGGATTATCCTCAGTGTTGATTGTCCTTTTTTGTAATCCTCCTGCTGTTCTGTTCTGTTGTGCTGTGCAACATTTTGCTACATAGACTATTTTATAGCAGAAAGCTAGAAGAATATTTATTATGAATATTAAAGCAATAGTGCATCAATGAAAAGGCGGAGACATTAGGAATTGTGTAAATGCTTAGATTCACTTTTGGTGGATTTTTTGTACTTTATTTATAACTAATAAAAATGAACTGCATTGCTAACTACACCTTACTTGTGCAGGGTGTTTATTTCTATGCATGTCTTTATCCAAGATGGGAGGTAATGTCAGTTATGTAATTCCCCACAGCTTGTCTCATCCTCCGTCCCTTTTTCACTTATTTCTCTTCTTCTCCTTTCTCCCTGACCTTCCCCCCTCCTCCCCTTCCTCCTCCTCCTCTTCCTGTCTCGTATCTGTTTTTCTCTTGTACCTCTTTATCTCTCAAAGAATCTGTTTTCTGACTATGGATCAACCATCTCATTGAACTGTTTCCTGAACATTAATTATGGATCTTAAAGGGGGAAAGTTCCCACTTTTGATCAGTCCTCAAATGTAAGCTCTTGTGTGTTTGAACTGGAGGGCTCCTTGATTTCCCCGTAGGAGAGAAGGAACTTGACTTTCAGCAGTCAACACTGCAGGATTTCTGCTCCCTCGAAAGAGCCCAAGCTTACATGCTCTTTGCCTTGTCTAGCATGTGTCCTCCGAGAAGTGTGGGGTCATGAAAAACTGCAAACAGAACCCATACTAATGAACTTAAAAAAAAGCAATAGATTTTATTTTTTTAGAGCAGTTTTAGGTTAACAAAAAAATGAGCGTAAAGTACAGAGATTTCCGTCTACCCTCTCTCCTCACCTCCCCCAGTTTCCCCTTTAATTAATATCTTGCATTGATGTGATATATTTGTTATTTTAATACAATTGATGAGCCAATAGTAATACATTATTATTAACTAAAGCGCATAGTTTACATGAAGCTAATGAATGTTTGGTTTTTTTTTGTTTTTTTTTTTTTTGAGATAGAGTCTCACTCTGTTGCCCAGGCTAGAGTGCCATGGTGTCAGCCTAGCTCACAGCAACCTCAAACTCCTGGGCTCAAGTGATCCTCCCGCCTCAGCCTCCCGAGGAGCTGGGACTACAGGCATGTGCCACCATGCCCGGCTAATTTTTTCTACATATTTTTAGTTGTCCAGCTAATTTCTTTCTATTTTTTTAGTAGAGACGGGGTCTTGCTCTTGCTCAGGCTGGTCTCGAACTCCTGAGCTCAAACTATCCACCTGCCTCGGCCTTACCAGAGTGCTAGGATTATGGGTGTGAGCCACCACACTCGGCCAGCTAATGAATGTTTAAATTCTTGTTTTGTTCAAGTGAGATGAACCAAAATACTGTCTGTAGCTTTCCATACATTTCTATCTATGTATCTTTTGATTCATGAACCAGGGTTTGCCCTGCCACTAGCCAGCCGTGTGCACACAGAAACTTCCCTTCCCTGGTTTTGCCAGTGTGGATGGTAGCCTAGGCTCTTTCCGGCTCTAAAATTCCACAGGTCTCTGTATATAGGCCCTGTCTCCCTCTGTTATGTTAGTCCATTGAATCTGTTTATGTCAGGTTTCAGCCTGAAATGTCAGTTCTTGACATGCTTGTGGCTGAAGAATGACCAGAAGCACCAAAGTAAGGCAAGCAAGAAAATGAAGTTTATTGAGGAGAGAAAGATAGGATTATAGGGCAAGAGCAAGATATAGGTTTACAGAGAATGATACATATGCCACAGATGATGACCAGACCCATTGTCGCAGCAGGAAAAGAGCAAAAGGAAGGGGCCAAAAAGGGGCCTGGTTATGGTCTCAGTCTTGTTTATAGTGTCCAGATTGGGAACTCCCTAGTGGCTCAGATGTCACCATGGAATCACTTTGATAGGACAGTTGGGAGATGCATGACCTGAGTTTTAACTACACATATGGGCTGTTCTAGTTCAATTTCCAGACTCTATGGTACCTGTGCTGCTTGGTCTGTGGGCTAGAGAGTCCTCTACATTCTTTTGCAGCTGGTGCATTGAGTTATGATTGGCAGATTCATATGGTGTTCCCAGATCTGGCAGTCACTCGGGAGAGGATTAGGGTGGGGCAGGACCAAGATGGGGGCCTGGGGCCCACCCTTGTCCTTCCCAGGTGGGGCAATTGCACCAAGGCAACGGCACTCTCTTTTGTCCCTAGGAGACCCGGAATCCCTCGCTATCTACCTAACATTTACACTTACAACAGAGGAAAGTCCTCGGCTGCTCTCTGGGTGAGGGAGAGGGACTCAGGGCAGCAGTTCTCTTTCTTTGGATTTTGTGTCCACTCAACACAAGAAAAAATATTCAGTCTTCCTAATCTCTGCCCTCCCCACCCCTCCCACTGCAGTGTCCAGGAGGAAAGAGGTTTCTCAGAAAACATCTAGGCACAAGCTGGGGCAGAATGTGTCCTCACTTCGTCTGCCCACAGGCCTCTTGGGTGCCTCCCAGCTCTGTTTTCCTCCCACAGCCCCCCAGCCACACCCAACCTGCCCTGAAACCTCACACCTGGATTCTAGCTTGGGCTTCTCCCAGGGCTCCAGCCCTGGAAGCCCCTCCCACCCTGGGAAGTGGGAAACAGGTGCATTCTCTTGCCAGGCATTTTTCTTGTCCTCGCTCCCTTTGGTCTCAGTTACGTGCCCTATTCAGCAGCATTAAACCCTGCAAATAACACGTCTTCGCTCATGCTTGCCTAGCACTGAGCGGTCTTGGCATCTCCCCCTCCCTGTCCTCCTGTCAGAGCAGCTGCTCTTTGGTCTGTTACTTATATATGGAGCTTCCATTGACATTTCATTTGACCAAATGCCCTGCTCTTGGGATTCCTATTTGCTGTGTATCTTTGGGCAAGCTACTTAAACTCTCTGTGCTTCAGTTTCTTGATCTATAATATGGGAATAATAATAGTATCTGCCTCATAGACTTTTATGAGGATTTAATGAGCTAATATGTGTTAAGCACTTAACACATGTCTGGAATATGGTGAGCACTATGGAAATATTAGCTATGGTTAGAGTGGGAACTCATGGTGTAGGATGAGATAGAATTCTCAACACAAAGATTAGAATAGTTTTAAAGAAAGAAAGTTTGTTTTACTTCCCAAAGGGAGGGAAGGACGTGGCACAAGAGAAAGAAAGGAGAAATGCTGGCAGAGAGGGTAAGGGGTTCAGGGATTTTATTGATGGTAAAGGGAGAAGAGAAAAAGTGATTGTTGCCAGCTGATAGCAGCATGCAGCTGTGAATCAGCTGCATCTGTTTTTCTTTCTTTTTTTTTTTCCCTCCTCTCTGTGAGGCTGACTTTTCAGTCTCCTTGGAATGTGGTCTGGCAGGAACTGGGGGTCTGAGCTCCTTCTATCTCCTTGGTTCTTTTCAAGTGCTGGGAAAACAAACTCTCAAATAAAACAACAAGTTAATCTTAAAAACAACAAGTTGAGCCACAGGTGGTTAATCAAACAAAGGGGCAATTGTGCGCTGTGAGCTTTTTCCTTTTTTCCCTTCCTGTTAGTTTATTTTGCTCTGTTAGATAATTTATTAACAAGGCCATCCTTTCAACAATTATGATGATGACAAAGATGTTTTGTTTTCTTTAAATCCTGAGCCTCTTGTTCTCTCTTCCCCCTCCTGTTTCTATAGTGTTTCTCAGTCCCCATCAATGTCTCTTCATCCCTCCTGGCCACCTCCTGCCATGGTCAGACACCAGCAGTCACCTGTCCAGCAGGAAGGCTAGTGGCTGAGGAATCAGAAACAAGACTTCTGAAATAAGTGCTTGGTAACAATCTTTTCTGCATTCAGTTGGAAACTCTAGAAGAAAAGCCACATTGAGGCCACTAAGCTGGAAGTACAGACACATCTTCCCTCCAGTTCATAAGCACCTCCTTCCCCCACCACTATTCAGGTACCCCTACCCAAATTGTCCCTTCTAAGTTTAAGGCTAAAATGCTCTTTCCTCTCCAAACCTCTATCCAAAACCACCTTTCCTACTGGCACTCTCTACTCCCTTTGCCTGAGGCTGAGATACCCCCATCTGTTCCCTTGGAAAACCCAGATCTTGCCCTTCCTCAGAGCATTTGGGGGTGCCTAGGAGCAGTTGACGCCTGGTGCCAGGCCCTGCAAAGGGGCTGGGAGTAATGGGGGTGCCTGCTCAGGATGGACACACCAGGAGCCCACAGGAATGGGGCACCCATAGTCCTGTCTGACCTCATCTGTTCATACCCCACAAATCAGAATTCAAAGAAGAGGTGTGTCTGGATTGATCTGAGTTTACTGGTATCAAAATCTTGGGTGAAAAGTGTTGTTTAGCCAGAGAACTGAGAAAATAGCATTAGAAGGCTTTTGTTTAACCTACTTAAGAGCAAGAGTGTTTTTTAGATTTTGGTGCAACAGTTTGTATGTAAATAGCTTGTGCTAATTGCAAATGAGTCTTATCTTTTCTTTAAAGTAGACCCTCAGGGATACTTGGAAATACTTTGTTAGCAGTTACTCCAAAGCAATATAATTACCGTTCTCTCCAATATTCTTTAATACAGACTTGTCTCTAAATCAGGTGGGGAAAGATGGAGCTGATATAAAACCTTGTCACTCACAAAGCCATCCTTATAAGGAAGAGCTTTGGAACCCTGTGAGCCGTCAGTACCCAAGGGGGCTTGGGGAGGGAGTGAGCCGCTCTTGCAAGGACTGCAGGGAAAGGAAGGGAGGTGCTGGGGGAAGAAGAGACCCTCCCCTTCCTTTGTCTTCTTCACCCAGAGCCCTAACGAGGGTGCTGGCCAGAAGAGAGGTGGCAGTGAAGCCCCTCCTGCCCATCACAGGCTGTGGACTACGGCGTTGGGGTGAGACTGGTTAGGGGGCCTTTCCAAGAAAAGGTCTGTTCACTCTCACCATGCTGGCTGTGGGGTCTGAGCCTTAGCTTTAGGACTGTTGGGGTACAGAGCTCTGTGGGGGCTACAGGTAAAAGAATATCTTTCCGCTGGGGCCAGGACAGGAGGCCCTTGCTCTTCGGTACCAGCCCTGCTCTGCATGAGCCTGAGGCTGGACATCTCCTTTAACTTTGCTCCCCTGGGCCTTTGCTCGCCTCATCTTAGTCCCTGCCCTGCTTTCTGCCCTGCCACCAGCAAGAGGATTTATTGAAATGCAAAGCCCAGGCCAGGGAGGATGGGGTAAGACCTGTGAGGAGGCCCACTTCTGGGGGCTTCGCCTGGGTATCCCTCATTCCTGTCTCAGGGTAGTTGGCAGGGATGGGGCAGCAGCCAGGCCTGGGCATGGCAATCAGCTGAGAATAGAATGCAGTAGGTCAGCCTTTTCCCACCCTTCTCCCCTGGACCTTGTAAGTAGGTCTCCCCTTTCCTTTGTCTACAGCCTCGGCATGGCCTGAATGGCAGAAGGACGACTGCAGGGCCTCAAACAATGTCACTTGCTCAGGCCCTGGCACCTCCTAGGGAAAGTCAGTACCCAGCCCCCAAAAGCAGGCTCATCCTATAACATTGTGGAGCTGGGACCCAGCTGATGTTAAGTTCTGCAAGACTCCTGGCACCTCTCCCTTGACCCCTCCCTCACCATGCACCTGCTCCCACCTCCTCCACTGCTGCCCCAAGCAGGCTCCATGAGAGGTCCCATTCAAGCACTCTGAGTGCAGAGGGCATCCATCAGATGGCCTGGTTCAAGCCCAGCCTTGCCCCTGTGTGACCCTCAGTGAGTCAGAGGACCTCTCTGGTCCTTAGTTCTTGCGCCTATAGAGCAGGAAGGCTGGGCTAATGTGGGGCCTCATCGCATGGTCTTTTTCACCTGTGTGCCCATAAACAAGATAGGGTGCCTTCCGGCTTCAGCAGGTTCCTCTCCGGTGATGGCTGGTCTCTGGTCTCTCATTGGTACCTGAAATTCTTATTAATGGATTCTAATTCCTTTGAATAAACCAATATTACCTGTATTGTTAAAAATGGAAGATGTATTGGTGGTGTGTTTTTATTTACATATTTCTGAACTTGTGGCTGGAGGGTTTGAGGTAGCTTATGGTAATACATAAAGTGCTTTTATACACATATTTATAGTTATTTACTTATCTAAATCCAGGATGCAGAAAATAAAAGTTGGAGATAGCTCCCTTCAGATTTGAAGATTAAACTCATTTGTTTTGGAAGCTTCACTTAAAGAACCACAAAAGAATAAGAAACACTTAAATCCACTCGGCCTAGGAGACAAGAGATGTCAACAAAACAGTTCAAGATGAAAGAGGATGGATGAGATGAAACTGATTAGCAGAGAGAAGAAAACTGACACCTCTTAGCCCCACGGCTCAAGGAGCTGACATTAAAAAACCATCTGGAACATTACAGGAAATAGAAATCTCTAAACAGGGGGGGTTGTGAGCGTGGGGAGATGAAGAAGCTCTTCTGATGAAGACAGGGGGATTGGTTGAGAGTCTAAGGAGCACTTAGACCCTTGGATCCCTTTCCCACTCCCAGCCAGGGGACTACCCACCTCATCCCATGTTCCACACAGCTGAGATGGCACGTGCATGCCGTGTACACTGGCAGCCTCATTTGAGATCAAAACCCAGCAGCCCAGGGTGAGCCGGAATGTTCCTTTGCCTGAGTGTACGGTGTGGCTACTCAGAGTTGTAAGGGCATCATAATGATGTTCTATAAATGTTAAGCTATTTACACAGGGTTTTGCCAGAAGAGATGGGAGAAGGGATGCTTTCAGCCTCACCAGTTACTAGAAAGAGTCTGTGCTCTGCGCTGTAGAGCATCCTGGGAGCCTTCTGCCAAGGGCAAGCTGCATGGGCAACAGCCCAGAGCTTTGCAAGGGCTGAGGGCATCAGGAAAGACAAGGTCAAGCTATGTTTGTGGGAAAGGAATAGGGGTACAGCTGGGAATACCGGAGAAGAGGAAGTTGGGAGGATGCTGGAGTTGGTGTTCATCTCTGAGATTCAGCCCTGGGGCAGCCCTGTTTCATCTGATTACCTCTGAGGCTGAAGTTGTCCTGGCAACAGCCTGGCAACCTCTCCTTCCAGAGTGCTGGGGTGGTTCCCAAAGATAGCAGGATCTCTCCAAGGAGAGAAAGTCTCAAGCTTCAGATTCTTGTCCTTGCTGGAGTCATAGTTGGTCAGAGCAAGAAAGGAACTAGGAGAGCATCCAGTCACTAGAGTCACGAGCCTTGTAAGCAGTAGGGCTGAAACTGAGGATAATGACAGTTAACACTTCCTAAACACTTATTGGGTGCCAGACACTATGCTCAGCTGATTACATGACCTGCCTTTTTCATCTTTATAACGATCCCTGTGACATTGGGATCATCTTCAGTTTTCAGGGGAAAGGGAAAGTTTTCAGGGCAGTTCCATGACTTGCCCAAGGTCACACAGCTAAGAAGTAAGGGTAGGATTTGAACCCAGACTCCAGAACCCTTAACTCTTGCCTCCTGCTGCTCCCCTAGAACCCTGGTCTCTGAGTTATAGTTCTTGACCCTTGGCATTATTCCAAGGATGTCCAGGGATGCTCAGGAGAAGTGGAAGACTCAGAGAGAGTCCCGTCCTCAGAGAATATCATCAGAGATGCCCCATCTGAAAGGGAAACCTCATACACTGTTGGTGGGAATGTAAATTAGTACAACCATTATGGAGAACAGTATGAAGGCTCCTCAAAATACTAAAAATAGAACTACCATATGACCCAGAAGTCCCACTGCTGGGTCATAAGGGAAGGAAAGGAAATCAGTACAACAAAAAGATATCTGCACTCCCATGTTTATTGCAGCACTATTCACAGAAAATCTATCCCTCAAAAATGAAGGAGAAATAGTCTTTCCCACACAAGCAAAAACTGGGGGAATTCATCACTAGACTGGCCCTAAAAGAAATGCTTAAGAGATGTTCATGCATGAAAGCAAAAGGATAATATCTAACATCATGAAAACATGCAATAGCATAAAACTCACTGGTAGAGCAGATACACAAAGGAGAAAGAGAAAAAAGCCAAACATTACCATTACAAAAAACCCACCAAATCCTAAAGGTAAACAATAAAAGAGGAAGAAAGGAACAAAGGATATACAAAACAATCAGAAAACAAGTGACAAAATGACAGAAGTAACCCTCATCTATCAATAACGACCTTGAATGTAAACAATCTAAATTCCCCATTTAAATTCCACACTGACTGAATGGATTAAAAACAAGACTCAACTATATCCTGCCTATAAGAAACCCACTTCATGTATAAAGACATACATAAACTGAAAGTGAAGGGATGAAAAAAATTCCATGCAAATGGAAACCAAAAGCATGCAGGAGTAGCTATACTTATATCAAATAAAACAGAATTTAAGCCAAAAAATATAAAAAAGACAAAGTCATTATCTAATGATAAAGGGATCAATTAAATAAGAGGATATAGAATTCTAAATATATATGCACCCAACACCAGAGCATCCCGATATATAAAGCAATTATTATTAGAACTAAAGAGGAAAATAGACCCCATTACAATTATAATTAGGGACTTCAAAACTCAACTGCCAACATTGGACAGATCCACTAGACAGAAGATCAACAAATAAACACTGGACTGGTCCCAGTAAAATTAAAAAAATCAAAATCATATCAACTATCTTCTCCATAGTAATGGAAGTCCTAAACAGAGCAATCAGGCAAGAGAAAGAAAAAAAGAATCCAAATTGGAAAAGAAGAAGTGAAATTGTCCCTCTTTGCAGAAAACACAATGTTATATATGGAAAAATCTTAGGATTCCATCAAAAACTACTTTTAGAACTGATAAATAAATTCAATAAAGTTACAGGATACAAAATCAACATGCAAAAAGCAGTAGCATTTCTATATACCAAAAATGAACTAGCTGAAAAGCAAATCAAGAAGGCAATCCTATTTACACAACTAAAAAAATATATGTAGGAAGAAATTTAACCAAGGAGATGAAAGATCTGTATGAGGAAAACTTCAAAACACTATAGAAAGAAATTGAAGGGACATCAAAAAAATGGAAAGACAACCCATGCTTATGTATTGGAAGAATTAATATCATTAAAATGACCATACTGTCCAAAGAAATCTACAGATTCAATGCAATTCTTATCAAAATACTAATGACATTCTTCACAAAAATAGAAAAAAAAATCCTAAAATTCATATGGACCCACAACAGACCTTGAATAGCCAAAGCAATAGTAAGCAAAAAGAGCAAAGCTGGAGACGTCACACTAGCTGACTTCAAAATATATTACAAAGGTATAGTAACCAAAACAGCATGGTATTGTCATAAAAACAGACACATAGACCAATGGAACAGAATAGAGAACCCAGAAATATATTCGCATATTTACAGCCAACTGATTTTTGACAAAAGTATCAAGAACATGCATTGAGAAAAGGATACTCTCTTCAATAAATGGTGCAGGGAAAACTGGATAGTCACATGCAGAAGAATGAAATGAGACCCCTATAGCTCACCATATACAAAAATCAACTCAAAATGGATTAAACACTTCAACATCAGACCCCAGATTATAAAACTACTAGAAGAAAACATAAAATAGGGGAAAAACTTCAGGACACTTCAGGACACTTCAGGTCTAGGCAAAGATTTTATGGCTAAGACATCGAAAGCATAGGCAACACAAGCAAAATTAGAGTAATGGGACTAAATTAAACTAAAAAGCTTCTGCACAGCAAAGGAAAAATCAACAGAGTGAAGAGACAACCTGTGGAATGGGAGAAAATATTTACAAACTGTTCATCCAAAAGAGACTAATAGCCACAATATACAAGGAACTCAAACAACTCAATAGCAAAAACCCAAATAATCCCATTAAAAAATGGGCAAGGGAACTGAATAGACATTTGTCAAAAGAAGACATACAAATGGCCAAGAAGCATATAAACAAGCTCAATATCACTAATCATCAGAAAAATGAAAGTCAAAACTACAATGAGATATCATCACACCCAGTTAGAATGGCTATTATCAAAAAGACAAAAACCAAATGCTGGTGATGATGTGAAGCAAAGGGAACTCTTATACACTGTTGATGGAAACATAAATTTGTACTGCCATTATGGAAAACACTATGGATGTTTCTCAAAAATAAAAATAGAACTACTATATGATCCAGCAATACCACTACTGGGTATTTATTTATCCAAAGGAAAGGAAGTCAGGATATCAAAAAAACACCTGTGCTTCCATGTTTATTGCAGCACTAGTCACATTAGCCAAAATATGAAATCAACCTAAGTGCCCATAAACATATGAACGGATAAAGAAAATGTGTTATATATACACAATTGAATACTATTCAGCCATAAAAGTGAATGAAATTCTGTCATTTGCAGCAATGGAGGCCATTATGTTAAGTGAAATAAGCCAGGCACCAAAAGACAAATATCACATGTTCTCACTTATATGTGGGAGCCAAAAAAGTCTATCTCATGGAGGTAGAGAATAGAATGATCGATACCAGAGGCTGGGATGTGTGTGTGGGTGGGTAGGGGTTATGAAGAGAGGTTGGTTAATGAGTTAAAGACATACAATTAGAAGGAATAATTTCAAGTGCTTGATAGCACAGTAGGATAATCATAGATAATAATAATTTATACTATATTTCAAAATAGTTAGAAGAGAAGTTTTGAAGTGTTCCCAACACAAAGCAATGATAAATATTTGAGGTAATGGATATGCCCTGATTTGATCATTACACATTGTATGCCTGTGTCAAAATATCACACGTATCACATAAATATGTACAATTATTGTATATCAATAAAAAAGATGTGAAGCACAGTACCTAGAGAGATGGAGGGGTGGATGGGTGACCGGGAGTCTTCGGGAAGAGAGGACAGCCCTAGCAGAAGCACAGCAGAGGGGACAGTGTGTGTGGCATTGCTGGAGGGCACCATGTTGGGCACAGAGCTATAGGCAACTTGCTGAGATGGACTTGGCCCAGGTCCCAAGGATTTGGAGAACCAGGTGAGCTTGGGGTCAGAGGTGCCCTGTAGGTAAGAAAGTGCACCTGAATGAATGAAAGGTAGTAAAAGATTCATATGGAGCTTTCACAGCACAGTCTCATGAGTTCCTGACAAGTCCTCTGGGGAAAGATGAGCAGGCAATGCAGGAAGGGAGGCAGGAATGCTGACTAAGGCCATGGGGATGTGGCTGTGCCAGGCCTGCCCTGCCACAACAATAGTGAGTCAACGTCTACAGAACACACCAGCAACAGGATAACAATAGGCTCTTCCTGTACCAGTTCTGGCTGCATCAACAAGACAACAGATGCCACATTCCACAGTGAGACTGCCATGCAGCACTTGCCAGAGACACGTGGCAGAGAACTGGTTGGCACTCTGGACAGAGCATCCTCCTCCAGGTTATGAGGGAGGCTGGAGAGACCAGGAGGCAGTGGGGACACGCAAGGGACATTCAGAGAGAGAGCTGAGTGCCCCCTTCCTCTTGGCTGCCCTTTAACCCAAGGCTAGAAATTGGGGCTTCAACAGAGCTATTTGCAGAGGGGGTGGATCCACCTCAATGGAGGTCACAGTGGCCTGTCCCTCTGGAGAAGTCGTAGGGGTGAGAGACGGGCTGGCTGGCCAGCACAGAGAGATGAGTGGCCTGAATGTCCAGAATTTCAGAGCACAGCATGCCGAAGGACCTCTTGTGGAATGTTTTAGGTCCTAAACAAAAGGGCAGTGTGGAGGGTGAACACAAGTGCTCATAAGAGAAAAGCTAAACCCCTGCCAAGTCCAGAAAGAGACACCAACTACAACAGCAGACCTCAGACAGGAAGCTGCCTGCTCCCTTCACCTCTCCTCCTCCACTGGAGGAGTCAGAAACCCAGGGGCACCAAGACGTGGGAGGAGGAGGAACAGGGCAAGATAGGGGAAAAGAGGCAAGGCTGACTCACACATACATATGCTCATACATGCCCTTATACACACACATCCACATACACACACCACACATGCACACCACACACACACACTCATGCACACATGTATACACCCCCCCCCAATGCTTACACACATGCCCATATACTTGCACATGCTCACACACTCATAGTCTCACCTCTCCCTCACTGCATGGCCCACCCGCGATAGGACTGAGCTGGGGGATGGGAGGAAGCTCAGTTTTAAGTTTGATGTTCTGAGCTTTGTATTGGGGTTGGACATTGAGATTATAGAATAGAGATGGACTTTGTGACTTAAAGGGTTTGTTGGACTTTTTATTATCTAAGGGAGTCCAGAGGAGCTGGGGGGCTTGTCTAAATTTTCATCCAGGCACAGGGGAAGAACCAGCTCCACAGAAAGAGATGAAAATAAAGCTATTTAATGATTCCTCCTTCCTCCTCCTCCTCCTCCTCCCTCATGAGTCCTCTTGTTCAGCATGGTGGCTATACTCACCATTTCATGCAGAAGCTGTGCAAGTTGACCAAGGGGTTGAAAAAATAAAGAAAAAAAAAAAAAGAAATGTATGCGCTGAATTAAAACCACATACCTATTAACTCGTTTAGTCCTAATAATGACCTATAATGTAAGCATTACTATCATTCTTTCTATTTTACAGATGAGGAAACTGAGACCCAGAGAGATGAAAATAACATGCCCAAAGACTCAGCTGCTAAGAGGCAGAGCTGGGATTCAAACCCAGGCAGGCTGCCCCCAGAACCTGTGTGTTTAACCTCTCTCTGAGAGATCTCTGAGAGCTGCCTGAACTTGCCGCAGAGTCCTAAAGCCTCACTGAGAGTTTAGACCTGTCTGGGACTGAGGGTGTAGGTGACACAGCAGGGCAGCAGAAACAGTGGCACTGGGGTGCCTGCTGTAGAACGACTCCTTGGCCTGACTCTCCTTGCTGCTGTCCTTTTCTCTGCAGGAAAGTCAGAAGTTAAGTGCTGAGCTCTGCTAAGTCTTGTGTGTGTGTTGCCAGAGTCCTTTGTGACGGTCAGTCGGGGAGTGTGCGTGCATTTGTGTGTATCTGTGTGCGTGCCCAAGTGTGCAGTTCTGCTGCTGCCTCTCCATCAAGGTCGCGTTCTCCTTGAGGGCAGAGACCGTGTCTTCATTTTGCTCCTGATCCCCTCTCAGCTCTCAGTCCAAACATTGCCCACGGAGAGCCCGGGTGCTACTCACCGAATAACCCAAGATCCCCGCTTTCCCTCCCAGCCTCCTCGTGCAGTGGCGACCAGGCTGTTGCAGGTGCCGTCCCTTCCCCTTTGGGCTGAGTCCCGACTGTGTCATCACAGGCTGGATAACCAGCAGGCACTTGCCAGTGTGCTCTCTGTACAGTGATGGAAAGAATGATCTGCTTTTCACAGGCTCATAAACCCCCAGCAAACACACTTCCTCCTGATGTTTTCCTCCATTTGCCCCTGGATTTATCGAAACTGGGGAAGACATACATTTCTTAGCAAGCAGATGCTATGAGGAATTCTTTGTGGGGTGTGGTTGGCAATAATTTAATTATCCCAGCTTTTCCAGGGGAAAGTGTTAATTAGTTTTTGCCTAAAATACACCATCTTGATCGTCTCTCCTTCCCCACTCCTATCCCCTGGGTGAAGCCCCAATTTCCCAACCACAGTCTGTAGCAAGTCCCAGCCTGGCACAGCCGCTATTACAGGAAAAGGAACTGCAAGAAGTTATTTTTGGGCAGCCATGGATTGTGACACACCGTGATTATGAGTCCTATAGGTCCAAGAGACTGGGAGTGGGGTGGGGAGAAGGACCCCACAAAGAGTCACCCACAAATAGTGGCCTCCGAAGGACCTCGAAGGTCTCAGTGGCCCCCAGTGCGCTCCCGGAGGGACGCGGCTGCTGCCCGCCAAGGCAGAGGGCAGGAAGGTGAGGTCAGGGGCCTCTCCGTGACAGGGTGGCAAGGGCGCCTCCAGACCCTCAGGCAGAAGGGAAGAGGTCTCTCCAGGTAAGGCCGTCCCCCCGCTTCTTGTCCAGCCACCTGCCGCAGTTGAAGATGGTGGCCACGCCGGTGCTGGTGTTGGTGACCTCCACCTTGTCCACCAGCCAGCCCGAGCAGTAGCCGCTGCTGTCATGCTCCAGCCGCACCTTGCGCAGCTCGCCCAGTTCCAGCGTCTCCAGGAAGAAGCGGTCGGTGCTGCCGCGCTCGAACAGGTTGCGCATCTTCTGCTTCAGCTCGCGCCTGCCCGTGTCCCCGTTGGCCCCGAAGATGGTCACGAAGACGTTGGCGTCGGTGCCCGCCCCTGCCTCATAGCCCGTTGTCACGATGACCTCGTATTTGACCGGCACCAGGCTCTGGATCTTGCTGGCAAAGCTCTCAGTCGTCTTGGTGACCTCGAATACCTTGAAGTACTTCCTCTTCCTCTTGAGAGGGATGAGGCAGTCGCAGTTGAAGAAATACCTGGCAGGGACGTGGGAGAGAGGCGGGGAGGGGCTCAGCTGATGCTGGCCAAAGTCGCCCCTGCCCCTGGAAGCCCCTAGTCATCAAAAAATGAGTCCTTCCCCAGGTGACAGGATATTGGAGCTGGAAATGTCCCAGCTAAAATGTGAATGCAAGGTCTTGTTTAACTTAAAATTCACAGTAGAGGGGCATCACCATCCTTCTGGCTGTTCCTTGATTATTATTATTTATTTATTTATTTTTTTTGAGTCAAGGGTCTCACTCTATCGCACAGGCTGGAGTGCAGTGGCATCATTATAGCTCATTGCAACCTCAAACTCCTGGGCTCGAGCCATCCTCCTGCCTGAGCCTCCCAAGTAGCTGGGACTACAGGTGCATACCTCCATGCCCAGTTAATTTTTCTATTTTTTTGTTGTAGAGATGGGGTCTCACTCTTGCTCAGGCTGGTCTCAAACTCCTGGCCTCAAGCAATCCTCCCACTTCAGCCTCCCAGAGTGCTAGGATCACAGGCATGAGCCACCGTGACCAGCTAGCTGCTCCTTAATTCTTCTACTTCTTCCCCCCGCCCCCACCTCTCACACTCCATATCCAATCCATGAGCAAATCCTGTAGACTGTATCTTTACTACATATCCAGAACGAGCCCACTTGAAAATACCGCCCAGTATCTCACTATCAGCTCTGCTGCTACTCTGCTCCAAGTCACCATCATTGTCTACCCAGAAAACATCAAGAGCTTCCTAACTGGTCTCCCCACTTCTTGCTACCTGTGGCCATATGTCTTCATAGCAGCCATGTGATCCTGTTGAGATGAAGCCCAAGTATGTCATCCCTCTGCTCAGAACCCTCCAGTGGCTTCCAGGTCAAGTAAAAAGCAGAGACTTTACAATGGCCTGCAAGACCCCTCATGGCCAGACCTTCCCAACCCGTTGCCTGCTTTTCTCCCAGCTTTCTCCACTCCCACCTGCTGACACCCTTGCCCCCTCAAAGGATGGATTAATGTTTGCTGCTGGTGTTGTCACCTTCAGAGGAAACCGAATCCAGAGTAGAGTGACAATCCCAGGCAGAGCAAAGTGGAAAAGTGACTATGCAACCTGTGCTCCCAAAGCCCTCACACCTGGCTGAGTTGATCTGTGTGTGTGTGTGTGTGTGTGTGTGTATGTGTGTTTTCATGGACTGCAGAGTACAAGGGGCAAGAGAAAATCTTCTACTGAAGAAGCCACCACAAGCAGAATTGCTTGGCCCCCAGGGCCAAGAGAAATGGTCTTGGACCAAGAAGTACCCCACTAACCTTACCTTGCAGGTATCCAGTTTTAGCCTCTGGGTAATGGCAGTGAGTCCAAGACTTAAAGGGAGGAAATCAGAAGGCACAGTGGGAAAATGCCGCACCAGGCATAAAAGGGCCCCAATCCTGACACCTACCACCTATGTGACCTTGGGCAAACCACATCCCTTACGCAGATCTTGATTTTCCCATTGGCAAAACTAGAGGTTTGGACTGAACAATTGCTATGGTTTCTTCCCACTCCAGTTTGCTAATATTTTAACAGCTTTGGAAATAAGCAGTCCTGGCTCTGGCTAATGACTTCAGGAATGCAGCACTGAAAGGGTGTGCCCAGTGGTACAAAATCAAGCCCTGTTTTAGATGAAAATTCTTAACAGCAAAAAGAACTTGGTTTTCTGCATGATTACTCAATGCCAGGGCTTTGCATTCCTGCATCTCATTAGCTTCCATGACAACCTGATCATCATCCTCCCATTTCACAGAAGGGAGAACTAAGGCTTGGAGTGGAAAAGTCACTGTTTAAGGTGACCCTGAGCCAGGGCCTGCCTGGTCCCTGAAGAGTGAGCCATTTAAAGACATTCCACAGGAAATCCTTATTCTGTTTTGAGATCTTCCTTCCTCTAATTTATCACATGATAAATTTGGATTGTTGTTACATACCACAATTTCTTAGAGGGGGATATACTTGAATTCTTTGTTATAAAATTCTTTTAAAATGTATTTCTTTATGCATATGCCCACTTATATACATACTTCTATATAAGTACACAAGTCATCTGATCATAGGCATGCTTTTTTAAATGCACTTTTTTTTTTGCTTCCCTTTTGCTTAGCTCTATCTCCTTCTTTCTCTTTCCTCACTACTTTAGCATCCCATTACCTCAGATAACCCATGCAACAGTTGAGGGTATAGCCTGCCAAATTCCCTCCACTTCACCCAGCCCTGCACAGAACCACATATACATAGACATATGGGGATGTCAGTGTTCCCTTTACAAAACGGCATCATATAAGACATGTTTTCTTGTATCTTGCTTTTCTCACCCAACAATACTTCCTGGGAGTTGCTCCAAGTCATCTGGTAGGCATTTAATTCATTATTTTTGAGGGCTGAAAAATGTTCCCTGGTGTAGCTATAAGGAAATGTTTTCTAATAGACATAAGATCACCAGAATATGGGCCTTAAGGACCTTGTGGAGCCAAGGCCCTAGCCATGGAAGGACACATAGCAGAGTGGCCAGCCAGAATAAAGGCAAAGCAGAGAATAATGAGCAAAAAGAAACAATATGTATTTAAAACCATGTATAATATGAACACACTTCTGTGAACATTGCATATGGGAGATATTAGAAAAATGCTAGAGAGCGTGAGATCATCACAATGCTCATGGCAGGGCCATCTCTGATAAGTACGGCTTTGGGAATTTTTACTTTCTTTTATATACTTTTCTGTATACTTAAGTTTTTTATAATGATTATGTATTAGAGATGCTGCTGGGATAAAGCAATACAAGTGTTTGCAGTTTTAAAAATAAAGGCCTCTCCGTGTGTCCTTCCACTGAAATCCCGAGGATATTAGTGACAAACGAGAACAGGTCAGAAAGGTAAAAAGGAAAAGAGGGGCTGGAATTGGAAAAGGTTGGAAGATGGAAATTTGGAGGTTGTTGTGTTTGTAAGAGCTTGAGCTTAGATTCATTTTTAATTCACGGGAATCCAAATGTGGGTAACGTGATGGTTGGGAGGGAGCTGTGGACGCAGGCGCCGAGTCAACTGAGTGGTGCCATGGTGCAGATTGTAGGTGCCTTCCAGGACAAGGCCCTGTGAGTCGCCACCGGGATTAAACACACCTGCAAAGACCTCCCCCCCCCCCCCCGGATGAAAGCAACATTTCTGGGAGAGACAGGTTTTCACCCATCAGAGACCACAGGTGTGAGACCTACGCAGTCAGGGGTGGGCTGAGGCATGACTTCTGAGAGCTCCTACGCTGAACCCCCTGCCATCCTCCCCCTACCCCAGACCCTAGAGAGTATCTAGCTCTCCCCTCAAAGGAGTGTGAGGCACAGAGAGGTGAGGGGCAACTGCTTGAGACCACACAGCTGACCAGGTGACAACCTTAGTATCCAGGGCCTTTGCCTCTTCCCTCCTGAGACTAGAAGATGCCAGGTGGTGCTGAGAGCTCTCACTCACAGCCAATATTGTGGGTGTAAAGGTAACTCCAGGGTGACATTGACTTTATTTTATTTTGGGGAGTTTGCAGAAGAGCTGTATCAGCAGCCACAGTCTCTAGGGATGGGAGGCAGAAGGGGTGTTGACCTGGCCCTGACTTGCTGGGAGAGTCATTCGCTCTTCTGGGCTGGTCTCCCAGCTCTCAAGTCCTCATCAGTATCGGCCCTATCAGCCACACCCAGCAACTCCTACAGGATTTATTGTACCCAGGCTGGGTTTTCTCTAAAGAACAGCAAATAATGTCACAGCCCAAGAGGGAAGCTGCTATGGACTAAATTGTATCCTCCCTGCCCCCAGTTCATATGTTGAATTGGGGGGAAGCTGAAACCCCCAATGTATTTGGAGATGGGAGCCTCTAAGAAATACTTAGGTTGAGATGAGGTCATGAGGGTGGGGCCATCATGATGGGATTAGTGCTCTTATAAGAAGAGGAAGAGAAACCAGAGCTCTCTCTCTGCCATGTGAGGACATAGGGGGAAGGTGGCCGTCTGCAGGCCAGGAAGAGAGCCCTCACCAGAACCCAACCATGATGGCACCTGGTCTCAGATTTCCAGCCTCCAGATCTGCTAGAAATACATTTCTGTTGTGTAAGCCAGCCAGTCTCTGGTACTTTGCTATAGTAGTCTGAGCAGACTAGGGCAGAAGTTCAGAGATCAGAACAACTATTTTTGCTCAATTCCCAAAGGGGAAGCTTTGGAAGTCTAGGGAGACCCAAATCCAGGGACCCTGCAGGCCACAGGCTGAGCCTGGACAGACATTGCTTTGAGAAGCCTGGGCTCCTGAGGGCCAGAGCCTACAGCTGAGAAAACGACCTGTGTCCAGCAGGCCTGCACCTGGCTGCTGCTCCTGTGTGGGCAGTGGCCACTTTCCCTGGTGCAGGAAAGGGTCTGGGGTGTGAAGTGAGCAAAGCCAGCCCCGGGGAGAGGACATGCTGGGGTGAGGGGCTGGCAGTGGTTCTGGGTGGGACATCCCAGCAACCTGGCCCTGTGAGCTGAGCACGCAGCTCTCGCTCACTCTTCTGCAAGCATTGACCTTGGCTTCCCCTCACCCCCTCCCTGCTTCCTTCTCAGTGTCTTTGCTGCCTTCCAGAGCCTCAGGGCTCTTGCTGGCTTCCAGTGTGGTTACCAAGTGGTTTTAATTAGACAAATTGATGGCTGTGACTATGTTGCCCAGGTAACTAAGACCCTTAATCCTGCAGAAACGCCTGAGTCTCCAGAAGGCCCTGACAGGACAAATGCAGAGCCCCGTATCTGGGGCACTGGGAGACAGGTGGACCATTGGATCACCCCAGCTTGTCTCTGGTCTTTACTCTGCCCACATGGATGGTGGGTTTTCACTATGACTGTGCAAATAGCAGGCTTTGAAGCTGTATTTCTTTGTCATTATAGAGTGAGGGAAGGGGAAGGCAAGGAAAGTCTGCTGTCTGGCACTGTTTGCCTTCCTCAGCGTTCTTCCAAGGAGGAAGGAGGCAGTGGGGAGAGGGGGTGGGCATCTGAGCAGTTCCAAGGAGGCTCTGATGGAAGGAGGTGACGTCCCTGGATTCCAAGGCTGGGTGCACTCAAGGTCATCTGGGCTAGTCCCCTGCTTCTGGTGGTAGACACACAGTTCAGGGAGCTTTCAGAACAGTACAGCTGCCTCTTCCCTTCCTGCCTTATAGGCCTCCTGACTGGGGTGACCTTGGCCCCGAAGGAAACACCTCCCCACACCCTGTGCTCTTGTACTGAGAGGCTCAAAACACACACATACACATTGCCATACTCCATCTCGGTGATGGTGATGGTCTTGACATGCCAGACCAGCTCTCTCTTGGGGATGAACCGGTCCTCCCTGGCGAGGTGGCCCACGCAGAGGGAGGTGATGTCCCCCAAGTAGACACTGTCAAACTCAAATGTGTCTGTGGTCCCCCTGCAGGAAACAAAAGTGGGGCGAGTGAGCTGCCCTTGCCCACTGAAGTCGGTAAGCATTTGCTGAGGGCCCTGCAGCATCCTAGGGCCAGGGAACAAGGACAGGATGGCAACGAGACCTGCTGGCAGTCCTGCGTTCTTTGAGGGATTCCATCTGGTTTTGGAACAAGACAATCACAATTAAAAATCTCTAATACCTGCCTGGTCCCAGCACCAATGAATGGTGACATGATTAGGCAGGATGGAGTCAGAGGAGGGTGAGGTCCTAGGGGTTGAGCTGGGGGGATGGTGAGATCCAGAGAGCAGAAGGGGGAGAGGGAGGGAGAGTCCCCAAAAGGGGACCTGTCTCAGCAAAGTCCTGGGATGGACAGTGGAGTGTGGAGGTGCAGGTATTTCTGGGGGAATGCCAGCTTGGGTGGGGTTTGGGCCCAGTGAGGGGAATGGTGATGGAGAAGGGGGTGCAGGCAGTCTGTGGGGGTCCATAAGTGCCCAGACTTTGTCCTGATGTAGAGAGAATGTGTAGAAAAGGTTGCTATAAACTGAATGTTTGTGCCCCCCTCCCAAATCCATATGTTGAAACCTAATCTCCAATGTGATAGTATTTGGAAGTTGGGCTTTGGGGAGGTGATTAGGTCGTGAGGGAGGAGCCCTCAGGAATGGGATTAGTGCCCTTATAAAGGAGGCTCCAGAGAGCTCCCTCAGCCCTTCCTCTGTGTGAGGACACAGCGAGAAGACGGCCACCTATGGAAAAGGAGTTGAAACTTCACCAGACACTGAATCTGCTGGTGCCTGGATCTTGGATTCCCAGCCTTCTAAGCCACCCTGCCTAAGTTATTCTGTTACAGCAGCCTGAACAGATGAAGACAAAGGCATAGTGGTGCTAAGGGGGAGGGGGAGGTTCTGTAGCAATTCTGCAGGGAACAGGGAGAGAGGTGGGCGGCTGAGCAGTTCCGAGGTGACTCTGATGGAAGGAGCTGAGGTCCTTGTCTACATGGCCCGGGGGTATAATGTCTGCAATGAGTAGCATTGTCCCGCCACAGAGTGAGCTCTCATTACATGCAGTTCCTCCTTTCCCTCTTATGAGCCACCTGTTTCACCCCCAGGAGCTTGCAGAGGATTGGCACACAGTAGGTGCTCAATAAGTACTTGCTGGTTAGGCCCATTTGTATACCTATGGCTCCCACCCAAAGGGGAGATTCTTGAGGTCCCTCTCTTGCCCACCCACCCAGCCCCAATCCCCTGTGGGCACCCCCTCCCTACTTCCTAAATGCCCGCCGCTGTCTGGAAGCATTTTCCACCAGAAACTCTTTGGATCGGTTCTTCCTGCCCTCCAGAATGAGCCAGACGTTCTCCCTGGTTTCACCTCCGTTGCCCGTTTCTATGACGATCTCGTAGGCTGTAAGGGAGGGGTGGGGCAGGTCAGCAGGAGGGGAAGCAGCGCCCACCAGCAGGGCGGATGCACCACGCCTCTCCCTCCAGCCTTCACTCCCTCTTAGGCCACAGCCTGGGCCTGGGGGAGGCAGGTTTAAATCGCCACAATCCAGGGGCCAGAAGCAGAAGCTGCCCCAGTTCTGGGCTAGGGTGATCTTCCCACTTTATTTATAGCAGCAACTCTCTGCGGCGAATCCGGGAGCCGGTGCGAAGGCAGCAGGCGGTGGGGATGAATACTCAGAGAGGGGCCAGGTCTGTTCTCAGGGATGGACGGGTCCCTGACGTGCAACACAGAGATCACACGCCAAGAAGAGAAGAAAGGAGAGGTGGGCCCTGCTACCAAAAGCAAAGGGGAAAGACCCAGGCAGGCAAAGGACCTGGGAGAACTGGCTCAGGCGAGCAGTCCCACTCCCATCTTCGTCTCAGTTGTCACTCTGCCCTTCCCTCAATCGTGTCTGCACGGCAGGCACTCATCCAATGTGATGAGTGGGCGCCAAGTGTCAGGACTGGACTAGACTCTGGGTGACACTAGAACGCAATCACTAGCCCCAGACACAAACACGGACTATGCCTTTGTGATAACCTTGCAACCAAGGACCAAAGGACCACGGGGTGAGAAGAAAACGTGGTTGGCAGCTTCCTCTCTCAGCTCACCTCCTAGTACTTTCTCTCTGGCTCGCTCCTTGCTGTTCCCAGCGCACTCAGGCACGCTCCTGCCTTGGAGCCCTGCCATGACGGGTCCCTCTGCCTGGAGCGATTCCCGCCTCCCTCCCCACTCTGCCCTTAGTGGTGAGGCTCCTCCCTCACTGCCTTCTCAGGGAGGTCCACCCCACAGCCCTAATTAAAATTGCAACCCGATTCCCCCTGCACTCCTGGTCTGCCTTACCTCGCTCTATTATTTTCTTTTGTCCTTACAACCTTAAGCATGCTACATAGCTTATTCAATATTTTACTGTTGATTGCATTTTCCCCTTCCCACTCGAATGTAAGCCCCATGCAGGCAGCAGTCTTCATTTTGCTCATCGACAGAATCTCAAGTGCCCAGAACAGTACCTGGCACATAGGAGGCCCTCAATAGATATTTACTGAGTGAATAAATGAATGAGTGGGCTAATCACAGGAAGCTTCACGAAGGAAGTGGTGTTTGAGCTTGGCCTTGAATAAGAGCCATGATTATAATCATGGGAGAAAATGGAGAGATGCTCCAGGCAGAGGGAAGAGCATGAGCAAAGATACTCATGTGTTAAGAAGGTAGGGGTGTGCCTTCTCCATGCTCTCCTTTCCCTTCTGCAAAAAATGTGGAAGCTACATGCTGGAAATGGCAGACACAGATGGAAAGAGCTTGGGTCCCTAAATCACCCCACAGAAGGCCTCTGACCAAACACCCACACCGACTGTGTACTAAAGGAGTGAGAAATACATTTTGTTGTGCTAAGACACTGAGATTTGGGGATTTACCTCTTACAAAGCTAGTGTTGCTTTAATAACTAAGGTTGGAAAATTTCTTCTTTCCATCAGGCTCTGCCTGTGATAAGCCTTCTCCAATCTGTTGGGCCCACACGCTGGCATCTGTATTAAAGACACATCTCCCCAGGATCAATTACTCCTTCCCTTTAAATATCCCTTGAGGAAGGGACACAGGGAAGGTGGCTGATGGAGATATGGGCTCCCCCTACGTCCTGTCTCTAGGAAGGCTTGATTAGGCAGCGGTTGTCGCAGGCATCAGTTGGATGGAGTCCATGATACAAAAGTAACCCAGAGAGGGCCCCACACCAAACTGCCCAGCCCAGCCCAGCCTCAGGTCAGGGTGAGCTTGTCCCCAGTGGGTTTTCCTGCTGCCTCATTAGTCCCTGTGATTCAGCACCATGAGCTGGCACCAGTATCTTAGCAGTTCCAGGTTCACTAAACAACATTTGGGGTGTTTACTTATCCATCTCCCCCATATTATGCCCAGCCGTGAGCATCTGACCCCCCTTCAGCTGTAGCAATGTCTTCTTACTCCAACACCGTTCCCCACCTCCCTCCTGAGCCGACGCTCTCCCCACATACTGGTCTCCTCCAGCTCATCGTGGATCTCGTTGTTGGCACAGGCAAAGTCACGGACTGTCTGCCTGTCGCCCTCACTCTTGGAGAGCCAGCAGTCACACTGGAAGCGGAAGGTCTCGTCACGGGAGTTATCCTTCACGTCGATATAGCTCAAGTGCCAACCAGGAAACATCCCTGTGGAAAAGACATTGTGAGGACTGGGAGCTGGACGTGCCCTCCCTCTCCTTTCAGACTTCCACTTCCCGCCGATCCACTGGCTGTGTGGCCCTGGACAAGTTCTCTGTCCTCTCTGGGCCTTGGTCTCCTTATTGATGAAATGGGGGATTGGATCCAGTGGTATCTGAGGGCTCCTCCGGCCCAGAGGATATAATTCTCTTGGCTAAGCCCTTAACTTGGGGTTCACGAATGCTAGAAGATTTGTGTGTTGGATTTAAGAAGTCTATGAGCCCTGAGAAATTATGCTACGATTATACATGGACACTTGACCAGGGAGAAGGCTCGCAGCTTTTATCAGATTCATAATGGAGGTCTCTGACCCAAGAAATAGCCTTTTTTGGAGTTCACAAAGCTGAAGGATGACCTCTATTATTTCTGACACCGGGACTCACCTAATATCCTTCCAGAATCAGTTCAGATGTCAACTCCTCCAGGAGGCCTTCTCTAATGTCCCCTGATCACCCACTAGGCTGGCAATAGGTGTCCTGTATACTCCTGTGGCCCCTTGCATCTGCTTTGGCCACACCCTGGCCACTTTGTGTCGTCATTATTTAGTGTCTCATCCCCCAGACTATGAGCTCCCGAGGGCAAGGACTGGGTCTTCTTTGTTCTTGTTTCCCTCGTGCCTGGCATCGCTCTGGCAGGTAGTAGTTGCTCAATGAACGCTGAACCAAAGAATGTGTTACGACTTTGGGGACCTTGGCTGAGCTGTTCAACCACCACAGAAGGAATCAGAAGCTGCTGTTTCTTTAGGGTATGTTTCTAAATTTGACAAGTCTTGGTCTAATATTGAGCAGACAGCTGCCTCTGCGGTAACTGGCAGGGCTTCCCTCAGAAGTGTTCCCACCACAGCATCGCCATCAAGTGTGAATCGATGTGCATTTGCTGTAACAGCTGTGTGCTATTTCCAGCGTGCATGGGTTCAGTCACTCCCCACTCTTCAAGTCCTTGAGAACTCTTCAAACCAAAAGGCCCCCACGTAGGAGGAAATCCCAGTGGTTTGGCAGGTTAGGGTGCTAATACTTGCTACCTATAACGTGTGCACGAGACAACCCCCCACCCCTAGGGAATACAAGGGTGTGCTCTACTCCCACTCCTGGTCTTCTAATGCCACCTGGGGCTGTGGGGGCAGCCTCACTGTCCCCACCAAAAAGCCCTCCTCTAGGATCAGACTCTGCCCAAAGCAACAGCTGTAGATAGACCCTGCCTGTGGTCTCAGGGTCCTAAAGCACAAAGAGACACACAAAGATGGATACAACTTCAGTCACCCAGATACAGGGGGTAGATATTAAGGTTTCTGGGTGGGGAGTATATATTAGCAGTCCTAGCAGAGCATTATTTCATGTTGAAAAAGTAATTATTTTTTGTAAACATACATCTTTACTGAAATGAAAAACAGTGAGTGCCCAAACAAGTAAATTTTACAATATTTCTATTGAGTTAAACAATGGTGAGTTACGTTGTCAATCAACTTGTATCTTAATAAATCATTCTACTTTTCTACATGAGGGCCAGTTCTACCTGTACGTTTGCAGAATGGCTGCTCTCTGAGATGGTTCCTGATAGTATCATGAAAGTGACTAAACTGTTTAGCAAGCCTCAGTGCATTCAGTCTGGAAATGATGCAGATAAGACCCATCCAAGCGGTGCTCAAAGACATCCAGAATGGAGCATAGAAAGGGGGAGGCGGGTAAAGAGGGAGGCAGAGAAAAAGAACACAAGTTGTTGATCCTCTTGGAAGACGTCCCAGTGGAAGAGATTCTTTGTCCTCCACATACCATCCACCCCCACCCTGGATGTGTATGTTTGTGTGTGTGTGGGGGGAAAGAGCGGGGAGAGATTCTAGTACCCAGCTCTCATATCCAACCCTTACCCAGCTCTTACCCAGCTCTTGTCAATTACTACAGACTCTGGCTTGAGACCCAGGCATCGGTACTCGTTGAAGCCATCCAGGTGATTCCAATGTGTGGCCAAAGCTGGGAACCTAGGCCTGCATCACAATCACCTGCAGGGCTTGTTAAAGCACAGATTACTGGGCCCTGCCCCCAGAGTTTTTGATTCAGTAGGTTTGTGATGGCGTCCAAGAATTTCCACGTCCAACTAGCTCCCAGGTGCTGCTGCTGGTCCTAGTGCCACACCTTGAGAACTACTGGTTTAAGGTATCAAGACCAGAGTCCGGGGGTCTTTCTACAAAATCATGGCAATAGGAAATCGATGAGAATTTTGAGTTGTGAGTGGGTGCAAGTGTGTCGGTGGAGGAGGATGACATTATCTGGAGAGGTGGGTCATCACTAGATCATTTCTGTTGCTGGAAAGCACTGTTCATCCTGCTCTATACTCTAGCCGTTCTCACTCCCGAATCACACGGCTTCTGGGCTCCAGGCAGGGTGGTGACAGAGGAAAGCAGTGAGCTGAGGGGAAACGTGGATTCTGGGATGGCTTTAAGTTTATCCACAGATAACGCATCGCCCCTGCTGTGTGGATGAAGACAGCCAGAGTAGGAGCCTTGCCTGGTGCCCAGTGGGAGGCTGAGTCCCCCTGTCCCCTGTCCTCTGAAACGATGGCATTGTCTTACTCCATCCACAACTTGCTTTTCAAGTTAGAATTCTAAAAAAAAAAAAAAAAACTCCTTCCACGGTAAATAGCAGGCTAACCCCAACTCCTCTGACATGAAAGAAGCTTAATCCTCAGCTTTGTGCTCACTGCGGATCTACTTGCCTTGTTTGGGAAATGTTGGGTGTGATTGGCAGGGGTCTTACTGCAACTTTCTCCCACTAAGAACCGATCAGACATGAAACTTGGAACAGGCAGCTCAGCACAGGAATGTGGTTGGTTTTGCTGGTGAAGGCAGCGGGATGACATTAATAGATAGGAAGATAGATCCACCCTTTAGTCAGATGGTGGACACCCTACCAGGCCCTGGTGGACCAGTAGGGAACCATCTGAAACCAACCATCATAGAATCTATTTCTTTACAAAGTCTCCTCTTTTAGCATTCGACTTTATCTTTTTATACAAAGATAGAAAACACTCCACACTGTTTGACACCTTACCTTTTTACTCATGGACAACCCATATCAGAGTATAAATACTCTTCTGCCTAGGTGCCCAGTATCCCATTGTATGCTTATCCCACAAATTATTTACCTTGTCCTTATTGGTGGATAATTAGCTGGTCTCCAGACTTTTACTTCTATACACAATTCCCTCATTAATATCCTTCTACATGCACCATAGAGATCTTTTAAAATCATAAATCAGATTTTGTCACTTCTCCATGTAAAACCCTCCAATGGCTTCCCGTCCCTGTCAGAATCAAATACAAACTGCTCACCAAGGACTACAAGGATTGACATGATGTGGTGCTTTTTCCATTCCTCTGATTTCATTTCATACTACTCACAATTTCACTTCCTATCTTCCCACCCACGCTGGCCTTCTTTTTATACCTTAATATATGAAACCCTGTCTTGACTTGGAAACTTTGCATTTACTCTTCTGTCCATCTGGAACAATATTCTTCCGGCTCTGAGTGCCAGCACTGCTTCATCATTGAGCTGTCAGATCAAATGTCCCGTCTTTGGGGAAGGCTTTGTTAATCACCCTGTTTGCAGAAGCTTCCTCATCCCCAATCCCTTGCCATCAGTCACCATACGCCCACTTCACAATCTGAAATAATTTTGTTTTTGTTTCCTTGAATATTGTTTTGTCTGTCTTCTTCCACTAGTCTGTAAGCCCTAGGAGAGAAGAAGTCTTATGTGCTCTATCCACCACTATGTGCCAGTGCTTGGAAAAATGCTTGGCATATTATTCAATAAGTGTTTTTTTAAATGCATGAGTGTGCACTGTTATTGGATAGAGAAGAACAAGGAAGAAGATGATGACGTTTTAGGAGTGGAGGGGAAAAAGAATTCAAACCCCCCCCCCACCTGCCCACCCACCCACCAGGAGCAATGGCCTGTCTTTGTAGAATTGATTATTTTATCCCAAATGTTCCAAAGTTTGTTTTAAGGAAAAAGGCTTAGAAACTCTGAACTAGTGTGTGGTCCTCATCCTTCCAGGCAAGAGAGGGCAGACTCTGAATGGAAGCGAGGCTGGCAGCTGCTCCCTGGATTTCGTCGTGCCATCTACTGCCTGTGACTTCACAGTGGCTTTCCACATCTGATGGGACAAAAGAGCCCAACTCTGTGTTTACATATTTAGGGTCTTCTTCAGTATGACTTCAATCACCTTGTTTCTCACTTTAATAAGGGAGAGGCTTTATGCAAATCCCCTATCCCAGTGAGATGGATTTCTTACACATCCCTTTGGCATTTCCTCCCTCCTCATTATGGTATGAAGCCATGCCCTTGCCCTGCATGCTCCCTATCCTCTGGACAACTTAGGTCTCCCCTCCTCCATGAGGCCTTCCAAAATCTCCAGGCCCATAGTATTCCTTGTCTGTCCGTTCTCTTGGCCATAGCACAGATGTCTTGGGAAACCTTTGCTACTGAGGTCATGAACTGCCCTAACTCTTTTTGTGGCTCTGTTCATGTGTAAGTCTTCTCCAGTTGTGTTTGAGAGAGTGGGAACCATGTCTTAGGAACTCTTAATTGTATCACAGGGATATGAACTTAGCATTCGATAAACACAGAATTGAAAATTATTTTTCCTTTCTGAAGTGAACTGTCAGTTCTTTACTCCAGTGCAAACCCCTGAAAATTCTTCTCAAGTAGAAAGATAATTCATTTCACCAAGCAATTGCTTCCTTAAAAATAACCTTTGGCAAACTAGGAGTTCATCTGGGTAACTCATATTTCTTCAGCAAGATCAATAGACAGTTTAAAGTAAGATATGGAACCATCACAGAGCCCTAGCTATGGAAGAATATAAAAATCTAGCTATTATCTTTCCACAAACACTTTCACATATGTGTCATCTAAGAGGCTGCCCACAGTGACACTCTGAGATTTGGCAGATCTGGGCTGCAGTCTCCAAGCTGAATACGTTATAATAATACCTCCATGCCTCAGTTTCCTCCCTTGTACAATGTGTGGGTTAAAATAAATGATTTCTGAGGTCCTTCAAATTTCTACGAATTTACATTACTCAAAAGAAAACATATAAATTCATTTTTGTGGTAAGAGAAATTCTTTATCTCACCAGAGTTTTAATTTAACCAGACAAAGCAAGAAGAGCAAGACAAATTAGAAAATAAACACTGGTTATAATTTGTTCAGTATTACAAAAGCTATCTGGGTAATGAGAATTAAGGAGAAGAACGAAACATTTATCTTGATTTTCCTCCATGAACTATATTTCACAGTAATCAAATAGCCTGAGGGACATTTTTTTTAACATTACAGAAAAATTCCAGCTAGTAAGTGGATAAGAAATGACATGATTAGAAAAATCACCATTTGTAACCCTAATTGATCATCACTGGAGGAATCTATTAGATGAAGAGTTATGAGGAAACTTTATAATGGAGCAATCAAGCTAACAGCCCCTGTATCCACTATTCAACATTATTAGCATCAGTAAGAACGGGACTTCTTTGTACTTAATATTACATCAATTCACAGTATTTCCTCAATACATTGTATCCTTCACAAAATTACTCAATATACAGTACTGAGGAAATTTACATATTTCCTATGTATTCCATACACACTATTGGGAAAATTTGCTATGGAGTAGAAATTCAATGATATAAAGAAGTCATTGTTAAGTGTGATAATAGTGGTGAGATTTTGTAAGAAAATATCCATTTTAAAGAGAGAAACACACTAAATATGTTTGGAGCAAAATTACATGAAGTTTAGGATTTGATTTTATATCCTCCAGCATCAAACAAAGGAAAAGAAAAAGTAAAAAGAGTAAAGATGATAAATGGTGATAATTGTTGAACTTGGGTGATGGGTATGTGGAAGTCCATTATACTAGTCCCTTCATTTTTGTGCATGTTTAAAATTTTTCATAAATAAGAATATTGAAAGGTAGATTTGGGGAAGAGAATACTGCTATGCTTTAAGTTAATTAAACATTTGTAACCTGACTTATATGACATTTTTTCAGGAATCCTCACCTTTTATTGTGGAAGTCTCTCAAACAAAATGTATTTGTCCTCCTAAATTTCTATGCAGGGGAAGCATAATGTAGCTGGAAAAATTTCAAACTAAATATAAAAAAAGTGTGGCATAGAGAAAGTTTAAGGATATGTTTAGCCATTTTAGCTTGTATTGATATTTCAACTTCCATCCCTTGAGGAGAAATTTACCGTAAAGAGGATGCTGGGGACAGAACCTGGACTTCTCTGTTCCTCTTTGACCCTCGTGTCCCACTGATGTGGGCTCAATGAAGATAGAGAAATCTCCCTTTCCCTGGTGAGCCTCGAGACCTACCAATGATATGATCCTGCTTTCAGATCCAATGTCTGGTTGTGGGGGAGAAGGCCCACTTCCCTGTCTTCAAGGGAAAGAGAATCACATCACTGACTCAGGGTTTTGAGTAGAAGAGCTGTTATGGGGTCAAGGCAATCAGATAGTCTTTGGCTATCCAAGGTACGGGTGGGGTGTCAAGCTCTTTGGAGAGGCTGGCATCTAAATGATAATAGTAGCAACTAGCCACAAGGTTGGAGTGGTTTGGAGCTGTCTATGGTGCTGAACCTCCTTCTTTCAGGTTTTGATGGTGCTGAGATGGAAGGAAGTGGCTAAGTGGCTGTCGGTTTTTGCATAGTAGAAAAATGTATCAAGAAAACTGAGAAAGCCTGGATATGTGCACAATCAGTGTCTGGGAAGAAGGGCCGCTGGTATTGGACAACTTAGTCATTCATCTGAGGTTCATGGTCGGACTCACTAAAGCATAAAAGAACACTCTGATTCTGGAGAAAACTGAGTTCCCTATAACCAAAGCATAAAAAGACAGGGTCTGAAAGAATGAAATAGGAGTATAATTAAATTACATTAAGCTATATCAAGTCTCTACTACATTACAGGCAATGTACTAGGCATTCAGGAAAGAACAATGAACAAGACAATGGTATTTGTGGAGCTGATAGTCAAGTAAAGGAGACAGAACAAACATGCAGTGACAAGTGTGTTGAATGTTTGGGGAGCAGGTTCAAATAAGGTAGAGCAATAGGAAGAACTTTCATTGAGGAGGCGAGGACATAAGAGAGTTTGTCAACCACAGACAGGGAGGTATAATCATGGCAGGATCCATGATGAGAGTTAGGTCATAAGGCAGATGTCCAGTGGCTGGAATTAAATGACAAGTTCAGAGTGGGATCAGAAGTTAGTCTATGATGCCATTTAGCTCTGGACTTTTCTCTTTTTCATACCTAGGGGAATAATTGGTTTCTGTGTCCCAGTTAACACTAAACTAATTTCAGGGTTGCGGAGACTCCAGCTGTAAAATTTAGGAGCTAGAAGTTTGCCAAACAGATCGCTACTTGACACCAACTTTGGTGTTATGACTCTGGGCCACTCGGCCTTCCTGTGCCTTAAAGGTGATGCAGTTGACCCCGATGACACTGGGCTCTGTGATGGGGCTGCACTCTGATGTGGTGAATTTCATCTTGGTCCAGTGGCCTTGAATATTTTCACACCCAGCAGCAAATCCTGAGGCAGATTCTTTGCGGCAGAGACATGACTTGAACTGAGACCTTTCAGAAGTCTTTACTACTGCCCAGAAAATTCTTCCCTACTGTTTTATTTTCTGAGAACTGCCATAAAAAATTACCACAAACTTGGTGCTTAACACAACAGAAATTTATTCTTTCACAATCCTAGAGACCAGAAATCTGAAGTCAAGGTGTTAGCAGGGCCATCCTCTCTGAACACTCCAGAGAAGAATCCTTCCTTGCCTCTTCCTAGCGTCAGTGGCTCCTAGAAATCCTTGGTGTTCCTTAGCTTTGACCGATATCTCCAGCTCCAATCTCTGCCTCCATCTTCACATGATCTTATTTCTGCATCTCTCCATGTTCTTTTCTCATAAGGACATAAGTCATCATTGGATTTAGGACCCATTCTAAATTCAGGGTGATTTCATCTCAAGATTTTTGGCTAATTCTATCTGCAAAGACCCCATTCCCCAATAAGATCACATTTGGAGGTTCTGGATGAACAAGAATTTGGGAGGTGGGGAACATTATTCCATCCATGACACCGGCCCTGGGAGAATTACAAATGCTTTAATAGGATGTCTGATATGATGTGCTGCATCTGCAGACTTCTCAAACTTGGTGCTTTCTTTTTCCCTAGAGGAGAGAAAGAGATCTCCATGGAAGTCTGGAAAAGGATGGAATTATGAAGCCATCTATACAGGATCCAGAAGCTGTTACAAGCTGATGTTAAGCAATAATTTATTCATTAATTCATATAATTATTAAATGACTACAGGGCACTGGGAATAAAAGTGTGAATCAAACAAAGTCTCTACCCTTCAGAGACTCAAAAGTCTACCAGTTGTAATTGGCAAGACAATTACAACTCAGCATTATGAGTTCTACAAGTAGAGATATGAACAGAGAAGTTTAGGAGCACAGAGTAGGGAGCATCTAACTTCATACAGGGCAATCAAAGAGCTTTATGAAGAAGATGATAGTTAATCTGGAATTTTTGGAGACAAAGACTCACTTTGTCACCCCAGGTAGAGTGCAGTGGCATCATCATAGCTCACTCCAACCTCAAACCCCTGGGCTCAAGTGATCCTCTTGCCTCAGCCTCCCAAGTAGCAGGGACTATAGGCATGCACCCTGGACGCCCAGCTACTTATTCTATTTTTAGTAGAGATGAGGTCTTGCTCTTGCTCAAGCTGGTCTTGAACTCCTGAGCTCAAGCAATCCTCCCACCTTGGCCTCCTAGAGTGATAGGATTATAGGCATGAGCCACTGCACCCAGCTATTAATCTGGATTTTGAAGAATGCCTAAGGATTTAGCAGGGGAAGGGAATTGCAGGTGCAATTATTTCTTGGTTATCTATGAATGACTTCTAGCTTGGGCAAAGGATATAACATGTCATGCAAGATAAAATTTAAACAAGGGCTGAACTTCAAGTTCAGGGAGATAGGAAAAAGAAGAGAGTGAAGAACAGAGAAAACTTTCTGAATGGAAACGGTTAATCTTAGAGAGTCCCTATTGCTGCAAACTTGTATGTACCATGCCATTCTCTGGATGGATTGAAATAGCAAGAGTTAAAAGGCAATTCCACATTACAAAAAGGACTAGAGAGCAGGAGTGGTGAGGCTAGGTGAGAAAGGTTCCCTGACATTTGTGTATGTATGTTGGGGGGGGCAGGGGACAGATAATGAAGAGCATTTTTGTCTAGTAAACATGAATCCATAAATTACAGAAGGCTGTTCATATCCCCTCCCTTCTCCCTTGTTACACTGACTTAAATATTTGGCTGTATAACACAATTTCTCAGCAAGGGATTCTGGAAATTTGCTAGGGAGAGATAAACATTTTAAATATTTTAAATTAATTTGCTGTTTGAAAACAAAGGTGACCTCATGTTTCTTCTATTAAATTTATGTCCAGGAAACTATGGAACCAGGAGCCAACACATCACATCTATGGATTTCATGGCCGGTGAACAAACCTGAGCACTACAGAGTTCCCCAGACAAAGACCCCCCCCACCCCCCGCCCCAAGAACATTCCAGTTTGGAACTACAAAATGTGGAGGTAATTCCTTTGTCTCTTTTCTTCCTCTCCCTCCTCTTCCTTCTCTTCTATCATCTAACCTCAAATGATGGAATCCTCAGAAATCTGCCCTGGGCCACCCCTGCTTTCCTCAAGCTGTACTTCCTCCATAGACTCTCATTCACTCTTCATCTATCGAGCGCTGTGCAAGTATTCATTATTTTATTGCTTTGAAGTCTGGCTGTTTTATATGTGCCTGATCTGAGCTTATTCCATGTTACAGAAAAAATTCTAACTGTTTAACCCAGGTTAGCTCCTTTTGCAAGAGAGGTGGCAAACTGCTGAGTTGGGTTTCATCAGTGGCCACGACAGACAGGCTGGTCCTCGGCGGGGATTTGGAAGGAGCGAGGAGAAACACAACATTCAGGACAGCTCTGGGAAACAGTTGGAGAGGATGAGGAAAAGGAAGAAGAAGGCTTTGAGCAGAGAGCTTTGCAGAGGTGAATTTCAATGGAAGACAAGAGAGGTGAATTTAGAAAGCAGTACGCATCGAGGACGTGCAATTTAATACATAACAACTCTATTCTAATTATAATACAAACAGAACCTGAAGGCCCAAAGCCAGAGAAAATAGAATGGCTTGAAGACAACAAAATGATAACCAAAGAAATGTTGAGAATATGAACTTCAGCAAGGATGAAGACATTACAGATGTAACAAAGTATTCCTTAGGTACTTTGAAGTTAAAAATAAATTTCTCACTTGGTTTACCTACTATTTCATTGTTTATATTTAAAAGTGAATTCAAGTACTTTGGGGCTTACTATTATATTAATAAATAAACAAGCATAATCCTTTACAGAAAATCCATGAGAAGTGAACTTGGTGATATAGCCCTTTTTTCCCTTAATTTTTATGCCTGAAAAAAGTAGCATCAATGCTCCAACATCATAAATAATGAAGAACCTCACCCAGGGAGAAAGCAAGGGGAACTAAGCTTCATCTCTAAAATTTGTCCAGAAACATTGGCTCTCTCATGCTGCTGGAAGCATCCCCATGGTGGCAATCAACCGTGTAAGCTGCCCGCCACCCTGGGGTGGGCAGAATCAACATGCTGCCGGGGAGGGAGGGAAGGGCTTGGGGGAGACCTTAGGGTTGCCCTCCCACCACCCCGGCCTTCACTGGGAGCTACCTTTGTTGTCGTGCCAGACCCTCAGCTTGCAGAGGTGGCCCAGGCTCAGCATGTTGGAGAAGTTGAATGTGTCTGTGTTGTTCCGCTCAAACTTGTTCCAGTTGGCCGACTGCTTCAGGGCCAGTGTCCCACTGTCCCCATTCTCCCCAAAGATGATGATGAACACGTTGGCATCGGTGCCTGCTCCTGGAGGGTGCGTAAGATGAAGCTCAGGGTGCCAGCCTCTCTGATGCACAGCCCTCTTGCTCTAGCCTTGATCCTGGACTCCTTGGAGGAGCCAGGGGTGCAAGTGGACGGAGTTCAGAGTCAACAAGGCCAGGGGTGAACTTGGAAAGGGCCAGTTAGTGTCCTGGGACTCCCAGGCTTCCAATTCCATCCTTCACTTTATCTTTGTGCCTTGCAAAAGCTGTTGGTCTAACTGGAGTTGTAGTCAGCAAGTTTGAATGGTTTAGTGTAAAAACTTCTCTATTTCTGGGGAAATACAACCAAATTTAAAAGGCATGCCATGTAGACTGGCTTTACGGTTTATAAACACAGGCTACCTCCTGAACAATGTGGGTTCAAAACGAAGCAGAGAAATTCTGTGCTCCCCAAATCTACCTCTGATGGGCATTCTACACTAGGACTTCACATCATTTGCTTAAACCAAATAGGGGAACTGGCCCAAGTTCAAAAGCAAATGCCTTTGGAAGAGGCCATCCTGTGAAAGTTTTCCGACACACACCTGTTGCTATCAATGAATTCACCAATTATTTTCTGAGAGCGCATTGTGAAAGGATGGAGGGGTTTGAGAGCATGTGGACACTTGGAACTTGACGCAATAAGGGTGAAGGTTCCTCTGTGAGGAGAACAGGAAGAAAGGAGGTGCCAAAAACAACCTTTACCAGCTTTACTGATTTATGGCTGAGATCCCACCATGAGAGCTTCATTTCTTTGGCTAAGTGCTTCTCTATTGAAAAAATGTAAGCTACCATGGCCAACAAGTTAATCCTTCAGTAGTCATTTACCATCAGTGTGAATGGGTTTGCCAGACTCCTTGCAACGGCTCCTGGAGAGCAGGCTTGGTATAGGGGAGGCCCGGGGAGGCACTGCCCCGTGGCCAGGTGAGAGTGTGTTCCCTCTCATCTTGTAGCCTTCAATGCACCGGCACATTTGCTTGGAAGGCCCTTCTTCTGTATGTCTGTCTGCTTAAGTGGCTTCTATTTGTCTTTCTGGACTTGACTTTGGCATTGCCTCTTGGAAGCCCTCCGTGACCCTTGCCCTTGCTCCCCAGGTAGGCAAGGTGCCCTCCTCTGGGTTCCCAGCAGCACCTGGGCCGACATATGTCAGAACCTCACTCCACTGCTCTGGGGTTGCTCCACTAGAATGTCAGATCTGCAAAGGTCCGGGGGTCATATTTCTACCCTAACGCCCAAGGCCAAAGCTGGCACAGAGCAGATGGCACACAGGTGTGGGAGGGGACCTGGGGGCACCTGACGTGCACGGTACTTAGGTGAGGGGCGTCAGGCAGCAGCAGGAAGATGGAAGGGCCCTGAGTCGAGCTCTCATCCCATATTTAAAAGTGTGACCACCCTCCCCGCCAGTGTTCTCCCCACTCTCCTGAGAGAGATGGAAGGACCTGTTCAGTCACTGGAAGGAGGTGCTTTGTCCAGATAGGAAGTGACACGCTGTGGAAGGGACTTGGGTGGACCAGCTGTTGGAAGGACATCTGAAGAAAATGCCCTGGCTGGAAACCAGGACTTGCGCCAGAATTTGGGGCGGGGGGAGGGCAAAGGCAGTGGGAGGGACCCCCGACCCACCCAGGATGTCGCTGGTCTTAACCGAGACAGTGTAGGAAGTCCACTCCATCATCTCCTCCCCGTCGATGACGGCGCACATCTCGCACACCAGCGTCTTCTTGCCCTTCCGCTGGGACAGCCAGTCTCCGTAGTAGAACATGGTCAGGTCTCCGGTGTTCATGTTCTTCAGAAGGATCTGGGGGAGAGGGAGCCCTGTGGGGACGTCCTCCCTCACCTCCACCAGCCCCCACTCACCCGTGCAGCCCCCTCTGCTGAACCCCAGCCACCCGAGACACGTGCTCGTGACCCAGACTCAAAGACTGTGGAAAGGGCCCTTTCCAGGACAAAGACCCTGTCCTGTGTGCCTTGCCCTAGCTTGGGGATTTGGAAATGGGTAACTCATCTAAAAACATTTACTGAGAGCTGCCTCTCATGGTGTATAAGACATATTTGCTGAATGAGTGGAGGAAAAATGGGCCACCCAAGCCACTGTCAGGCACAAGTACCTGAGAGCAGGGACTGATGTCTGCCAGATGGCCTTTGGTGTGGGCACCATATTGTTGGCTCAAGAAAAATCTGCTAATGGCTGAACAGGGGAGGAGGAGCCTGAGGGGACTCAGGGCAGATGGCCTTCGGGGGATGGGGGTGGTGTGGACTGACTCGGGCAGGGGAGCTGAGGCTTCATGTTATGGGTTTAATTTTGTCCCCCTCCCCCTGACAAATTCATATATTGGAGTCCTAACCCAGTCCCTCAGAATGTGATCTTATTTAGAAATGGGTTGTTACAGATGTAATAGTTAAGATGAGGTCATTCGGGTATGCCCCAATCCAACATGAGCGGTGTTCTTATACCTCATGCCAGACACGCACACAGGAGAACGCCGTGTGGGGACTGGCGTGATGCCACCACGAGTCAAGGGACTACCAGAAGTTAGGGAGAGGAGCGTGGCCCTGCCGACACCTTGATCTTGGACTTCTGCCCTCCACGACAGTAAGGTGATAATAAACGTCTGTTGTTCTAAGCCCCCAGTCTGCGGTACTTTGTTATGGCTGCTGAGATCTCTAGTACACATGGCACAAGGAAGGCAGGCACAACACCAGCACCACACGTGTTGGAGTCCCCAGGGCCCTGTGTGACACAGAAGCCGTGCTTGCAGGGCTGTCACCTTTGTCATCACAGCCATTGCCAGGGGCCTCCAGCTTTGGGGCCACACTTAGCATGGGCCTCCTACCATCATATGAGTTGCTATCAGAACGTATCCCACTTGGCACATGCTCTGGGAAGCCCCTGTCCACTCCAGAACTGCGAGTGTTAGTGACTCCTGTGGGCAGGCTGGAGGCACGGGGCCCTGAGGGTGGGGAAGGTGAGGAGACCACAGAAGAGAGGTCCTGAGAAGGAGCCGCTGCCTTCGTTTATTGGTGGAAACTGAGTCTGTGGCCATGTGTGTGTATGTGTGCACACGTGTTCTGGGGAGAGGGGAGGGTGGAGGCAGAGCTGAGAAATCTCATGCTGCCGCTGCTCCTTGAAGAGCCCAGCATCCCGGCCCCAAGGCTGGTTTCGGTCCATCTGAGAGCCCAGGGGTCCAGGCCTCCAGCCAGGCCACTGAGGCCAGGATCAGACTCCCCCCTGCTCCCCCCGCCCCCCACCACAGAGAGGGTGGAGGCCTATGATGGAAAAGGAGGAAGTCGCCTGACTGTGCGATCACAGGGGCACCCACGGCTCCCCTGCCACCCTGCCTACTCTGCCTGAGGCTCCCACCCTGGCAGCCTCTCTCCGTCCCCGCTTCTGCTGCTCTCCTCTCAATCCTCCCGGCTCACGTCCTCGAGGAAGCCCGACCCACGCCTCCCCTTACTCGGGTCTCTGTCCCTGTTACGTTGCCAGGTCATGCTGAATTCTCTGACAGTTGACTCAGTTCTCACTGGACACAAATAAATAAAAATTCATGCCAAAGGGCATATTGATTATATGGGCGGGGTTCATAGTATGACCCTCTATAGTGACATCTGCACTTTAACAAGGTCCACTGGCAAACCAACGGCACAGGGAGAACGGGGTGCAGGCTGGGAGGAAGAGGGGCCCAGACAGTCTACCCTCTCCAGAAACCACTCGGGCCGGCTGCCCAGGCCATCGATTCGGATCCGCATCTTGGTGAATGGAGCGATGTCCAGGATCTCCATGATGAAGGTGTCGTTCTGCTCCCGCTCAAACCTGATGGTGGAGAGGAGAGGCGTGAAGAGGGAAGCTGGCCATGGGGAGGGCTGGGCTAGGCCAGGCTCCAGATCTGGGGTGAGGAGAGAAGGTGAGGCCTGTACCCAGCGACTCCCCGGCAGCCCATCCCTTGCAGCCAGATGTTTCCTGAAAGGCTGGGTTAAGTGAGTTTGGCTGCTAGAAATGGCCCTGAACCAAGACCTACCAGTTCTAGGCTCTTTTTAAATTATTATTATTTATTTTTTGAGACCGAGTCTCATTCTGACACCTTGGCTAGAGTGCCGTGGCATCAGCCTAGCTCACAGCAACTTCAACCAGAGTCCTGGGCTCAAGCAATTCTCCTGCCTCAGCCTCCTGAGTAGCTGGGCCTACAGGCACGTGCCACCACGCCCAGATAATTTTTCTATTTTTAGTAGAGATGGAGTCTCACTCTTGCTCAGGCTGGTCTCGAACTCCTGACCTCAAGCAATCCTCCCACCTCGGCCTCCCAGGTGCTAGGATTACAGGTGTGAGCCACTGCACCCGGCCCAGTTCTAGGTTTTAATCTGATTCTGCTAGTTACTTAAAACAGTCCCAACTCCACTATGGAACTTGGTTTTCTCAGCTGTAGTCTGGGGAGAATGACACTGGCCCTGCAATTTCACAAAACTGTCACAAGGACCAAATGGTTGTGAAATCAACTTAAAATACATAAAGAATTCTATACTTAAAAAGCTTTACATGAGATTTGATGAGTGACAGGGCCACCATGAATGGTGGGGCGGGTTGTGCACTGTACAACTCTAGATGTCATCATTCACATTTTTTTATTTGCAATCTGCAAAACTGAACACAGGTGGCCTGGATTGGGCAACTCTACTGAGAACTGTAAAGTGGTAAGCAAATAGAAGGTAATGCTGCTTTTGTTGCTATTATTATTTTTCTGTGGAATGACCTCATCATCCCAGGGATGCTCTATCTTTATTCCTTACTGCTCTTCCCAGAGTGCTGCATGCACAATGCGACCTTCAATGCTGACTGATTGCCTGACTGCTGACTGATTCCAGATCATACTGCTGATAAGCCCCTCAGGGTATTGCAGGTGGCGCTGAGATATGGCTGTGCATGGCAATTGTTATGCTGCCTTGAAAACCAGACATATTTAAAAATAGAGGCCACAGCCAATGGAAGCTGAGACTGCAAATGCTGCAAACAGAAAACTACGCCTAGTCTTAAAGGTGGAGCAGGGCCCTCATCCCTTTTGATAACTTGCTTGCATGCATGTTATAATGATCAGAAGTGAAAAAGTTCTCCTAAAGTCTGTGCCACACCCCCTCCTGCTCCCTCTGGTCATGTGGAAACTGCGAGGAGGTGCTCATATCACTCTCATGTCACACACTGAGCTTCTCTCAAATCATCTTTCAATTCCTTACTCTTGCCAGGAGCACAGTTTTGCAGATCAAAAGAGCTTTAGAATTCCTTCCTTCCGATGCCTCTTTAATTTTCACCCTTTGAATTTTAGCCAAGTATCTTCATTTTATGGAGATTTTATGGTGGGACAGGTGGGTAAGGAAGTGGGGAGGAGAAACAAGCTTTTCTTCTAGAAGACTGAAAAGTAGATTACATTTGCCCCTCACCCCTTTCTTGCCGTGTAATCTCTAGTTCACCTGGATGAACAACCTCCCGTTGGGGTGGAACGTCCGTATGCAAAAGGAAAGCCTCACCGGTCCTTCGGTCCTCCGGGACTCACCAGCCACATCCTTCCTGCTGCTCCACACCCCTCCAGACCCCTCAGTGGACATGCAGTAAGACCCCCACACTGCGGGGCCACCACCGGAGCAGTGCCAGCCTTTGATCCAGGTCCCGCCCCGGCCCAGAGGGACAGAGCTGTGGAAGTCACCCCAGGTTTGCACCGCTTTTCTCCCCAAACGGGCCTCTGTTCAGCAGCCAAAGGGTGATGTCTGGGAGGGCCACCTCTAGCTGCCCCTCTCTTCCTTCCTTCTCTGGTTCCCTTCTGCTCCCTACCCACCGAGAAAGGCTGTCCTCGGGAAAGGGCCCACCACCCACTCCCCGACTGGTCCCTCTGACTGAGCCCAGCCTTAGGTGGGAAGGGCAACTTCTTAATGGATTTTAGGCATTGCTGAGAAGCCAGGGAAGGGCTGCGGGTAGGGATTCTGGGAAGGGGCTGGCTGGCAGATGGGGACAAATAGTGTGGGGCCCAAGCCCAGCTGGTGGGCAGCTGCTCAGGCAGTTTGCTTCTGTGGCATCTTAGGGGCATGGCTGGGGCTGTCAGGACTGGCCAGGGTTAGAGATTCAGCCTTAGTTTCATTTCTAGGCCAACCTCCTTCCAGTCTGGGGGTCCCCATAGCCAAGGCCATTGAGCCCATGCTCTGTGGGCTCCATTGCAGCCCCACGATCCCCTGAACAGCTCTTTTCCCTTCAGGACAGCCATGGCCAGCTCTTGGCAAATTCTTGTTATATTGAGTTCTGCCACCAGAACTGATTGTGGAGTTCTGGCTAACAAACCTCTGCTGTCCCTCTCCCCACTCCTTGGCAACAAGCCACCAGATCCTCTCTGCTCCAGGCTCCTCAGTGGAACACATGCAGCAATGGCAGCGAACAAACCACAGCCACATCCCATTGTCTAAATATAGCCTGTACACCCACTGGACACCGATTGCCTCAGATTCCACCGTTAGAGACTCATTCCTTGAGTTTGAGTATTACCTTTTAGGGCACCATCTTTTTTGAATGCCACATTAATTGATAGCATCTCAGTGTGAACTAGTTTACCAGAACACTGTCCCTGAAGTGGCAACTTTCCCTGAGAAGTTGGGGAACTACGCTGGGGAGTGGCGGTATGAGGCTTTGGCCTCTGGGAACAGCACCTGAAGACAATATGCTGGAGCACGGCAGCAGGAAAGCCCTGCAGTGCCTTCTGTGTGCATGTCGCAGCCTCCTCCTCATCATGCACAGTTTCTTGGGGAAAGCATCACCTTGCACAATACCAAGCTGTGCCCACGACACATGCCCAGTGGGTCTTTCCATCCCAGTCCCCTAGTCAAGATGCAGACACCCATAACAAGGGCTCCAAGACACAGGCAAAACATGCAGCCACATGCAAATAAGAAAAGCAAAACACGCCCTGGGTAAGAGCTCTGAGCTTGCAAACTAGAGCAATTAAGAAATGATGGCTCTCCTCACAAAATAAATCTTTACTCAGAAAAACAATCCTTCAACTAACAAGGTGCCTTGAAGCATTTGCAATATGGTTGTGTTTATAATGATGCAATTTTCAAGCAACACTTTTGGAATTTAGATACTCTGAGAAATGAGATGTCTGTCTCTCCCACCAGCAATTAAACCTTGTATATCTGGCAAATAAGGTGGAATGTAGGTGTGGGATAAGTGATCAGAGAAAATCCAGGAATTTGGAGTTGGGTGGAAATTAGAGTCAGAGTATAGAGGTGAAGACTATGAGAGACTGAATAAGCAAGTGGACAACAGCCAGACCATGTATCATAATAGAACTCCAATCCACAACCTCTGCAGCGACCAGCCCAGGAAACCACAGCCTCTACAGCAATTGCCCCAGAATGGTCGGGACTTAAGCAATGACTGCCAGCTTCCCTGTATTGTCCCTGCTCCCAACTCAGGACCAACCAGAGAAATGCCTGGATGCTGCCCATCCAAGCACATGAGATGCCCTGATTCTAGCTAACTCACCTCCCGCTTTACCATTCTAAAAATAATGCTCCACTATAAAGTTTTCCCACTCTCCTGCCAGCCTTCGAGACTCTACCACACCAGACGGTGCCTAACTTTTTTGCTAGAGCAAGCTCACAATCCATAGCCTCTCATTCCGACTTCCTTTATTTCCTCAACTGCCTAAGTTCAAATCCCTACTTTCTAGCTGTGTGATCTTGGGAAAGTTACTTCACCTCTCTGTGTCTCAGGCACTTTATTTGTGAAGTGGCAAGGATAAGAGAGCACACTAACAGGGTGATATGAGTTAATATATATTAAGAAGCACTTAGCACAGGGCCCGGCATGGAGCAAGTGTTTAGGAAGTGTGAGCCCTTATTGTTATATCACCGTGGCTAGTTGATCTGGGAAGAATTCCAGGAGGAAATGGAAGGTACATAATGAGAGCAGAAGTGCTAAGAGAAGGCAGGCAAAAACTGTTCTCATCAGACCCCCAGGATGAGCTGTGTAGCACGGGCAAAGCTCCGGCTCTCATGAGCTGCCCTGGCCATGAAGAGAAACCCCTGCCTGGTCCTTGAGAGCTTCAGTATCCTCATCCCATCATCACCTTCATCCCCATCATCACCATCACCTCTACCATCATCACCTCCAATACCACCATCCTCACCGTGCTGGGAACCACCCTCACCATCACCACCATCGGAAGTACTCACAGAGTGCCCACTACGTGCAGGGCCAGAGCTAGGAGCTGTGAGGGGGCCAGAGAGGAAGCCACCTGGATCCTGCCCTCCTGCTGGGGGAAGGGGTGCTGTGGGTTCAGAGCAAGTGGCTATGGTGGGTTTTATTTATTTTATTTTATTTTTTTATTTTATTTTTTGAGAGAGATCAATCACTCTGTTGCCCTAAGTAGATTGCTGTGGTGTCAGCCTAGCTCACAGCAACCCCAAACTCCTGGGCTCAGGTGATCCTCCTGCCTTAGCCGCCTGAGTAGTTGGGACTACAAGCACATGTCATCACATCCAGCTAATTTTTCTATTTTTAGTAGAGACGGGGTCTTGCTCTTGTTCAGGGTGGTCTCGAACTCCTGAGCTCAAGTGATCCTCCCGCCTCAGACTCCCAGAGTGCTAGGATAACAGGCATGAGCCACTGTGCTTGGCCTATGGGTAGGTTTTATAGACCCTCAGCTTAGGCTCTGAGTCTCCCCCTCTGGTTCTTAAGATGTCAGGCGCCAAGGATGTTTAGGGGACAATGGTTGAACATGGAAAACCAGCCAAACCCAGGATTGTCTAAACTGGGGATGCAATGGAGGCACAGACAGTACATACTACAGGACAGCTCCTTTACTGTCACCACTAATCACTCTTTTAAGAGGTGGTAGAACCTAATGCTTGGGACTGGGGACCATCTGGGTGCAGTCCCGGTGCCAGTGTACTGGACGTGGGACATTGAGCATTATGACTCTACCTTGCTGCACCTCATCTTTCTCACCTGTAAAATGGGGATGATATTAATAATAATAGTACCCACAGAGTTGTGGAAAGGACTGGGGTGTCAATACATGGCTTACAACAACGCTTGGCTAAAACCAACCCACATAAATGTTAGTGTTGCTGCTGTCGTTCTCCTTGGGTGTTGAGCTCTGTGGGTACCTTGTGTCCCTGGTTGCACGATCTCTCCAGTGCCTGAATCAGTGCCTGGCATACACTAGGTGTTCACTCACTTTTTTAATGTTTTGAAAATTGATGGCTTTTTCTTTTGCAATCATTTTAGACTCAGAAAAGTTGAAGAAATAGAACAGAGCTTCCGTGTACCCCTCATCCAGCTTCCCCTAAGGTCAACCTCTCACATTACCATAGTACCATTAACGAAACCAGGAAATTAACAGTGATACAATACCATCAACCGCTAATCTACAGACCTCACAATAAACATTGTCGAGTGACCAAATGAGAGAAAGAGGAAAGGAAGGACTTGCTGGGGGCTGAGGTGATCAAGGAAGCCTCTCTGGAGGAGGTAGATTTGAGTTGGCCCTTGGAAGGGAAGGGTATGGAGACAGAATGGACAAAGGTGTGGAGGCTGGAAGGCCCCTGGTGCAGGGGGTGGCGGCAGGCAGGGTGGGGCAGAGGCACAAGGTCACGTGGGAGGAGGGGTGAGGAACAGGGGCCGCCTCCAGGTACCTGGCTTTCTTTTTGTCCAGCTGTACCTCCTCTGTGCTCCCGTTGATGCCGTAGAGGGTCATAAAGATGTTGGAGTCAGTGCCCCCGCCAACCACGTCCCCTGTCCACACGGTCATTTCGTAGAGCACCTGCCATGGGAGGGATGCGGGTCCTTGGCACCACTCCCCAACCCCACTCGGCCGGCCTCAGTCTCACCAGAGAAAGCAGACACGCACTCCAAGTTCTGTGGCTCTGAAAAGAGTCCTCCCCCATTTGACTGTAAATGTCTGGACAGCAGGTCGGGCCTCCTCCTTCTCTTATGTCCCCCACTGTGCCCAGTCGGCGTGGGAGAGGAGTTCAGTTTCTGACAGCGAGTGTGCAGTGCAATAGAAACACGACCAAGAGCCCCAGCGTCCACAGATCCATTCTTTGTAAGTCAAATCCCAGCCTGAGTCCAGCCACGCTAGCAGTGCGTGGTGGCAGGACAGTGGCTTTTGGAGCCATCCAGAGCTCCGTGTGAGTCCCAGATCTGCCACCTGCTGGTTGACAACCCCAGGCAGACACCTGCCCTGGCGGGTCTCCGCTCCCCTGCAGTGGAATAGGGATGAACCGCACTGCCCAGCGTGAGAGCTGCAGACGGTCGCATTGGTGCCTGGCGCTGGGCCTGCCACGGCCACGCGTACAGCCTCCAGCACCAGTAGCACCAGCAGCAGCAGGTCTGGGTGTCTGTCCCCTTAGTGCCACAGCCAGCATACACCGTGAGGTCTGTGAGTGAGGAGTACCACTGGGGGGACGTTTAAGGGAACTGGCCTCAACCACTTGTAAAATGGGACAAGCCCCTATTTACGTGACTTTCACTTTAGACTGGGGTTTTGCCGTTTTGCCTGAGCTTTGCTGCGAAGAGGACATGTGCCCTTTGTCTCTGCTGGAGGGTGAGGGAGCAGCCTGCTCTTTCCCAGGGTGGACTGCCTGCAAGGGGCATCATCTACCCCCATATTCTGGAATGTTCTCTGTTCCTGCATTCTCACTGCATTCCCTCTCACCAGGTGCCGTGGATTGGCGCCGAGGTCTAAAGGTTCGGGAGAGGCTGGTACACACGTTGGAAGAAAGGCCAGGCTGACTGTCTGCTCTGAGCACACCTGGCCCTTCCCTTCCCCGCGGCTGCCACATCCCCTTAGCACTTGTGCAGGGGCCTGGTCCCTACCACCTCGGAACTCAGAACCCGAGTTATTCATCGCAGCAGGCACGCTCCCTGCCACGGTGCCTGGTGCGTGCTGCATGCTTTTCCTGCAGCTTCTAGAATCCTTGCCGTGACTCCGCAAGGTTTGAAGTGTTATGTGCGGGCCTATCCTACAGGAGAAGTTCAGGGTGTGTTTGATGAGGGAATGGATGGAGAGATTCTTGCTTTACCAGGAAAACCCCCTCAGACCACCCAACAAGGGCATTTGTGATGGGCAAGAAAAGCTGAACAAAAGTCGGAGCTTGACATTTTTTTGCTCTTATCCAGACAGGCATAAAAAAATAGAATGATCAAAACGAACGCTTCGGCGGCCTCATGGAGACCGGGCCCCGAGGGCTGGTCCAGCCAACTCCTGTGTTCTCTGCATCCATCGCTCCCCTTTACACAGGCACGTCTCTTTTTATGCAATAGGTGTGTTTCCAAAAAGAGACAGAAACAGAGTTCTTGTAATTCTGGTCTGATATCAGATGTCCTGGAGAGATGGCCGAGCCAAAGAACCCTGCAGTTCTTTGTAAAGTGACAAACCTGTGTTCTTTTGTACCGTGAATAACAGGGGTGTGGACCTGGATTTTCCTGGACTAAAGGGCTCGGAGGGAGATGCAGCTGCCCTGCGTGGGGTGCATGCATGTGCTGGGGGGTGGCACACACAGGCACACACGGGCTGGGAACTGGGTCAGGCAGAGGTCCCTGGGCGAATTGTGCGCTCGCCTGCATCATCCATCTGGCCGCAGAGGGAGATGTCTGGGGTGGGGGAGGGTGTCTGTGCTGTGGACAGTGCTGCTCGCAGACTCCCCAGCAGGCGAGGGGCAGCCTCCCCTACTCCCGCCTGTCAAGGGTTTTAGAGCCCGGAACTCAGCCCCTCCTTGTGTTTCCATATATGGCAGAGGCAGGCACACCAGGTCCAGGTGGCTGCTTCTCACCTTTGTGGGACAGCTTCTGATCTAAACTGAGGAGCCCACTGGTTTGGATTCAGGAACAGAGATAAAGGCTGGGGCCTTGTTGACTCCACAGCCATGAGAGAGAAAGATCCTACAGGATCAGGTGAACTTGAGGCCTCTGGGCCACCAACTGGCTGTGTGTCCTTGGGCCCCAACACCAGGCATCCTGGCTCCTGCCCGGACTGACCTGTGAGTTTATGTAACTTGTCCCAGATCATGTGGCCACTTAGAGGTGGAGCCGGGACCGGAGCTCAGAACTCCTGTCTTCTAGGCTTTTCCGGTTAAGGAGGGTCTCGTGTGCACAGCACTGGCTGCGCTGTGAGACCCAGAGGCTGACAGTGTCCCAGATGCCCTCTTTCCCCATCACCATCACCATCCCACTGCCACTGATGGAGCATCCTCTGTAGAATAACGAGCCTGCCTGTCTGTGTAGAGCTGCTACCTTGCAAAGCTCTTTACAAACTGCGATCTCATTAGATCTCACCAGGAACGAGCCATGAGTAGCTGGGAAGCATTATTTTCATACGCAGTGTATGAGAAAAGCAAGGCCCAGAGGAGCCAGGTGACTTGTCCAAGGTCACACAGCAGCAGACCAGAAGAGAGTTCAGTCTCTGGCCCCTGGCACAGCACGTCTAGCCAGCACACCAGGCTGCAGCCACTGACGACGCCCACTTCCTGCTTCCCCCACTTCCCACTTCCCCCACTTCCCCCACTTCTGTCTCGCTGTTGCTCCCACCCCAGCCTGCACTGTCCTGGCCGTGCAATGCACACTCACAGTGTTCCCTACCTTCACCCCGATGTTCACCACCATGGCATCCAGAAGGTCAAAGACACGGGAGGTGATGCCATCGCCTCGGTCCTTGGCGAGCCAGCAGTTGCAGCGCAACGTGTACTTGGTGCCCTGGGTGGGCACCGCCAAGCACAGCTCCTCCACCAGCCAGCAGCTCTCGGGGGAGGCCCCGTCATGGCCCAGCTGGAAGGGGACACACCAGACCTGTGAGGACCTGGACACAGCCCAGAAGAAGTCCTCCCTGCTCAGCTCCTCCCTCGGTGCCTCCTTCCAGGGCACCGTGCACCCACTGGCCGAGTCCCTCTCGTGAAGGTGAAGGGGTTTTGCAGGTATCGTCAAGGCCTCTAATCAGATGACTTTGACTTAATCAGAAGACCATCTGGGTGGGTCTGACCTAATCAGGCGAGCCCTTTAAAAGGGGGTCTAGGCATCAGAGATGGTGAAGTCAGAGAGATTTGAAGCAGAAGCAATTGTCTCCCATTGGCCTTGAACAAGCAAATGGCTGGTTTTGGAGAGGGCCACATGGCAGGGAATGGTGGGTGGGTTCTGGGAACTGAAGGCCTCAGTCCTACAACCCCAAGAAAAGTGATTCTGCCACGAAGAGGACCCCAAGCCTCAGAGAAGCAACTTGATTTCAGCCCCATGAGACTGAGAAGTACAGCCAGCTCACTCACACCTGGACTCCTGACCCGTGACACTGTGCGATAATCCATGGTTTGTGGTAATTTGTCACACAGCAATAGAAAGCTAACCCCCAGGGCCACCCAGCTAGTTGACAGTGGACATCCTCCTTTGCTGCTTGCTCTGAGGGGGCTCCAGGTGGGTCACTCTGCCCTCCCTCCACTTCCCCTCCCACCCACGTCCTGGTCAGCTCCTTCCTTCCCTGGGGGCCCTGAGGGCCAGCACCTCGATCTTCTTGATGATGCCCACATCCAAGCCGGCCACATAGAACTCCTCCACAGAGCCACGGTCGAAGCCCTTCTTCCCGCCGGGGTAGTCCAGCCAGATGCGGTTGCTACGCTCGTCTTCCTCCCCAATGAGTAGGATGAAGGCTCGGCTGTCGGTGGCCGCGTCCTTGTGCTTCCCAGTAGTGACTGACACATAGTAGGGAATAACTGCAAGAGATCACGGGCCAGCCTCGCAATGGGCCAGGTGGACGAGGGCACCGCTTAGCGGGCTCAGAGGCTTGAAATAACCCCTATAGGGGGCTGACCTCAGTTGATCTCCGCTCCCTGCTCAGAGACACTGCAATGAGCCTTTCAGACTGGGGAGTCATCTGTGGGGAGGGTCTGCTCCCCAAGGAATAGGGGAGTTGGTGATGCCCAACATGAAGATCAGAGAGTGCGATCTTGTACTTGTTTGCAGTGCCATGCTTCTGAATGCCCTTTGACCAATGATCTTACTTGCAGTTAGCACTGCCGCATGAAGAAGGTGAAAACAATAACCTGTCACTAAGTACAGCGATTAGACGCCTGAAAAGCTTACCCCAGTCAGCAAAAACCAGGTTGGCAAAAGCAAAGTCCCACAGAAAGTAGGAATTTGGGGAAGAACAATGAAAATGTTTTATTAATACATATGGAACATAAATGAAACTCCTAGACAGAAGTTTGTTTTCAATTTGAAAACAAACTAGATTAATCAGCTTAGAAACTTGTTCACATAGTGTCCACAGAGATCTAGTTGCCCACCCAGTATCCACTCTCCTTGCAGCTAGGGGTGGTTATGATATGTAAGCAGATATTGTGGGGTGAGTTTCTGGGGAAATCTTTTTTAAAGGGTCTGACTCAACTGGGAGGAGTACCCTTTTGCCCCTAACCTTCCACTCATTCTGCTTGGGATGTGGATGTGATGGCTGGAGCTCCAGCATATATCTTGGAACCATGGGCAACCTTCAAGATGAAAAGCTACTCATAAGGTTGCCAGAGTGACCAGGTTGAAGGAACCTTGAACTTTTATGTAAGAAAACAGAAAAATTCCTATTATTTTAAGTCATTATGTCCAAGTCTCTGTCACTTGCAGTTAATGATTGGTACAAGTTGGAAACACTTTTTCCTGGCTCATCTTCCTTCACAGCTTGGGGGACACTGCCCTGGTGTAGTGGATTTTAGGTAATGCAGTCTTTATCTCTTTGAAAAGTTTCTAAACCAGCCCTTCCTGGCTGGAGTGATCTGCACGGTTTTTTGCACCTGCACATGGCCTTGTTTTACCCTTACAAGGAGGGTCATTCTACAGACGTCCCTAGGGCTTAACAAGAGGCACTTTTTTGGGGTCCTATCACTTAGTCACAGAGTGAGAAGGTAAAGTGTGAGCAGATTCGTTCTCTCTGCCTGACTCCATAGATCCACCTGGAGGGGGACAGTGTATTTGTCACACTCTCATGTTTAAGAGAACTGAATAGGAAGGTGGTGCATTTAACCGTTCAATAGACAAATTTGCCTTATCTCAAAAATCCAGTTGGCAAAATTAACTTGCCAGGGAATTACGATTTTTTTTTTTTTATGGAGGAGGATAAAACTGAAGCCAAGAGACTGACTTGTCCAAGGCCCCATGTTTTATTGTCAGAACCAGAAATGGAACTTCAGTCTCCAAACAACCAGCTCACGGCTTCTTCCCCTCTTCCCACCACACACCGTATCATGGCTTAAGTTTGCATGGCTGAGTGTTTCGTACGGTGCACTATTGACATGCAAAGGAGGTTCACTGTTGCTGTCAATTTCCGCCTGGTGGTCCTAGGCCCTCTGAGCTAGGCCAATATCCTGAGAGTGTGTGAGGGCAGAGTCTATGATGTAACTGCCCGGTGGTGGATCAGTGGATTACGGACATCATCATCCTGTCCTCTTTAGCCTTTGTCTCCCCATCTGTAAAGATGGCTTATCCTTGCCCTCTCTCACCTTGAGGGTTTTTGTGGAGATGAAATACCCAATATGTCTGAAAACGGTGTAAATTACAAAGCATTAGACGTAAATCATCATTGATGGTGGGGCGAAAAGATGGCCTGTCCAAGAATAGCTGTAAAACATTTCCATGTGCCTGCTCCTCCTCTGAAGGGCTCCCTACTCGGCTCACCTGGGCCCTCCTGGACGTAGGCGGCCATGGGCCCCGTCACTGTGTTGATGTCGACGTCAGCCATCTTGGAGCTCAGGGCGATCTCCCAGAAGTCAGCGGGGCTGCTGCAGTTGCTGCTGCGGTCCCCGGTGTACTCCTGTCCGGAGGGGCATGACCCACCCGTTACAGCTCCAGCACCCCTGCCCCACGGCACCTCCCCCAGATATAAGGGCAGTGACAGGCCATGGCTGAGCCTCCCCCAGATATAAGGGGGGGTGACGGCCCCTCACCGCACCTTCTCGTAGAAGAGCCTCTCGAGCCGCCCGTCTTCCTTCTTCAGGGACAGCCAGCGCCCACACAGGAACAGGAACTCATCCTCGTTGGTGTCGTTCCAGATCTCCACCTTCTCCACATACCAGTCTGCGCACCACTTGGTGTTGTCATGGCGGAGCTTGATCTTGTAGATGACACCCAGGTCAGCGGCCTCGATGATGAAGGTGTCAGCCTGGGGAGTGGGGACCCAGATGTGGGGATTCAGGTGGGGGTCACACTCCCCATTAACCCGCTTCAACCCCATCCTTCCAGGACCTTCCATCCCCCTAAACTGCTGGGCTGAGCAGGCCTTCCTAGCTGGGATCCTCTGTGCCCAGCCCTAACACTGGCCATGGGGTCCAAGGCCTCACCTCCACGATGGCCCATCTCCCAGTCCACCCGTGTGTGGCTCCATGGGGAAGACTGCCTTCACCAAACTCCTCTTCTCTTGGGAGAAGCCCGTGGGTGTTTGGAAGATGGACCCTGACAGCTGAGCGAGGGGGGGTGGGACTTAAATGCCATGGCCAGTGGCAGATGGTGACTGCTCAGCCAGTCTTGCTTGTCAGACGTCCTTAGCTATGTGAGTATTGGGATGAGTTCAGGTGTGGCAGCTAAAAGCGCTTCTAGAGGTGACATTCTGAATAACCGGAGGGGGCTTGGAATTCCCGAAAAGCCAGGAGTGAGTAGGAGGAGTTGGCAGAGCAGGTGGGAGGAGGCGGGGAGGGGCGCAGGGAACAAGCAGCTGTGGGCTGTGATGTAAGACCCTCCTCTGTGTCCCCGATTCTGTCCTCAGTCAAGTGGGCACTCTGTGTGCTTGATTCTTCGAGGAGAGCTCAGCGGGGTGTGGATTCTAGGCCTTGGGTGAGGGGGAGCCAAGGCAGAGATTGAATGTGGGAGGCAGGAGCCCAAGGATGGGGCTTGGGGAGGGGGACAGGTGACCCTGAGTGACACCTACTTTCCTTCTGAAAGATCGGCTGAGTGTGGGCATTGTGCTGAGCCCTGGGAACAGAGATGAATATCATAGGACGCCTTCTGCCCTGGGGACCTCACAGTCCAGGGCGGGGGGGGGGGGGGGGGGGGCGGGGTATGAGTAATTATAGCCCAGGTGGTGGGAACAACCACTTGTTTGAGGACTAGAGCCAGGGCTGGGATGGAGTCTCCAGGTGGCGTTATTACACTGCACATGGCGGGGCTGGGCTTTCCAGGCAGCCCAGGGCGGGGACAGCCCATAGCTGAGGCAACTGCAGGCGAACGGCAGCTGTGGTGCATGGCCCACAGCAGGTGTGGACCCTGCAGTCCTGGGGCGTTGGCAATCCACTGAGCCCACTAGAGTAAGAACGGGCCCACCCTGGGACACTGCAGTTCCACTGCTTTGCATCTGTCCTGGGGGAAGACCTTCATATGTGCACAAATATGCACATATGCACGATGTGTTCATTGCAGGATAATTTTTACAGTGGAAAATTGGAAGCCATCCGGGGTCCTCTGCTTGGGGAATAGTTAAATAACTCTGGAAAAGCCTTTCCTGTGGAATGTGACGTGTGTGGTGGGTACAGAGAATAGCCAGTTCCATCCCTGTGTGAACATCCTGACAGGGATTTCCAAGGCATCTGTGAATGCCAAAGGCAAGTTGAAGAGATGTTTATATAGCATGATGCCTTTTATGCAAAAAATAAAATCACAGAACAGCTCGCCTATTTTCTATGGGCGCATGTATATGTAGGCAGAGAAAATGGTTGGCAACATGCCAAGAGAGAGCCTGTGGGGCATTCTGGAAACTGGGCCCAATGATCTGTATGGGACATTCCAGGCAGGCCAGTGGGTCAGACCATGAAGGTCTGCAAATCCCATGAAGGATTCAAGTCAGATCTGGGATCCGTGGGGAGCCCCAAAGGGTTGACATGAGGGGTGACTCATCGGCTTCGGGTAGGTTAACTGAGGAAGCCGAGGATGGACCTGGGGCAGGGAGACGAGGCTGGCTCAGCGAGTGGAGTGAGATGAGGATATTTAGAAGGGAGGTTCTCCGGGGCCTGATCAGATATGGGTGGGAGGGGGTCCTGACAGGCAGAGAGATGTTCAGGATGACTCCTGGATTCCAGAGCAAGAGATCAGAGAAATGGAACCTTCTAGATGCTCAGCAGTGAACTTAAGGTCACATACACAGTAACTGAGCCAGGAGAAGTTCCAGCACCCCTGATGTGGCATCAAAACTGGAGGAAAGGAGGAGAAACAGATGGGGCGGAACCAAGCAAAGATTTTTCTTGAGATGTAACAATAGCTAAGAGAGAAAAGAGCAACCTGAACACAAAGGAGGATGGATTCCATCACCTTCACTGACACCGCCATTCATTTATTCACTCAGTAAATGTTTAGCGAGTGCCTATTCTTTGCCAGGCTCTGTAAACACAGCCAAGCACAAAAATCGACTGATCCACTGTGTGCCGCACATTGGTGTTTTCACAGTGCATTTGCCAGGCATCAACGGAGGCATCAACCAAGGCAGGGGACAGGTGAGCTGTCCCAAGGCTCGACAACACCCACCACAGACGAAGAGCTACCTGTGTGCCAGGCACGGTTCTAGGCACTTCATGTGTTTGAATGTAGTTGACTTTCACAATAACTCAAAATTAACTCTTTTTCAAGTGGAGGATACTGAGGCACAGAGATATTGCATAACTTGACCAAGATCACACACAGCTAGGAAGCGTCAGAGCCAGGATCTGAACTCAGGTAATCTGGCCCCGCATCTCGACACCTGATAATGTCCTTAGTATAGTGTCAGGGACATCACATGAATCACTTGCTCTTTAGCATTCCACTTTTCCAAAATAAAAAGAGGAGGATAGGCCTCCTTCTGGCTACCTTATAAGGACTGTGTGTGTGTGTGTGTGTGTGTGTGTGTGTGTGTCTTAAATTATTTCTCCCTGATACAAAGTACTCTAACATCTTGTCCTATTTTTCAGCCCACGGGTCTAATTAGCAATCACAATACTATTATTCCTGCTTCGGAAGTGGCAAACTCAAGTTGAAGGTGAACAGTTTGTGTCTGGATGATGAAGCAGATGAGTGGGAGCACTGGGGCCTGACTCCCGGGGACCTGGCGGCCAGGCTGGGGCTCCTTCCATGCTCCCTGACTCACATACAGAGTCACCAGCTGGCTGCAGACCCACTTAGATGACACCCCCTTTTCTTGTCCCAGGCCTAATATCCAATAGCAAGTGGTCATCCCTGGCTGAGGGTCAGGCCCTTGATAAGTACCCATTGGTGGATGTGTGATCCACACACACGGCCGTGGGCAAGACCACAGATTGGGTTGGGAGCCAGTCCCCTTTATCTCACCTCCCTGTGGACATCGTCTGGCCTGTGGGCATTTCGGGCAGAGTTAGGTGATTGGAGAGGAGACCGAAGAAGGCATAGAGGGCAGAAAGAAGGAAGCCAGGCTGGCAGAAAGGGAGTTTGGCAAAGCCCACCCTTAGTGGCCCCTCTGGACAGACTTCTTCCTTTTTGCAAAATCACAGTATGTCAGAGCTGGAAGGGCTTTAGACACCATCTGGTCATTTTTGAAGCCACAGAACCCTTTGCTTAACAGAGGGCCTGCTCGGCACCCCAGTCCGTAGGCCGGGTCAGAGTGGACCCACCTGGGTGAGAGTGGGTGCCCGTCTGGCCCACTCCTATCACCCCCACGAGTCCTAAAGGCCATCGTGCCATCCAGGACTCTGCACAACACAATTCAGCCAGTCCATATCTGACCCCTCACTTGACAAATGAGGAAGCTGAGGCCACAGAAGTGGAATCAGGTGAGGAGTTGATGCAGAACCAGGTTCGAGCCTCCGTGGGCACAGCCCTCACCACACTGCGGTGCTCACTCCCACGTTTCTGAGCCCCACGGTGAACTGGGTTTCCTGAAGATGACCCAGTCCCTGGTGGCCAATAGCCTGCAGCTCAAGCAGACTTCCTGCTCACCCCAGCCCACCCTAGGCAGGACCCAGGGCTGTGCTGGCCAGGAGCGGGGGACAAGTGTGCTTGCAGGGGAAGGGCAAAGGCAAAAGCCCAAGTGAGAGTGACTGACAGCCCACGAAGGTCCTGGACGTCCCTGGGGACCACAAAGAGCTGGCACCCAGATCCCTGGACCTGGGGAGGAGAAGGGGGTAAACTCCGTGTGACCCTCATACCGTTCCTCTCTCAAACTTGTTGGTGCGGTTCTCTGACTTGCCGAGGTACCGCTCTCCGGTGTCCCCCAGGTCGCCGTAGATGGTGATGTAGACCTTGGCATCTGTCCCTGCCCCGGGAACATTCCCCGTGAAGATCTGAACGGAGTACAGCACAACTGGGCAGCAGGTGGACAGACAGACAGACAAAGGGAAGAAAAGGGTGACAGCACTTCAGGATTTAGGGAACTGGATTTGTAGGAGGTATCAAGGTTCTAGCCCAGGCATCAAGCACTTAGTGCCGCCCCGCCATTTGCTCAGTTGTGCACATTCGGCTTCCAATCCACATGGATTCTCCAGTGGGAAGTTTGCTCATCTGATATGGACCCAGGTGGGCTCAAAGAGACCCAACGGATAGAAACTTTCAAACCATCTGCCCAGACAGCCTACAGTGTCCAGGGAGAAAGAGCTGGAAACTACCAGCAATGCATCCTAATCATGGTCACTATATCTACCTGCTATAACACACTGACAATAATAGGCCTTCCTTTTGAGGGTGACTGGTATCAACGCCAGGTCCTTCTAACCAGCTTGTGGGAAAAATAACATATTTTTGATAGAATAGTTTTCCTTCAATGTCCATTTCCTTATTTTCACTTACTTTCCAGCTCATTGCAGCCCACCCCACCCCAGCACTCCAGGCAGACTCTAGCCGAAGCTACTGTGACTGCCACCCTCCCCTTGGCCATGGGAAGGGCTCAATAAATACTGGTGTGACAATTATTAAGAATTATTAAGGAAAATAAAAACTAATAGTGTCTTGATTTTGTCTTGCTGTTGTGGACTTATCAGGGAAGAATAAAAGACCTTTTCCAATCTCTACCATAGCAGGGAGAGGCAAGTCTTGCATTTATTTTATTTTTTTCAGAGATGGGGTCTCGCTTTGTCACTCAGGCTGGAATGCAGCGGCGTGATCATCGCTGGTGACCTTCCTACTCCCGGCTTCCTCCCCACTGCTTTCTCCAATCCTTTGGGAATTACGAAAACTGATTCAGCTTCTGGGTGCTGAGCAATGCGGTTGTGCAGTCAGAGGCAGCTATTTCTGGATCCTCCTCCCTCCACGTCCCACCCAGGCCACACAGCTCATCAGTGGAGAGACGTTTCCCTAGAAACATCACCCAGCTCCAAGTGGGTTTTGTGGCATGGAGCAGCCCAAGTGCCCCACTGGGAGAGCTTTCCAGGGCGTCCTCTGGGGTCCAAGTAGGGAAGGGAATTATCCCCCAGATTTAACAGAAAAAGGAAATTTGGAGAAAGGGAGAGCAGTAGGGAAAGGCACACGATTGAGGCAACACTTGCTTTTCTTTCTAAATGGGAGGCAACTCAGCTTAAAGGAAGGTTAGAGCTATAGCTGTTTTACTTATGGTGATAAAAAAGGAAACCAGTGTTTGTCTCTTGTCTTTTGACTGTCTTATCAGTCCTTATCAGACCTGCCCCTCTGCCTCCACATGGGGCCTGAAATTTGGGGTTTTACTCCAATTTTTCCCAAAAGGCAACACAACAGATTTAAGCTGGATTTCCAAGCTCTGGGAGCTTCTCTGATCACGTAGACTGCCCTGCTAGAGAGACTCATAGTGTGCTTTTGTATAGCATCAGTGGCAGAAAGTCTGTCTTTTGCAAGTAAATTTGATTTTTGAAATAGCTAAAGGTTATTCGGAGCTGAATGGCTGCCAAACAGGGGGATTGACATGGACAATGTCATCGCAGGTCAAAACAGAGGTGTGGCCCTGTCTATGTGGTCTGGGAAGAAGGTGTGGGTGCACACACACATACAATACAGAAAGAGAGAGGAAGAGAAGGCTGAGGATTGGGCCCTGAGGACCACCACCTGGCATGAGAAAGGAAACCAGCACTCAGTGGACCATTCAGAGAGGTGGGAAGAGACCCAGAATAGGGTGGTGTCACCGAAAGCAAAGGAGGAGGAAGCACAAGAAGTTGGTGGTCAGGTTGCTGCAAATCCTGCAGAGAGCACCACATCGATGACGAAGGGACAAAGATAACTGGCCCACACAGAAAGCAAAACCATGACCTTGGACATTCTGAAGCTGCACTCAGCCACTGAGAACAAATACAGAATAGCTTCAGAGTCCAGAATGTTCCTCAATTCACACTAAGTTGGGACAGCTGGATCCGGCAAGACCAGAGAGGACCAAGCCACAGAGATTGGCAGCCCAATGAATAAAGAGTAGGGAGAAAACAAGGACTAGTATATTCCAGGCACCAGATCCACCATATTTAGATGTATTACCACAGTGTCAGACCAGAAAAGGATTTGAGCGCAAACTTTGGAGGGAGACAGCTGAGACTTTGAAGACTAGCTCCGCCATTTATGAGCTGTGTGAACTTGGGCGGGTCGTGCCACCTCAGTAAGCCTCAGCCGGCCTCTCTACAGAATGGAGATAACAGTGGACGCTCCTCCTGGATGAAGAGGCTCAGCCTGGCACAGGGCGAGTGCTCTTCAGGGGAGGGTCATGGTCCTGGAGCTGCCCATGGCAATGAGAGTGACCACATCACACTTACTGTCCAGAGGCTCCTCCACTTCCTTGTAGACGTGCCTTAATGACCCATCTTTCATGTATTTCTCAGTGAAGATGTCATAAGGAACCAGTTCTCGAATGGTCTTCTTGTCATCCTCAGAGGTGGCGAGCCATCGATCACAGGGGAAAGTTAAGGTCTCTGCACCCTGGGGTGAGGAGCAAAGACGAAAATGAGCCCTCAGTGTGGAAACTGCCAACTTAAGTGGCTCATCAGCATGCCAGTACTCATGGAGACCAAGGACAAGGGTCCTGGGGCCCCACAAATAATGCAAGAGCCACAGGGACCCCCTGCCTCAATTTCTTACTTAAAGACTTGGACAACAGTATCAGAGGTTGGATCTCAAAGGCCAGATTCCCAGAGTCACTTAAAAACAGATATCTGAACCCTATTCCAGAGACTCAGGTTCAGCGGATAAGGAGAGGGGACTCTATATTTTGTAATTGCTCCCAAGTTATTCATCTCCACAGCTATGACTGTGAGCTATCTCCGACGTTTAGAACTTTGTGGTTTCAGAGTGTTTTCCAGATTGTTCAAGGTGGATTTTCTTCTGTGAGTTGACCTTGAGGAGCAGGAAGGGCACGTTGGCCACTCGCTAGTGATATGGCCTTGGGGATGGGGAGCAGACATGGCTGCCCATATCCTCCTCCTTGACCACTAAGCCAGGTTCTAGAAAATTCTGCCTTCGACCAGAGCTAGTTCCTGCACACTGAGTGAACTGGATGAATTTTTATTATGAGATTTTATGTCAATAATGATGAAGTAGCAAGCAGGTTCTTATGGGGACTCTGCCTTGCTTGAATCTGTTCTGGAAAGGGGCAAAAGAAATAGCAGAGCAGACCAGTCCAAAACTCACGTCTTTGTCTGGGAGGAGCCTGCGGATGTCCACGTGGGAGCAGTGCCACCCGGGATTCATGCCTGTGTTGGTGTGGCCGATCCGAATTTTTTCAATGATTTCTCCCACGTCTTCCAGCTTTGGAAAGGAGAACAGGCAGCAGACGTTAAGAGAAAGGACCAGAGAAGTACACGCTTGGCAACATCCTGCCTCCCGAGGGCATCCACCCTCAAGTGCCTTTGAACTCCAGGGTTACTTTTTCCCAATATGTCCCCACTGTCCAGTCAGGCCAGCCCCCAGGATCCTCCACACACACCTGCCTTGCTTCCCCCACCTCCTCACTTAAAGTCAGCCTGGACTCCAGAACTCCATTCAATCCACCTCCTCTGGGAGGGCGTCCCGGTCTTCAGTCCAGCTGTCTACCTTCTATTGCTTGCTGCTGTAGCAGCCCGTTTCCTATATGAGAACTGAACTGGATATGAGAAGATGACTCTGGTCCTGCCATGCTCCTGCCTTGTCAGGCTGACCTTGTTCGAGCCCCCTGGCTTCTATGAGCCCCTCCCTTTCTATGCTCCCACAAATACCAGTCCCCCAGACTTCACATTCTCTCACCACAGGCCCTTTGCACATGCTCTGCCTGCCCCTCCCCTTTCCTCTCTTTACCTAATCCAATGGCTACTCAACCACAAGGTCCACTTCCTCTCACTTTCTCAGGAAAGTCCCTTTGATGGCTCCAAGAAAATGAAATCTCTTCATGATATGTGCTTGGACCATAGGGTAGCTCCCCTCAGAGCACTCCTCACAGTCATAGTGTGCATTTATTTCTGTGGTGCCTACCATTTCCACCACCAGTGAACAACACAAGGGCTGGCGCCATCTTACTCACCACTGTTCCCCCCAAAGCCTAGAACAGTGCCCTGACCTAGATGCTTGGTGAGCATTGGTTGAAAGGATCAAAGAGTGAGGGTTTCCACATCAGCAAAATGGGTTTGATAAAGTTTGCCAGGCCCTCTCAAACCACCATGGTATGAGAACCTTAACCTAGTGGTGTGCGTGGTCGGCCCATTGGATGGAGAAGTTGACACACATGTGCCATGGTGAGCCCGGAACTGGGGGCTGCAGCTGCTTCTCTCTCGTGCCTAGAGCTTTTGACTATAGGCAAGGGACCCAGTCAGGACCGACTGATCCTGACCCCCTTGGAGCCCCTCTTAGGAAGCAGTGGGGTGGCCAGATACAGGCAAGGCTGCCCACTCAGCCTGGCACCTGTTTTCTGGCTCTTTCTCTGCTAGGCTGCCCTTGATCATTCCACCTGTCCCTACTCAAGGGCCCCCAAGAGCTCCCTGGACCTCTCCTGGTTCTCATGTGTCCCATTCTCCTCTGAAATGACACTACACATATCTATCAATCCATACCCTGCCTCATTCCTAAGAGGATCCAGGGCAATATGAGGATAAGAGATGGAGGAGGAAGTCAGGGCAGGGGGAAAGAAGGGCAAGGAGACACAGTGGCTCTGATGCCTTGGCTCATGGAATTCGTGTATGAGGTTTGGTATAATAGGTGGGGGTTGGGGTTGTCTGCAGACTGGAGTCTTCTGGCAGCTTCCCTGTGGAGCTGGCTGCCCAGCCCACTCCATTAAGCCCTCAGGTGCTACAGGGAGGCAGCATAACCAGCTCCCAGTGAATAGAGAGCTCCTGATGAGTGAATGGTGTCTGAATGATTGATTGATTCATTCATCAAACGCGAAGCCTCCATGAGCACAAACGGAAGAGGCCTCTGAATGAACTGGAGCAGCTTCCACCTGGTGGTTCCCCCCTCCCCACATCCTTACCCACTGTGGGCAGCCAAGGGGGGGCCACCAGCACTGCTTGGGGAACACTCCCCCTCCCCACTCTCCCACCCTCCCCCTGCTACCTGTGTGACCTTAGGCAAGCCACCTGTCCCTCCAGGCCTTAACTTCCTCATCTGCAAAATGGTGGGGAGTGATGTCTTACTCAGCCGAAGGCAGGGGGTAGATGGGGTAACACCCTGAGGTCACTCCCAGGTCTGAGATCACAGACATGGTTCTTTCTGTCCACTGTTCTCTAGTTGTAAGTGACCAGAGGAGTGCCCCATTGCTGCAAACTCTGTGAATTAACAAGATGCCACAGCAGCAGCTGCTGCTGCTACCCCACAGGACCCCCCAACTCCCCGCCGGCCAGCCACCCACTCCTCATCGGAGAAGTGAGAATAATGGCCCTTTGGAGGTCTTGTGAGCCCCTGAGGGCTCCGACTCATTACACAAAGATCGATGAATCAATGCTTTCAGGCTGACATCAGCGCCATCGACATTCTTCCTCCACATCCGGGGAGCACAGAAGCTACGGGAAAGGGACATGCTTGGTCCACAGGGGCTCCACCTGAGGACACGGGCTGCCTGGAACAACCGGGGAGCGAGAGTAGCTGAGGGTCCAGATGTGTGGGCCTCCAGCTTCACTGGTACTTCTGTCACCTTAATCCTCTAATCGCTGAGTTGCATGTGCCAGGGTAGCTGTCTCAGCCCTAACCCCTCAGAGAGCAAGGAGGCCATTAGGGGCCTGCTAGCATGGATGGGGAGCCTCAGACATGGACTCAGAAGTCAGCCTCAGAAGTGACCCAACTGTTCTCCCCAGAAGCAAAAGAATTAAGCTGGGAAAGCTCTGGAACTGAACTGCCTAGATCCTGGCTCTGCTATTTCACGATACTTCGAGTGAATGACTTAACCTTCCTGTGCTGTTTCCTCAGCTGTAAAACGGGATAATCATACTACGTATGTCTCGGATGTGTTAAGAGGACTCAATGAGTTGAAAGACAGCAGGTCCTTAGACTGGGTCCTGCACATGAGAGCTACTCAATAGCTCTTAGCTATTATTGCTCTTTTCCTGGCCACCCCCTCTGTCTCGGGATGGAGCCACAGACAGAGTGAGTGGCTTGCTCCTGAGTTAGCAACCCAGCCAGCGTCAGACCTCGGGTTATGGCCTCTCAGTCCAGCAAGCACTGTCCCTGCAGGGGACAATCTTCCACAATCTACTTCTTACCCATAGATGGATCCGAAAAGAGAAGTGGAGAGAGAGGGACATGGCTGGGCAGAAAGACAGAGGCCAGGAGACAAAGCCCTTTCATTTGTTTCCAAACTCTCACACTCCCTCCAGACCCAGAGAGATTTGGAAAAGAAAAAAATAGCAACAAAATTACTGGCAAATTATAGCTGCCTATTAGTGGGGACTTCATTGATAAACCCCCCGGAAGTCATGCTGAGGTGTCAACACACACACAGCCACTGACGGCATCAGCTTGGATGACTCACGCACCATGACATCTCGGGTGGATGAGACATTAGTGTTGTGTGGATTCATGAATCACCCTTGAATTTTCTTCCTAAAACACTCAACAAAGGTGACAGACCTTCCTACAAGCTCCAACTGCTCCAGAGAAGGTGGGAAGAGAGCAGGGGTGGTCCCCCGGGACAGAGACTAGCCAAGGAAGAAGAAAGGTGCTCTGGACTTTGTTTTATCCCAGAAAATAAGGGGCACATCTTCAAAGTCCCCCACTGCCTGGACAGTCCAGGGTCCTGAGACCCCCTCACTTCCCCTTTAAGTCCTGTTTCATTCCTGCCTTCCACCCACGTCACAGCACGCTCCTCCTGTGCCCTCTGGCCGAACCCAAACCACATGCTTGTTTCCACCTCTGGGCTGTTGGCCATGCTATTCCGCTTGCTCGGAATGCCTTTCCTTCTTATCCCTGCTTAGGCCCCCTTTCAGGTCCAGCTCAAAGCCACCTCTTCCAGGAACCCTTCTTCCTTCTCTCAACACCTACAGCAAGCCCAGCCCATTGGCTCGTCTGCTGCAGCGGCTGAGAGCACAGATTCCAGAGCCACTTCCCCTGGGTTTGCATCCTGCTTCCATTATGTCCTGGCCGTGTGGTTTTAGGCAAGCCTCTAAACTCTCTGTGCCCCAGTTTCCCCAGATTTACACAGGGACAATTACAGCACAGAGTCGTTGTGAGGGTTAAGTGAGTTCATATACATAAAGTCCTCGTGACAGTGCCCCACGGGTCAGTTATGATGACGATCATCACACTGTCTCATTAGCTTTGTGTGGAGGTCTGGGGTCCCCAACAGACTGTAAGCCCTTGGAGGCAGGGTCTGAGCCCTGCCCTCCTCTTGTGTCTCCCACCCAACGCAGCCACAGCTGGGCACACAGGGAGGCACAATGAGTATGCACTGAATTGAAGTGCATGAGATTCTAAGGTGCTAAGACCTGCATCCATCGTAAACACTGAACAACACCACTCGCATTGCCCAGACCTGATGGGGAGCCTTGGAGCACACAGGATGTTCCTCCGTATTGCATGTTTGGCCGTAGCTTGAGAGCTGAGCAGGAGATCCTAGCCCCACGTGGCCACTGGTGGTGGGATTCCCGCCCACCCCTGGCCAGCAGAGCCAGGAGAGCCGCAGAACCAGCAAGTCTGGAAGCCTTGCCCCACCTGTAGGTATGTGTCTGTTGTTGGAAGCACCGGACATGCCCGTTGGCTTTGTGCCTCCAGTTTTCCCAAGTCCTGTCCACTCATCATCACCTTTGATCCTGACACCAGTCCTGGAGTGACAAGCCAAGCTTCACCGTCATCCTGGTTACTTGGTGTGCTGTGGCCTGGAGAGGCTGGATGAGCTGCCCATCTTCCTGTCTAATAGCAGCTGCCCAAGATGAAGGGCCTGTATCCTGCCTTGGACACAGGGCTCCCTCTCCCTCCCCTCTCTCTGACCCGCCCCTATCCCTGGGCAGCCGGCTGAGCCCGAGTACCTCCACGATGAAGCGGGAGGCAGACTTCCTCTCGAAGAACAGCTTCTGCTCCCTCTTGTTGGTGCACAGGTACTTCTCTTGGGTGCACACAGCATCACAGCCGTAGATCACAATGAAGATGTTGGCATCTGTCCCAGCAGCAAAGACATCGCTGGTGTAGAGGGTGATCTCGTAAGGAACAACTGGGGGTGGTGACCAGAGGGGAGGAGAGAACAGAAAATAAACACAGGTGAGAGCAAGTTCTTCCCCAGCACCACCTGCCTGGGTCCTTGCACTGGGGAGCTGCTGCCCAAGGACCTGGACCCTCACGTGGTTGCCTAGCAACCATAGGTGGGGCCTGTCCTGCCCAGTGCCCACGAAAAGCCCCCAACCCTCAGACCAGGGTCTGTGAGCCTCTCACATCCCAGAGCTAGTGCACCAGACTCACAGACTCCTGAATTCGACAAGCCTAGGCTCAAATCCTGGTGGCATTTCGACCATCCGTGTGACCAGGGCAAGTTGCTTGTAAGCCTCGGTTTCCACTATCGGTAAAGTGCCCTTGACATGGTGCATCGCTGAAGACTCTCCATAGACAGGGGCTTTAGATTTCAGGGGCAACTGGCCAAGTGGATCAGCCAGTGGTGAGAATTCCTTCTCTTCTCCCCCGTCGCCTGCTCCCAGCCCCTCACTCACCAGTCCACCCTCCCCAACCCATCTGTGTCACACCTGGCCCTCATGCAGGTGCCTTCACTTTACAGAGTGTCTTGTAGCGGAGGGCACAGCAGGAGGTGAGGGCTGCTCCAGGGTTTACTCGCCCCCCCAGGGACTCTCTGTCCTTGAACAGAGCTGACCCATCAGTGCTGCTAGCAAGCAGCTTCCCGGAGGGCGGCCACCAGCATGGGTAGAGACCAGCATGTCTCCGTGCCTGGGCTGAAGACCCCCTGCTTCGGAGACTTTGGGATGCCTGTCAAAAACGCAGATTCCCAGCTCCTCCTCAGGTTCTCTGTAGGGTAGGTCTAGATATTTAACTTGTACTTCAAAATTTGAGACCAGTAGTTTAAAACAACGTATTGCTAACTACGGGTTAGTTCATTAGCAGGTTGTGAAGTGAGTTTAATTAGTTGTCATCAGTATTTTAAAAAACGCATGGAATTGAATAGAATCAAATAGAAAAATGTCACTGTACATCACACACAGTGAGGGTAAAATATTTTTGTGATGCTTTTATTTGTTGCACATGTATATAAATATGTATACTTACCCTGGGTCCCAGTGGAAAAAAATAAAAGATTAAAAACCCAGGGAAAGAGTTCAAGTGGAATCTACCTTATTCTATGATCTTGGCCCTTAAAAGTTCCCTCTCTCCAGTGGCCCCAGCCTTCTCCAATGAGGAATCTGCTTTTCATTTATTACCATGGGTACTTTGCTATGGAACTGCAGTGGTAATACTTGTGGTAGTAACAGTTATTACTCACTGAGCACCTGCTAGGTGCTAGACCCCAGACTAAGCGCTCTATAGTTCTGAGCTTTGCTAATGCTTACAGTGACCCAAGGGAGCAGGTATTATTATACACCATTTTACAGATGGGAAAACTGAGGCCGATAGAGATGAAGTAACTTGCCCAGGGTCACATGATGGAACTTGAACTTGAACCCAGGCTTATCTGACCTCAAAGCCTGTGTGATCAGCCTCCAGGAGTGTTGTCATGAACTAGAGATAAGGACTGCCACTGAGCAGTCTATTCTTTGGTCTGGGGCTTTACTCACAGCCCCCACAGAGCTCAGGAAGTTGGGGAAAAGGAAAAAAGACTCAACTCTCCAAGGTGGGCCTCGAGTAGAGTCAATACTAGAGGAGGAGGAACTGGGGCCAAATTGGGGTTGCCAGTGATGGGGACCTGGAGAGGGCCAGCCCTGCCGCGTGTGGTCCCTACATGGCGTGTACAGCCTCGTCTGAAGCTCCGCGTGGAAGAGGTCCCTGACGATGGTCCCATCGTCTTCGTTCTTGGCCAGCCAGCGGCCACAGGGAAACGTCATGCACTTTCCAAGAGATGGGGCATCCACCTCTACCCAGTCTACAAACCAGCCTGGGCCTTTGCCTGCAGAGAGAGGAGACACAGAACCCATCAAGAACCTGCGCAGAGATGGTTTCCTGTGGGTGACGTCAGGGACTCCCGGCATCCTTCCCTACTTGACGGCTGATACCTATAGCTCCACTGTTAATGTGCCATCCCTTCTGCTTGTGGCATTGCTAAAACAACTCCTGTTACCACGTGCACCCAGCTGAAGCTGGACCACACTCCAGGCTGCGGTCAGTGAAACTGGCAAGACTGAAGGAACATCAGGAGGAGATGACAGGAAGGTAGGTGGGATTTGGGGGGACTGCAGGGGAGGAGAAAGCAAGGATGCTGTCCAGGGTGGAGGGGATTCCAAACACGGACCCCAGGGATGCTGAAAAGAGCTTGTGTTCACCAAAATTTTATAATTTTTTAATTTCACCCAATGGCAAGGATGACACTCATAACTGAATCAAAGACTCTGGGGGTGGAGCTGAGAAATCTGTTTTAATAACCCCCCAGGTGGTTCCGATGCACATTCAAGTTAGTGAACAACTGAGCTAGATCAGGGGCTTTCAAATCTGGCTGCACAGTAAAATTACCAAGATTGGGGGATGGGGAAATGCTTTAAAGATCACCAGTATCCAGGTCCCACCCCAGACCAGTTAGCCCAGAATCTCTGGGTCTGAGCTGTCAGTTCATTGAGCTAAAGGATTGAGGAAGCTGTGTCATTAGGGAAGAGAGATGGCATTCAGATTTCCAGACTCTTCCCCAGATGCCCACAGAAACCTATCCATGGTCCTTACGGTCTTAGCAGAGAACAGAGGGGAGGAAGAGGCAGCCAAACCTGTGTTGTCGTGGCCGATCCGGACTTTCCACAGGTCTCCCAGATCCAGGGTCTCCACCGTGAAGATTTCGATACTATCCCTCTCAAACTTATCGCTGTTGGTCTTGGAGGACTTCAGGAGGGTCATTCCTGCCAATGAGATGACCCCAACATGACCGGCTGCACCTGAGACCTTTCAAACCTAAATGTTTTAGTCCCGCCTTAGAGTGACTGCATTTCTGACCTTCTATCAAATTTAGACTATGCAATTATCATCCACTAAGCACCTCTGCACACTGGGCCTTTTTTGGGTGTGTGTCCTTTATTGAGCTTTACAATAACTCTTTGAGGTGTGCATTTTTATTTCCAGTTTATGTCTAAAGAAAGTCCTTATCCAAGATCACCCGGGAGAAAGTGGTGGGGCCCTAAGTTGATATCTGCTCTTTTTCTAACCCCTCACAATTCTTCATGTGGGGAGGGAGCCAGTGACAAAGCCACCTTCCTCATGCTTGCTTGGGAAACAGGGAGTCCCTCCGGGGATAGGACACGCGGGGATCTCTGGAGACTCCTCTCTGGATGACAGATGAGAGTTGGTTTCAAATGCCTCCCACCAAATCTCACATACGTAATCCATGCTGGGACTCGGGCTCTGGTGTCAGTCTGAAATGTGAGGCGGTCTCAGAGTCCTCACCGTCTCCTGCCTCAGCACACGCGACATAGCCTTTAAGTCAAGCTGTGGGCCCACCTCACGTAGGAAGTTTTCTGATATTCATAGACTCGTTGCAGAATGGTTTAAGTGCACAGAGGGACAGACAGATCTTGATCCAATGCCTGGCTCTGCCACTTACCATGTAGATGGCCTTGGGAAAATTACTTAATGTCTCTGAGACTTGGTTTCCTCAAATGTCACAGCGGGCAGGGCTTGGTGCCTTCCCTGAAGGGCTGTTGTTAGGATTTAATAAGATGGTGACTTTCGAGTGCTCAAGAACACATCTAACACATAGAAAGCCCTCCGTGAACAAAAGCACTTGTTGGGGCCCATCGGTTCCTTTGACTGTGGTTCAGGAACTGTTGCAATCACATACCTTTGTAAGTTATGACCTAATTCTTTCATTATGTGTTATCTGCTTTATCTAACCTATTAAATAATAATAATAATTGACATTTATTGAGTGCCACTTTGTCCCAAATATTTCACATGCTCAATTTCATAAAACCCACACCTCTATGAGGTACATACTAGTTTTATCCCCATTCTATAAATGCAGGGAACTAAGGCACAGAAAGTGTAAATAACTTGCCCAAGGTCACGCAGCTAATAAATGGTGGAATGGAAAATTGAACCAATCAGCCAAGATCCAGAGTCCGTGTTCTTTCCAGCACACTGTTGTATTAGCATATAAGCACTGCATGGTCAGGGAATACGTCCATTTATTCCTTAACAATGCTTGGTGCAGGGCGCTGGGCCCACAGGGTTTTGAGGAAATGCATGATGACTATTTGAGGGACCGACTCTTCTCTAAACTCAGACAGAATGGCTGGACAGGCGGCCTGAGTAGATGGCTGAGCTCAACACTACATATCACCTTCTCTGAACACCCGGGCAGAGGCTCCTGAGTAACTGAGATTCCTGCAGCACCTCATAGCGAGGGTACCATGGAGCCCATTGGTGGAGTCTCATTAGAAGCTAAGAAGAGCCACCTTGTCCCAGGTTTTTATCGGGGTGAAGTTAGAGTTACGGCCATCTCCGCCATTAGAACAGAAGGAGAAAGCCCTCACAGAGAAGAGATTTTTTTTTTTAGGAAAAAAGGAACTACCTTTCTCTAACGGGTAGTTAGTTGCCTGCACTCTGTCGAGACACAGGCATGCCTGGGGTTTCCTTGGGAACCTCTGCTGAGTCTGCCGGTCTCCCTGGGGAGGAATGTGGGTGAACCTCGGCCCTGTGTGGCTTTCTTACCGGTGTCATCTTGCGTGCCAAAGAGTGTGATGAAGACGTTGGCATCTGTGCCTGCATTCTTCTTGTCCCCGGTCTTTATGGTCACTGAGAACGTGGTAGATTTATCTGCCAGGAGAAGCAGGTAGAGCAGTGAGCTGTAGACTGCTCCTCCCACGAAGGGAGGAGGGAGGACCGCTGCGTCCTCTACGAGGGCTTCCTAGATGCACACCACCGGCTCCATCACTCCAATTCTCCCCCCTGCCCCTTCCATCCTATGCCTGTGAGCCCTGCGATTAGTAGTGTTTCCATGTTCACGTTGGCCATTTCTATGCATCACCTTACCTGCAACATGTGTTGTTCTACGGTCATCATTAGTCTGGAAATTTCCAGAGGGCAGAGATGAGGCTCCCCTGCCTCTAGCTCGCAAAGTAAGCCCTCAATCAATAGAGTTGATAGGATGGTTAGGAGAGACTTGGGGTGACTTCAAGGGACAGAGGCTCACCAGACAGGAGCCCCAAGCTGACTCCTCCAGGCTGGGAGGAGTTTTAGAGATATGAGCTTCTGGGGAGGGAGCCCCAGCATTGAAGAACCCTTGAAGGCTACTGTTCATTCTTTCCCTTGTCAAAAATGCATTGAGAGCCTATAATGTGCTAGAGGGGAGGACACAGGTTGAATTGGACCTGGATTCCATTCCTGACAATAACTCTGTCCTGAGCCATGTGCTTTGTACCCAGCCCTACGCTGGACATACGGGAATATGCCCCTCACCTCCCCATTCTTACCACGGAGGAATGAGAGGGCAGGACAGACAGACTGTCAGAGGAGGAGGTGCCCAGAGCCCACAGGGGAGGGAGGGAAGATGAGACCTAGGGTTGGGGGAGGCAGAGGGGAAGGATGCTGGAGAGGAGAAATCAGCCCTAGTTTAGAAAACCTTTCTGCTCCAGGGCCAGGTTGTCGAGGGGGTTGTTGTCACCACCACCCCCGCCCTCCTCATCCTCGCTTGGCAGCACGTAGGACTCGTCCACTGGCAACAGCTCCCTGGACAGCTGACCATCATCCTCCTCCACGGCCAGCCAGCGTTGGCACGGAAAGTAGTACCTGTGGGAGGTGGGGTAGGAAAGGCTGGGGAAGTTCTCCTGCAGGGGCAGTCACGGGCTGAGAACGAGAGGCCCTCCACGGGGCCCACGCTCACCCCTGTCTGCCCTTAAAGTGTCGCCCTCTTATCCTGCCCCGCCTGGGAATCGTCCAATTAGTCACTGGTCTGGGGCAGAGAACAAACATGGGGACATCGTCTCCAGACACTCCATTGAAAATGGCTGTGTGACATGCCTGGAGCACAGAGGATCCTCAATCAGGGTCATATTAGATGGAAGTATCTAGAAGGAGAGGGACTTATGGGGACTGTTCCATCCCTTTCTGGAATTAACCTGTTAGCCAGAGCTACTTTAGCAGAGAGAGTTGTACATAGTAGGTGCTCAATACGCAAGTGTTGAATCAATAAATTTTAATGGAATGAACCAATCATGCTTTTGGAGGGACAAATAGTGTGGCTGAGAAGCTTGTACGGAGACAGCCAGGGCCATCTAGGGAGGGAGGTCTCAGCCAGACCCCTCAGTGTGGAGGCAGCCCCAGCACAACTCCCCCGGGGCAGACTGTCTGGGCGTAAACCCTGGCTCTGGCACTAATAGCTGCATAACCTTGAGCAAGTTTCTTTACCTCTCTGTGCCAGGGCTGTTGGATTTAGCCAATAAAATTGAAGAACCCAAGTTAAGTTTGAATTTTAAGTAAAAAAAAAATGAACAACGTTTTAAGTATGATCTAGCCAATATTTGGGGTGTGTCTATACAAAAACATTATTCATTGCTTATCTGAACTTCTCATTTAACTGGCCATTCTGTATTTTATCTGACTAACCCTGCCCTGGTGCCTCAGGTTACTAATTTGTAAAATAAGCATAGTATTGCCTATTTCATATGCTGTTGCGAGGATTATGTGAACTACACTTTTAAAGTACTTATTAAAAATGTCTGGCTCAGGATAGGCTCTCGGTAAGAATTTGCTACTAACATGGTTGATGTTTTCCTTCCCTTTCTCTCTCCGCAGCCCATGCCTGGGCTCTCCCCTCTGTGGCCTGGGCAGCTCCCCTCTGTCCCCTAACTCCCAGAACAGCTCAAAGGGTTGGAGAATGCAGCCTATTTCTAGGTTGAGGCCATTCCACCCCATGTGTGCCTCTTCCCCACCTCTGCCCTGATGCATAAGGGCCACCCAGGGATGGGTCCAATCTGGAGAGGCGGGAGCAGTGCACGCTGAGGGTCTCATTTCTGGCTGAGCCCCACATTCTCCCACAGTCCTCATTGCCTCCAAGTGCCAAAGCGTCAGAGAGGCAGAACCGGAGAGCAAGACCTCCATCCCCAGGCTCAGATGGGGTGGGAAGGAGGAACTTTTATATTGATGGGCATGGCTTTAAAGGGCAGGAGAAGTCTAACCTGGGATGATACAAATTAAATTGCCATTAAATTAGTGTTTAAGTGAAAAATACATACTGTTCTGCTTCTCAGCCTTTAAATGTATGAATGGGAAAGTTAAAATTTTATTCAATCAAATAACTTATGAATAATAGGCTACAGTTCTAAATTATGGCCAATTAAGGAAGAGAGACAGAAATAAAGAAAGAGGTGGGGTCAGGGCAGAGGCGGAGACAATGAGTGTAGGAAGTTGGCAGGAGACAAGGACACAGGGAGAAAGATACACAAAGAAAGAGCCAGGGAGATTATTTAGGGAGAGAGAGAGAGAAAAGTCAGAGAGACAGAAAGGAAAAGGCACAAGCCCTCCCACACGCACAAAGAGCAAATGCACACAGACAATCAGAGTCTGGCTTTCCTGGAACACTATCTCCATTGTCCCTGAGACACCTGCATCAAGACTTTTAAGTCCCTCAGCATGCTCCCAACTGCAGTGACAGTAGGCAGATCTCATCTCAGAACCTACTTCTTAGACCTGAGCAGGAGCCAGGCCTGGCCTGAGTGCTGGACGTTTAGCCCCTATCCCCACAGTACCAACAAGCACACTTGAAGGTTTAGAGGGACATTGGTCCTACTGACCCCACCCCTTCCTCCAGGAATAAATCCTGCTCAACCAGGTCTCTGGGTACTGGGGAGGGGAGCAGGCAGGGGATTTTAAAGGAACAAAGGAGAAGAGTCACATGTAGGTGATCTGGGCCAAGCACGCCCACCACATTGCTACTAAACAAGGGCAGCGCAAGGAAAGAGCAAGGGCTCAAGTGAGCAGGAGGTTTAAATTGAGCATTGAAACAAAGTTTAGGCTGTTAAAGTTACAGATTTCACTGGAAATAAAAATTGAATGAGGCCGGGCGCAGTGGCTCACGCCTGCAATCCTAGCACTCTGGGAGGCCGAGGTGGGCGGATCGTTTGAGTTCAGGAGTTCGAGACCAGCCTGAGCAAGAGTGAGACCCCGTTCTTGCTTAGGAAAATCCTTGCTTTGGAAAATCTTTTACCAGAGGGATTTGAGGCTGTGCGCAGAGCCCAAGTCAATGCAAGGGAGACCTCAGGCCCCAGGACAGGCCACTCAAGGCCACCCACAAAAAGTAGTCTTTCCACACAATGGAATATCATTCAGCTTTAAAAAGGAAGGAAATCCTGTCACAGGCTACAGCACCAATGCAGCCTGAGGACATTGTGCTAAGTGAAAGAAGCCAGACCAAAAAAGACAAATACTGTATGATTCCATTTATACGAGGTACCTGGAGTACGCAAAGTCATAGGGACAGAAAGTGTAATAGAATGGTGGTCACCAGGGCCAGGGGGAGGTGGAACACGGGAGTTATTGCTTAATGGATATAGAGTTTCAGTCAAGCAAGATGAAAAAAATCTGGAGATCTGATACACCACAATGTGAATATACTTAACATTACTGAACTACTGAACTGTACACTTAAAAATGGTTAAGATGGTAAATTGTGTCACATGTTTTTTTTACCACAAATAAAAAAAATTCAACTCACATGAGGCATGTTAAAGAAAAAAAAAAAAAGCCACCCACAGCTGCAAAGCACCATTAAACAGGCTTGTCCATAAAATCTTGATCACCTCCGGCCAGCCCGGGACTCCTGTAAAGAACCTAGAGTCTCTCCATTTGAAATAAGAGAATTCTCCTTTTGGCAGTTGAATTGCAGCTCAATAAACCTCCTGCACCTGCCGGTGCCCTGCGCTCTGAAGCAGACAGCCTCGGAGGCCGGAAGGGCTGGGGTGGTTCTGCTGCGACCCACAGTGCTGTCTGTCACCTGGGCAGCAGAGCCCCTGGGCCACTCTGAGCTCTCCCCAGGTGAGCTCACGGCAGGTGGCAAGGCCTCCACGGCTTCATATCCTCTTCCAGTCCCTTCTGCTCAGGCCAACATCTCCCACAGGTGTCTGGCACCAGCTGACACCCCTCTGGCTTCTCTCTGCCTTCCTCTCTCAGCCTCAGAAGGGCTCTCTGTGAAACCCAGCAACTAGGAGCCTAGGTGTGTTGTCCAGCTCCTTCGCATGGCTTTGCAGGCCCCCACCTGCCCCTGTCCAGCCGCTCTTTCCAATTTTCTTTGCCTGTTTCTCACACCTTCACACCTCTTATGCACCAGGCAACTAGGGTTACTCACCACTTCCTGTGTGTGCCCCTCAATCACCCAACTTTGTGCCTCCTGTGTCACATTTTTTCAACCATTTCTAAAGTTCTTTGTCCCAAGAACCAAACATCCAAGGGCTACCTGTTCTAAAGGCCCATCTCAAATGCCATTTTGCCAAGAAGATGCCCCTCCACAGGTTCCTCCTGCCCCTGAAGTCACCCCAAGACAACTGCTCCCTCCACCGTGCCTTATGGTCGCTAGTGTTTTATCTCCTTCCCTCAACGTGAGCTCCTTCAGAATAATCCTGCACATTCCCGCAGCCTCTCCCAGCTGTCAAGCCACATTTTGATGATGACTAATTGGAATCTCACCGCCAAGGGGAAGGAACCACTGCTGCATCTGTTCTGGGGCCAGGCTTGGTGCTGGGCCCTTCCACGCATTTTCTCGTTTAGTTCTCATGATCATTTTGCAGGTAAGGTTTACTATGCCCATTGTATGGATGGAAGACCTGAGGCTCAGAGGCATAAAGTGACTTTCCCAAGGCCAGACGACAAAGAGTGGAAGAGAAAGGACTCAAACCTAAGTCATCTGCCTCCCAGACCATCGCAGTCCCACTCTTCAAAGGCAGAGTCCGATCTGAGCCAGCAGCTATTAATATTTAGGCCCCAGTACTTAGCAGGGCCTGTGTTTGCCAAATTAACAAATGAATCGACACAGCAATCATCATTTTTATTCATTAGTTAATTTAATATGTATTCATGGTGAGCCCCAGGCTCTCTTGTAGGTTCCGGGGAGAACACGGCAACAAACAAAACAGAGTCATTACCTGCACAGAACAGCATGTTCCTTCGGGGAGATGAACAAGGACTAAATATGCCAGCTTACTGTAGTCAGAGGACAAGTGGTACAGAGAAAAATAAAGAGAAAAGGAGGCATAAGGGGGATGGGGCGTACGCTAAGCCCCACTGAGTCGTTGCAACTGAGCAGACCTGTCTGTAGAAGGTGTGAGAGTGAGCCCCTGGGGGAGGGACTGCTGGGGAGCAGGGACAGCAAATGCAAAGGTCCCGAGGTGGGACGATGTCCTCTGGGCTCAAGCAACAGCAAGGAGTGCGCAAGGGGACCAGGACAGAGAGATGAGGAGGGGCAGGGGCAGAGCCTGTGGGTGGAGCAGGCCACCGGAAGTGCTTTAGCTTTTCCTCTGAGTGACTGGGGGCTTCTGCAGGGTTCTGAGCAGAGGAGTGATGTGATCCTGGTCACTGGGCTGCGGTAGACCACGGGGGGCCTGGGTGACGCAGGGGACCAGTCAGGAGGCTTTGGCCAGGAGTAGGGGCAGTGAAGAAGGGAGACGGGGCGGGACTCACACTCTGCTGGGTGAAGGGCCAACAGGCTCTGCAGATGGACCGGGGTGGGCGTGATGGCAGGAAGCACCATGACGTCTGTGCGCTTGGAGGCTGTTGCCGTGCTGCAGAGAGGGATGCTGTCCGTGTTCTCGCATCCTATTGACTACAAGGGCCTCAATCTTGAGCTAATAAAGGGCATGGAGGGCCTGGGGAAGGCCCTAGGTACTGCTGGGGAAGGGGGCATCTCTCCAAGAGAGGGGAGATCCACTATTCTGATTCTGTTTCTTCTGAACTTCTATAATATGTCGTCTATCTCTCAAAGCAGGCTTTGCTCAGAGTCGCCCTTGCCTGAAGGTTATTGAAGCCAGCTCATCCCAGAGCCCTTCCTGACTTCTACCTCGACAGCAAAGGAAACAGAGAAGGATAAACTAGCAGCGCCAGCAGAGCAGGATGGGGAGGGCAGAGGGGATGAGGGAAGGGTGGAGGAAGAAAGGAAAAAGAGAAAGGGAGGGGAAAGAGAGAACAGCAATGAGAAGATTCCATTCACAAAAGCAATAAAATACAATATGCCTGGGCATAAACTTAACAAGAATGTGTAGCAGTTATATGTAGAAAATTATAAAGCATTACCGAGATGCATACATAAAGGAACAGTGGGATAAATGGAAAAGTGCACCAGGGTAGCACTTACTCTAAACAATCTATGCAATTCTCCACGCATACATTCAGGGCATAACAATCAAAATTCCAAGAGGATTTTTTTTTTCCAAATCACTTAATGTCTTGATTTGAAAACAGCAAGAACAGCCAATATTTTTAAAGAATAGTGAAAGAAGACAAGCACTGACAGACAGTAAAACAGATTAGAAAGCTACAGTAATTTCTAAATTGGTGGGCTGGCCCAGAAACGCCACATCAGTGGCACAGAATAGCTCACCCTGACCGAGCTATAGGGGAGGCTGGGGATGTTCACAGTCTGTATCTGTCCTCACGGCTCTATGGCACTTTTTCCTTTCAAAGCTTAAACGCCTTAGATTTTTAGAACATCTCGAGAAGGAAGCTGGGCTGCATCTTTCAGCCCGTTCACCAGCAGAGGAAACAAAAGACCATAAAGATGGGGTGACTTGTCCAGGGTGACCTGGTGAGTTTCTGGCAGACGACAGACCCCAGGTGAGGACCCTGGTTCCCAGCCATGGGGTTGTCCCACGGCCCTTATGCACCATCACAACAACCTCATAGGGAACCATGACATTGGCCATCTATAAGCTGTGCCTCAGTGTCCCCTTGGGCCAGTGGGGCAGGGTGGGGTGGGAGATGGGTGTGCCCCGTCACCTCCTGCCCTGCACAGAGGAAAGCCCAAGAAGAGGGCATGCTCTAAGAGACACCAGGCTGCGGGCCAAGAAGGTGATTGAATTCAACAAATCTTTATTCATGGGGTGCCCACTAAACCCCAGGGACTGTCAGGCCCTCCGCAGCCAGAGCCACTCAGGGTCTTGGTGCTCCCCTCTCTGCTCCACTCCACTCCACACTGAGGGGCCTCTGTCCTCCCGATTGCCCTGGGCCCTTGCACCCAAGAGACAATGTGGCCTAATGATGGCAAACAGCAGAGTCAACATGGATGGGCTGGAGTTCCAGTCCTGGCTATGGCACTGACTGGCTCTGGGGCGCTGGCTTCACCTCCCTGGGGCGCTGGCTTCCTTCCCCTGGGGGAAGACACAACACTCTCCTCCCAGCCCTGTGAGCCTCCAGCAGGGGCCAGCAAACCATGGCCTCCGGGCGGATCCGGCCAACCACCTGCTTATGTACATCCCACAAGTTTTATATTTTTAAAATTGTTGAAAAAAATATGAAGAATGATAATATTTTATGATGTGGAAATTACATAAAATTCAAATTTCAGTGTCCATAAATCAAGTTTTATCAGGACATAGCCGTGCCCAATCATTAAGGTATCATCTATGGCTGCCTGTGTGCTACACCAGCAAAGCCGTGGATACAGAGACCAAATGCCTGAAAACCCTAAAATATTTACTATGTGGCCTTTACAGAGTTTGCTGATCCCTGGTATAGAACATTAAAATAATGTTCTGGAAGTTGCTTTACACATGGAAAGATGTATGGGTGAGCTAAGCCCGGGCGTGGAGACCGGGCCACGGAAGGTCTGGCAGGGATTGAAAACCCCGTTCTCTGAATTCACAGACCTCAAGAGCTCCTGGATTGGATGATCTATCAGTCTGTCATCTCACAGGACAAGCAGTTCCAGGGGGTCGCCCAGTGACAGGAGAGAGAGAAAAGCAATGCCCACCCGTGCCCTGAGACGTGGGCCAAACCCACCATGCTGGCCAAGAGAGATGACATAGCCACCCACCATCACCCTCCAATGTCACCCAGCCCACACTCACCCTCTAACGTCTCCCAGCCCACCCTCACCCTCAGATGTCACCCAGACCACCCTCACCCTCAGATGTCAGCCACCCACCCTCAGTCCTCTTCCAGGACTATCTTGGTGGCAGCATGACCTACCTCAGAGCAGGCCCCCTCCGGCCCACTCACGTGATCTCGTTGTTCATGTCGGTGATGTCTATTCTGTCCAGGAACCAGCCTGCTCTGTTGCCTGAGTTGTCGTGGCGAATCCGAATCTTGGTCAGAGGCCCCAGGTCAATGGCGTAGACGGTGAAGGTGTCTGTCTGGGAAGGGCCAGGGTAGCACTCAGAGTGGGGAGACCCATAAGTGAATGGGGTCTTCTTGGCTATAACTTTTTTGATGCCTAATTATGAAAAAGATTTCAAATCTATGCAAGACTTGCAGAAACAGTACGATGAAAGCTCGTGCACCTTCACTGACATTCTGCACTGATTACAGCAAGTGCTTTTTCACTCTCTCTCCTCTCTGTCTCTTGCGTGGTTTCTCTTGCTCTTTCTAGTTTTTTCAAATCATTTGAAAGCAAGTGGCACATACTATGATCCTGCACCCCTAAATGCTTCATCTTGGATTTCCTGAGAACGAGGACATTCTCATACAATCACAGTAAAATGGTTCAATTCGGGAAACTTAACATCGACACAATGCGATTATATCATCTAACAGTCCATATTCAGATTCCATCAGTTGTACCAGGTATGTCATCCTCTAGCAATTTCTTCCTAATCCAGGAATATAGTGGCTACACTTTTAAAGGAAAGCACTGAAATGCAGAAATAAACCCTGATCCTCAAGTCATGGGAGGGAATGTTTAAAGAAAAAGCAGGGGGCTCCTAAGATGATTAAGCAATGAGCCCAGAAATACTTTAATGAATTTGATTTTTTTTTTTTTTGAGACAGAATCTCATTCTGTTGCCCTGAGTAGTGCTGTGGTGTCGGCCTAGCTCACTGCAACCTCAAACTCTTGGGCTCAAGCAATCCTCATGCCTCAGCCTCCCAAGTAGCTGGGACTACAGGCACAAGCCACCATGCCCAACTAATTTTCTATTTAGTAGAGACAGAGTCTCGCTCTTGCTCAGGCTGGTCTCAAACTCCTGAGCTCAAGGGATCCTCCCACCTCGACCTCCTAGAGTGGTAGGATTACAGGTGTGAGCCACCGCGACTGGCCCGATTAATTTTTTGTTTTTTTTGTTTCTCTGTGTTAATGAGAGAATCAGGCTTTGGGATAGGGGCAGGAATGGGAAGGGTGGGCTAGGGGACAGTCTTCTAGCCAGGGGATATTGTAAAATCTTGAAGGACCAGAAAGACAAAGATGATAGCTTTATTTTTCACACTTTTCCCACTACACCTGGGAGAGTGTGATGGGTGTATTTCTTTCATGGTTTCCCACTGCCCCAGGATGCAGTTTGGGCTTCTCAGCCTGCCTTTCAACCCTCTCATGGCCCCACCCACCCCGTACACTAAATTGGTCTTATCCACTAATTTACCCACTAGGCTCAGCCTTCCACATTTCCACCTCCATGTCTTAGCTCATGCGGTTCCGTCTTCTGAGAACATCTTCCACTATGGTCTTTATACTTCTACCCCATACTCATCTGCCAAGGCCAGTTTAAGTCTCTCCTTCCCACCAAGTTTTCCCCAAGGTGCCATCTCACAGTGAGCACTTTTCCTACAGCCCCTGCTCCCCGACCCAGCGCCTGAGCATGTGGTGCCGCCACTATTCTCCGGTTGTTCCTGTGGGTCCCTAGCCTATGGGTTCCGTGCACCAGAGCCTGCCTATACTTTGCTCCTAATCCCACCGCAGAGCACTGGCGCTTACAGAAGAAGTGTTGTGTAAAACCTAGTGGATCTGACAAAGCACACTGTTGGACATCATGCCCCATGGCACCCCCCAGGGGCCAGAGACCCAAACTCTACCTGCCCCTGCTCAAACTTGTTGGACTTGTCCGACTTCTTCAGGGGCCGTTCACCTGTGTCCCCGTACTCCTCGCCATAGATGGTCAGGTAGACGTTGGCGTCAGTGCCGGCCTTGGGCACATTTCCTGTGATCACCTGGACCTCGTAGGTGTTGGCTGGAGACAGAAAGGCACAGCGTTGAGGACTCCAGGGCCATGGGGCAGACCTGAGGCACAGCCTCGCAGATCCAGCCAGACACGGAGCAGGATGGATGTATCGACCTGTCTGCACTAACCCGGGACTGAAACTGCTCCCCTCCCCACCTGAGACACCTTCACCATGAAGTCAAGGGCAACATTCAGCCTCAGCATGGCCTCGTGTCCCCATGGTTAGTCCTGTTGAGTTCTGCCAGGGCTCCTCCCAAAGTCATTGATTCCTTCCAAGAGCCTCAGGACAAGGGCTGTGCTTAACCCCAAATGGAGCTGTCCATGGTGGCATTCCGGATGCAGGTCAGGAGAGCTGTTTGGAACCACGAGGGTGCCCACCTATTTGGCCTCCATGTGAGGGGGATCTAGGTGCCCCTGCCCCCCACCAGCCCCCTCAGGGGAACTGTCTGACCCCTCCATGGGCTTACGCTCAGGACCCGGCTGGCCAGCCGGCACCAGCTCCACGACAAGTTCATTGTCCTGCTTGCCCCGCGCCAGCCAGCGGTGGGCTTCAAACTTGTACTGCTCAATCACCTCCTGCATCCCCGGCCCAAACTCCTCCTCTTCCTCCTCCTCCTCGGTCTCCTCCTCCTCCTCCTCCTCTTCCGATGAGGACTCTTCCGACGAGGACTCCTCCCCCTCCCCTTCATCCTCCTCATCACTGCCCTTCCTCTTCTTCTTCTTCCTCTGCAACTTGGCCTTCAGCCGCTCCTTCTTGAGCAGCTGCTGCAGCTTGTCCTTCTCCTTCTTCTTGCGGGCCTCCTCCTCGGGCGTGAGGTCCACCTCCCGCACCACCAGGTGCCGCAGCCACACAGTGTCCACGAACCAGCTGGGCCCAAAGCCCTCGCCCGTGTGCCCAAGCCGGATCTTGTAGATCTCGCCCACGTCGGCTGCCTCCAGCTGTGCAAAGTGTAGGGCAGAGGCTGGGGCAGAGCCAGGCACAGGACGCACGAGCAGAGCTGCGCTCACACGTGTCCACCAGCTCCCTTTCTCCTGCCACACCCGGCCTGGTCCCCCTGGCCTCGCCCAACTGTCCACCCAGATTTATTTTCTTCCAACCCCTGTGGTGGTCCAGCTGGTCTCCCTGTCTCGTTCCCTCAAACACACACACACACACACACACACACACACTCGTTCCTACTATTTCTATTCCCACATCCCTGCTCCTGCGGCTCCCTTTCCTGGCCTGCCTTTATTCCCTCCTCTGCCCCTAACTAAGACCTATTCATTCAGAGCCCTGTGCTTTAATGCCTTTTTTCCCTTTTGTGCCTTTCTATGTCCTCTTTCCAAAATTTGTCAGTATTAAGCACAAATAAGCAAACAAAAAAGGGTTCTTTTTTAAAAACAAAAATGTCACCCATGCCCCCAGAAGCCCAGGCCCCTCCTGAGCACACAGCCTCAGCCTGCCTGGCTGTCCCTTACCCAAGAGCTCTGGGGGCCCAGGGCTCAGCTCTGGTCCTGGCCTGGCCTGTGTCCTCTTTCTTCTCAAGAGCTGGTCTCTGCTCACTCGACTGTGAGCTTCCTAAGGGCAGGGTCCATCATTCTGTGTCTCTGCCAGGTTGGGCATAGCACCCGGCTGGCTCAAGGGGCAGTATTGATGGATTCCTCAGCCTCAGATGGTTTGGCCACTCTGTCCAGAGCCCCAGGCTCTGCAGACCTCAGGGGAGGGCTCCCTTAGGCTTCCCAGTGCAGATGAAGCCCACGCGGGGTGTTTGACACTTCTCCAAGCCTGGCCCCACCACTTCTCTCTCATGAGTGCCAGGGCACCCCATGAGCTGCAGTGTCCCACAATTCGAGTCTAGACCTAGGTGAGAACTCAGGCCTTCTGATCTCCCATTCATGAATCCACAATACAGCCAATCCACTGGCGAGAAAATCACCAGCCAGGGTGGATCCCAGATCCCCCTGGAAAGCAGAATTCATTCTTATCGGCTACTGGACCTGGTATGTAACTTCTTCAGCACAGCAGCTCTCCTCTCCGGCATTCCCAGGTCACGGCACCCTGCAACCAACCTCTCCAAGGAGGCCTGCTCGCCACCTGTACCTCCCTTACACCTGTCTGCCTGGCTGGGCCTGTGTCCCCACCCCATCGCACCAGGTGGCATCCAGAAGATGCCCTGTTCAGTCCCATCTCTGTAACTGGTCACAACTTCCCTAGTGCATTCCCTGACACTGACTCTTTTGATTGTTGCAGGGACTGTGAAGCCAGCCAGGAAGGTGTGACAAAGCTAAGTTTTAACAGATGAGGAAGCAAAGCCTCCACTTCCCAAGCAGTGCATGAGGGCATTTGACTCAATGAGGCTCTCTCCGGCTCTGATGTCCCTGATATCTATGACCCTGGCCGAGATCCTAGTTCAGCCAAGACCTTCTCCCCTGGGCACTGGGTAAGGACCCTTTGCTGAAGGCCAAGGTGCTTGTGGCACAAACACACACTGAGCACTCAGCATGAACATGCTCCCTGCACACACATAACCACAGGTGCACACACATGCACACACACTCACACATGTACTTGTGTCCACCACAAAACATCCATGTGTCCCCCAGTGGGCACCACCCTTGCCTCCTACTCTCCTGCCAACAACGTGCTCACATTTGCGTCTCTTTTTTCCTTCTATTCAAAGACTTGCAAAGGAAGAAGAGGCCTGGGACACTCAGGACGCAACCATGAAACTCCAAAGTGTGTCCTGCCTGAGGAGCACAGCCCTGCCATCGGACCTGCGGGCACTACAGAATCAGGACCTCAGGCTGGTGTGGGTGGAGGAACTCTGGCCCTGGTGCCATCTTTTGCTGAATTCAAATCAGTCACTCCAGTGGTTCTTGGATTGGCAGCATGTTAGTATCACTGGAAGAGCTTTTAAAAGTATACCTCAAAAATACATCCCACCCCTAAAGATTCTGATTTGACTGGCCTGGGGTGTGGACCAGGTGGCACTTTTTTATTTAAGCTTCCCAGGTGATTCTAATATGAGGCCAAGGGTGAGAACCACTGATCTGGTCCAATCCCTTCATTTCAGGCCAAAAACTCCTGTCTGGAGAGAGGAAGCATTTCCCACCCAGCTGGAGGGAGGCAGCCTACTCAGTGGGTGTTGGCAGAGGGAATAAGGGCACCCAGGGAAGCATCTTGGCACCCCTGGGCCCTCTGTTGGCCCCCCAGCACCTTACCCCACACACCTGGAACGTGTCCTTGGACGCCCGGTCAAACACTTTGGAGCGGCTGGAGAGGAAGAGCACTTCTGTCTTGCCCTTCTCGCCGTAGATCTGCACGTAGACTCGGGCAGTGGTGCCTGCACCGCCCACATCCCCTGTCCAAATCTCAACCTCATAGTGGACCACTGGGTGGGCACATGTGGGAGAAATGGGACATTTAGTGATAAGGACAGTAGCAATGACAGTAACAAAAACAGACATTTCCTGTCCCATGTGCCTGGTGCTTCCCAGGCATTATCTTATCTAATCCTCCCCCAACATGTGAAAAAGCATGATCATTCCCATTTTGCAGGGGGACAAACTGAGGCTTAGAGGAATCAAGTGGGTGGTGGCAATGGCAAACCCAAGCCAGCAGACTCCAGTGCCCAGTCCTCCACTTCACCGCACGTGTGTGTACTTGGGTACCAGGAGTGAGGAGTAGTGAATACACCAGCTGGCATTCCCTGCTGTGTGCTACCTGCTACGGTTTGAATGTTTGTCCCCTCCAAAATGCTGCTGAGATTTTAAGAGGTGTGACCTTTAAGAGGTGATTAGGCCTCGAGGGCTCCAGTCTCATGGGTGGGACTGGTGCCATCATAAAAGGGGGAGTTCCGCTCCCTCCTGTCCTCTCTCACCCTCTGCCATGTTATAACACAGCAAGAAGGCCCTTGCCAGATGCCAACACCTTGATATTAGACTCCCCGGCCTCCAGAACTGGGAGTCAATGAATTTCTGTTCATTACAAATTACCTTGTCTATGGTATTCTCTTATACCATCACAAAAACCAAGATACTATCCCTGAGCAGACCCCATGGGGCAGAAAGCAGCAAAGCCTGTGCATTTGTTTCCTTTCCTTACTTTTAATAAAGGATAAAGGGTTGGAACTATATAGGGTTTATTTAAAATATAGGCACCTTTTAGATGATACCAACAGATACATGACACAGAGTTGTTTGTATTTTGAACTAATACTTCATCAAGATGTCAGAGGGTGGCAATGTGTCACATGTATGTACGCGCCAGCAGAAGGCACTTCCCAGTGGAGAGCAAAATGTCTCCCCAAAGAACGACTGAAACATATTCTTTTCGTGGGACCATTATAAGACTTGCGCTCTCAATAATGCTATAAAACAACATGTTTTCTCTTTTTTCAAGTAAAGACTGTTACTTTCAACAAGATGATCTGCCATTACCATGGCAATGGGAGAAACTGGGGGCTGAAAATAAGAGGATTGGCCGGGAGACTGAAGAGGCTGAGCTGGAGATAGGACAGGCTCAGCCGGGAGCGAGGGTGGGGAGGAGCCAGCCGGCAGGGGATGCGTTGAGAGCTCGCATCCTATCCTAACGGTGGGAGCTTCCCTTGGTTTTCAGAAAAACAGGCAGCCAAGATTACATAAACTTGGAAAGGATAACCATGAGTATTCAGAGAACAAGAACAAGTTTAATAGGATATTAAATATGGTGGCCTGAAATAAAATATTTGACAGCAAGGATAAAGTCAAGGACATCTAAAAACAAAAATTCTCCAACAAGAATGTTTAGGGGGGAAACTAGTATTTCATACAACCTCTATGGAAAGTGGTGTGGAGATAGGTCAGAGAACCAAAAGTTGACAAAAATGAAATTCCCCAAGAACAAAAAGACAAATGACAGAGGAGAAGTAAGAAAATCGGAGGAAATTCAACATCTGATTAAGAGTTCAGTTCTAGAGAGAACAGATCAAATACAGAGTTGGAAATTGTCAGAGAAATATCAAAAAAGAAAGAAACCCCCAAAACCCAAAACACCCACAAAAGCTTCTAGACTGTGGAAGCCCATGAGCTTCCAGAACAATGGATGGAAATAAAATCCATAGCAAGCCAAACTGTGAATTGGTTGTGAGAGTCAGCTAAAGACACTTGCACACATGCTAGGTCTCAACATTGATCTTCTATGCACCCTTTCTCAGGAAGCTACTAGTGGAGAATGTGCTCCAGTAAAATGAGGGAATAAAGCAAAGGAGAAGCTGTTTTGTTAGCTCTTTTGTCTTTTATCTTCTTGACTGGTACCTATATTACTCTGACAGAAATCAAGGTTTAGTTTATAAAAAGAGGGAAGGAGTTGATTCCCACTCCGGCAGGTACCATTACAAAGCCTGTGCATACAACGCAGCCCTAAAGGGACATATAGGTGGGACGGGGAGATAACATGTGCACATGAAAAGATAGAAAGTTCTGGAAGAGGGAGAGGTGACTCCGTATTGGGGTTCCCTCTCAGGGAAGCTTCCTGGGGAAGTGAGTCTTGGCAGTTGCTTTCAGGGTGGGTGTAGAAATGCAGAGGTGAGGGAAGGGACATTCTCTGTGCCAGGTTTTGGTCCTACTGTCTTCCTGACCCTCTAGATGACCTCTGTGTCTCTGACCTTTCACCGCCTCAGAGATGTCACCACCCTATCTGAAAAGGTCCTCCATCCACAGCACTGCTAACCAACCCTCCGTCCTGCTTCCTTTCCTCCATAGCTGTTAGTTGCTGTTCCCTTATCTATTTACTATCTGCCCCCCTGGTGGAATGTGAAGTCCGGGAGGGCAAAGGTTTGTCTGATTTGCTCACAGCTGCCTCCACAAAGCCGAGAGCCGTGCTGGCACAGAGACACCCTCAATTAACAGTTGCCCCTGGGTATCCATGGGGGTTGGTTTCAAGACCCCCAAAGATACTGAAATCCACAGATGCTCAAGGCCCAGATATAAAATGATGTAGTATTTGTAAATAACCTATGCACATCCTCCCACATGCTTTAAATCATTTCTAGATTACTTATGTAATACCTAATACAATGTAAATACTATGTAAATAGTTGCTATACTGTATCGTTTAGGGAACAATGATAAAAAAAGTCTGCACATGTTCAATATTTTTGATCCTCGGTTGGATGAATCCACAGATTCTGATCCGCAGAACTCATGAATGCAGGGGCCAACTGTGTATTTACTGAATAAATAAATGAGTAAACAGTTTTGTCTCCTCAGCTAGTCTTCCCAGGGGAAGACATGGACCGTGTCACAAACTCTCCCACACAGGGCTGAGAATGTCCATTTCCTAATAAAGCCATTTGCTGCCTTTATCCCAGAAAAAAAGTGCTTCATGCATTGAGCCCTCAGTTTTCCCATCTGTAAAATGAGTCCCCCTTCCCTCCCAGCACCATGGTACAAAACAGCTGGAGGTCCCCATTCTCTCCCCGCAGGATCCCTGCCACCACCACTTGGAGACAAGACTCAAGTTCCCCCAGAGTCCCTCCCACTTCCCTGGGTCCCACCCCACTGGGGAAACAAGCCGACAGTTCCCCACGGCCTCCTCCATACATTTCTGGATCTCCACGACCTCGCTGGGATAGAGCTCCACCTCCAGGCGCCCATCGGCCTGGTTCTTGTCCAACCAGCGGTTGGCAGGGAAGGTGTACTGCTTGCCTTGGCGGGGCACGCGGATCTGGACGCTGCCCAGGAACCAGCTTGCGTGTAGGCCCGTGCTGTCGTGCCCGATCACCAGCCGGTTGATCTGAAGGAAACCCGAGTGAGGGTTGACAAGGAGCTGCTTGTGTACAAATCTCCATGTCCCCGTCCCTACCTCCCTAAACCCCAGCGTAAACAACTGTCCTCAACGCTGGTCCCCAGTTCCTCAGGAGAGGCTGGGTCCCAGTGCTCTCCCTGCTACCAGCCAGCTGGGGACTAGGAAGTCCCCTCTCCTTCCCAGAGCCTCCCTTCCCTCCTCCCAAGTCCGGCGCACACCTCCCCTCCTGGGCCATGGGGAGACACGAGCAGGAAGCAGGTGTGGCCTGAACTTTGAAAGCTCCTCTAGCCCTTAATGACGTTAAATTGTGGTCGCACAAGAAAGCAAATGTTCAAACTGTTTGCCATCACCTTCTGATAACTGTGTAATCCATTTGGTTTGGTTTGGTTTCAAATAGTTCATTATTGTACATATGTCTGCATTTCGTCTTTGACACAGCCATCCTGTCGGTGGCAGGATATGCAGACAACTTCTCAGGGCTCTGTGGTTCTGTGTCCAATTCCTCCTCTCACTCTTGAACCTAGGGAACATTTCTGTTTTTCCAAGAACACTCCATGGTCACTTCGCTATTTCACACTTTAACATCTTTGCCCACAGGTGACATAGATGAGAGTATAGCCGATCACATCACCATCCTTATATACAAGGGCGGTCCAGAAAGTATCCAGCCATGTAAATATGTTTTCGTTGCTTTAAGAAGGGCTAGATACTTTCCAGACAGCCCTTGTCTACTTGCCTTTTCAATGTTTGCACCGCTTTTATGTTTTTTTTAAATGCTATATTCAGGGTAATTTTAACATTAGATGGAATTATCAGATGACCTTCAAGAGCTCTTCCAGCCCTGAGATTCTCTCTGTGATGGCTTGGAGAGACGACACTAGCTTTGCATCTGGTGCCAAAAGGCCAGCTGAGAAAATTGTCCACGCGAGCCCTGCTCTCACTTTCCCAGTGCTAAGTGCCTCTTCGCGGTTAGTAATGGCGACACTGTCACAGCTGAGTGCACGCAGCCGGGTCCCCTGGAACTGTCGGAAGGAAACCAGCTAGGGTGGCAAAGCCTGAGAGCCCTTCGGGCGCATGCCAAGGGGCAGGGGAGAGTTTTGCTGTCTTTCTGTGGTGACAGGACTGTGACAGTCCCAGGGAGGGATCAGCTGAAAGCGTGAAGACAGGGGCAGGTGTCTTCTACCTGCTAAGACTGGAAGCTCCCGAGGGCAGGCACTGTCATAGCTCGACAACACCTCGCACTTGACATAGAGCAACGGCTCAGTAGCTTTTACTAAGCACTTAGTATGCGCATGCGGGTGTTATTCACATAGATGAATCTAGCCACAGCCCGATTAGGATCCCCTGTTGCTGTGAATGAGAAAACCGAGGCAAACAGAGGTTAGGTAATTTCAGCTAAGAGAAGTGCTGGGCCTCAGAACAGGTGCCTGGGCAGCCAGAGCCACGCCCCCCCCACCCCCCCACCCCCGCCGGGCCACACTGGCCCAGCACTGCTGGTTGAGGGGCCTTTAGAAACACAAGGAGGGGTTCAAACGCCCTCCCATCTGCTCTCTGCAGACGTCTCATTTATCTGCTGGCTGCTGCCAGAAATCCTTCAGTTAAGGGAACAGCATTTCCACTCCGCAATTATTAATTCAGCTTAAAATGTAAATACACTTAGATCAAAGAAAGCCTTGATTTAAGTTCATTAACCTCAAGGTATCAATGACTAACATGAGATTTTTTTTTCCTGAGAGTGAATTCTGATAGGAGAAGAGATCCCAGGGCCTAACACAGTGGGGCTCACGGAGAGGGGACAGGCAGGAAAGATGAGGCTGCAGGATGCTTGTCATCATCTCAATTTCCACCAAGCCCCACCCTGGTGGTAACGCAAATCCCAGCTCAGACATTTCTAGACACCCCCAGTGCTCAAGTCCAGGATCTAGACCTGTGTTGCTTCAGGTGAAGTCAAGAAAGATTCTCACCTTGACCAAACTCCCAGGCTCCTGAGCCCTTTCTCCACTAAGCCTCAACCTTGGCCTATAAAGACCTGAATAAAACACTAACATAGTTCCTAACAATTCAAGGCCACATTCCCAGGTTGAGCCTAATCTCCCTTAAAGTGCCTGCCTGAGAAAACTCCAGGCTGTCAAAAGGATTCAATGTTGGTTCCAGACAACACCCGAGGACAGGTGTCTCCCAGCCTCTGGGAGGGTAGGAGGCTAATGCCAGTGAGCGGCAGATAGCAAACCAGGTGGATTTCACATGGACCAACCTCTCCCTTGCCACCTTGTGTGTGTGTACACATGTGCGATGTATGTAGGGGAATGGGTGGCGTGATGTCACATGATCCCAGGAAGGAGACTTACAGTTCCAATGTTCAGGGTCTCGAGGGTGAACTCGTCCACTCGGCCACGTTCAAAATAGTCTTTGAGGTTGTTGTCAGAGACAAGAAGAACTTGCTTGATGGTGTCAGATTTGTCCCCGTAGAGCTTGATGTAGACTCTAGAATCCGTGCTGGCCCCAGGAACGTCCCCGGTCTTCAAGCTGATGTGGTAGCGAAAGTCTGGGCAGCCCAAGACAGAGGGAGGAAGGGAGAGGTTAGTGCAGGGGCTGGTGAGGGGGTGCTCTTGCTCTCCCTAAGGAGCCCTGTGACTTGGAGCAGGGGCTCCCTCCATCTCTGTGGAGCTCCCTCATCTACAAAATTGAAATTCCAGTAGGTGCCCTGCCTGCTCCAGAAGGTGTGAGAACAGGAAAGTGTGCAAATTACGGGCAAGAACAGCAAAGTTTTAGACACTGAAAGGGTCTCCAGCAATTACCTGTCCAGCTTCTCCTTTGATGGATGAGGAAACTGAGGCAAGGGGAGCATGGACCTCTCCAGACAGCATGTAGCACACCATACTCAGGTGTTACTGCTAAGTGTTCTAAGCCCGGTTTTACAGGCAAGGAGTCTGAGCCTCAGAAGGTCACATGTTTGGTGCAGGATGGCGACAGTGACTAAGTCACCAGCTGGGAGTGAAATCCTAATGTGGACCTGAAGCTCCTGCTTGTCCCTGGGCCACCAGGTGGGTGTCAGTGCGTTTTATCAGCCAGGAAGATCTGCATTATGTGCAAGACTAAGAACACCTGAGTAAAAGGTGAGCCCTGGGATAGCATGAGCCGAGACCCAAAGTCCCCCAGGCTTGCTCCAGGGGATGTGTCTTGGAGAAAGAAGAGGAAGCACTGAGAAGACAGTGAGCATTCCCAAGCCCCCCACGCTGCTGCCTCGGGGTCTTCCCACTGGGAAGGAGGATCTGGAGAGAGACAGCTGAGCACACCTTGCCTGGGGGCCAGCCCTGCAGACCGGCCAGGCCCTGGGAAAGGCCAGACCTGTGGTCTGGTCCAGATCAGCCCCATTAGGGACATCCAAGGGCACTTGAGGAAATGGCTTCTGTCCTGCTTGCTAAAAGATGTAGCGGGAACTGAGGAGACCCCCTCTTTACACATTTTCCACTTAAACCTTTTCAAAGGCTCTGACCTGGGAAGCAAGGGTGGGGAGGCCGTGTCCACATGGTGAAGCGGTCGCTGGCCGGGGCGGAAGAGCAGTGCTGTAGGATGGAGACACCCTGGGCGCCGGTCCCAGCCCCACACTGACTGCAGACCCTCCCCGCAGATGCAGGCATCTCACCGCCTAAGCCCTTCCCAACTCCTAAATTCTGTATTCTGAGCCCAGAGACTGGACACTCTAGCTCCAACTCTGCAATCTGACCCCAGAAAAGGTCAGGTATAAATATCTTCAGCCCCTCCAGATCTCAGTCTCCCCGTCTGGAGAATGGACATCACCTCTGCCCAAATTCTGGGCTTACTGCGGAGCTCACATGAGATAATAAACTATAAACTTGAGGTGTTGGTATTGTTGACCATTCTGGAGACAAGTCTGTTTTAAATTTTGTCTAAAGCTCATGGGAGAACCAAGGTACCTGAAGAAACATCACCAGTAAAAAAGACAATAACGGCCGGGCGCGGTGGCTCACGCCTGTAATCCTAGCACTCTGGGAGGCCGAGGCGGGTGGATCGCTCGAGGTCAGGAGTTCGAGACCAGCCTGAGCAAGAGTGAGACCCCGTCTCTACTAAAAATAGAAAGAAATTATCTGGCCAACTAAAATATATATATACAAAAAATTAGCCGGGCATGGTGGCACATGCCTGTAGAAAAAATTAGCCGGGCATAGTGGCGCATGCCTGTAGTCCCAGCTATTCGGGAGGCTGAGGCAGTAGGATCGCTTAAGCCCAGGAGTCTGAGGTTGCTGTGAGCTAGACTGACGCCACGGCACTCACTCTAGCCCGGGCAACAGAGCGAGACTCTGTCTCAAAAAAAAAAAAAAAAAAAAAAAAAAAAGACAATAAGGTCCCCAGGACAATACATGGCATTTTTTTTAAACCTTCATTTTATAGTCCCTTCAAAATATGTTTTTCCTCCCAAGGCCTGAATGACAGGTGCCAATGTTTGGCACCACTAGCCAGTGTTATTTTTCTTGTCATTCTCTTGACCCGTGTGCATTCAGGGACTCACACCGGAGGCCACAAAGAGACTGTGTGCACGGCACAGACGCCCGCCCCTGTGCTCCTCTGAAATGTGACAAGCGTATGCTTTCTTGAAGGGCTGAGGGAAGGCGCCTGTCTCACCAAGGCACGCCCAGCACCTTGTCATCAGGACAACTCACTCTTCAGTGTCGCGTTGCTATCACTGGGCAGCAACTCTCGGACCAGCTGCCCATCGTCCTTGTCCTTGTCCAGCCACCTGCAGGGCAGTGGGGAGAGGTTAGCGATTTGAGCGGGGCAGACAGAGAGTCAAACCATCGCACCATTCGTGCAGTCACCGGGGAGGCCCAGAGCTTTGAAGTCAGCAAAGGAAAACGATTCCATGGGAGCCCCTAACAAAGCACCCCGCCCCAGGCTGGGAAGCAGGACTTCCCCGGAGGTGGTATTTGGCTGAGACTGGAAGGATGACAGGAGTTAACCAGGAGGAGAGAGAGGAGCCTTCCAGAAGGAACAACAGATCCTGGCATGGAATAGAGCCTCAGGAGTTGACAGAGGGCCCACATGGATGGAATGGGGTGAGTGAAAGGTAGAGAACTGGCAGAGGAGGCCAGAGAGGGGACAGGGTCACAGGAGATGGATGTTGGCCCAAAGTAAGTACTACAAGTGTTTGGAGATATGAGAAGGGCTCGCGGGGAACGTGGCTTTGATCTGAGTCCTCAAGGATGGATGAGATTTGCCTTCAGCAGAGAAGCCAAGTCTGTGCCCTGTGGGCTGGGGTTTGACAGCTGTGACTCGTCAATATGTCAGAGTGAGCCACGGGCCCAGCTGTCCGCTGGCCATCCTCCAGGGGAAAAGCATGGGGTCATTTACTTGGAAAGCACCTTTCCCTCTGAGTGCAGAGACCAGCCTGAGAAATAACACAATTGGGTAAGCAGAGTTGCTGAGCCCCACGCTCTAGATGGTTTGCAATGGGGACAATGGCAGCAGAGAAGATGCCATTGGTGTCCTCCAGCATATTGGGGAAACTGAGACATTGTCTCTCGGCCAGAGCATTCCATTTGCCTGTGTCTTGGCACTTGCCTTTGCAGCCCACCCTATTGCACTCCTGAGAGGGAGGCTCTTTCCCGGCCACAGAGCCCATAAAGGAAGCCAAGGCACCAATTTCTCCACGGCCCTCCTGGTGTGGAGCTCAGGCCTCCCTAAGCTGCAGTTCTCTCTGCTAATAGACCACCCCCTCCCCAGGGCCAACAGATGGAATGTGTGGTCTCCCTCAACGCTTCTCCCTCGCCCTCCTTCCCCAAACGTACAATCTTACACCCCCACGAGACCTCGCTGTCAGCCAGTTGTTAGCGAAAATAAGATATTAGCCGATGGCAAAGGCGTTACACTTCCTGTGGGCTCTGGGGCTGTGAGTCTAGAATACCAGAAGAGTGTTTGAGATTCCAAGACATGAAGATATAGTGGAAGAATTCTAGGCATTGATGGCAGGGGAATTTGGGAAGAGGGCTCTGCTAGGCTGGAGTCCCTCAAATCAACCCCTTAGGAGCCTACCCATATGTCCGTCCTGCCGAGGTCACTCTGCAACCCCCTAGGCCATGGGGACTGGCGGGGAGGAGGCTGTGGTGGCGCCCTGGCCCTGCACCCACAGGGAGGGGAGTTGGAAAATCCCATCAGCCCTCCCTCACTTCCCTCCTGCACTCTCCAGCCCCAGCCCCTCCCCAGCAGCACAAGGAAACCATGACTTGTCATTTTGTTTCCACCTAAATACTTGCAGGGTATTAATAGATATTTCCAAATATAGCCGTTTTCTTTCAGCTTCAAACACTTCAGCCCAGTTTCAGAGTGAGATGATGCTAAAAGGATAAGTTAGTCTGCTGGTGATTTCATTACTCTTTCCCTGGGCTTGCAGGAGTGTGCTTATATGCACACACACACACACACACACACACACACCTGCTGGAGCTAAGAGGCTTGGCACTGCCTGATCCTGGCAGAAGAGGAGCTCTGATAAATAGGCCTGGTCTGCCCTGCTCTCCAAGAGAGTTAAAATAACAGCTCAGGTGAAGAAAGCAGCAGTGTGCAAACACAGGCTCTAGCCTCGGGTTCTTCAAAGTCCTCTGGGGTCCTGAGTTGGCAAATGCCATCTCTGTGTGCCTCAGCAAGATGTAGGAACTCATTTTCTTAAAAATGCATGAACTCGTAAATGTTGGAGGGTGGTGGCGGTGGGGCTCTGGGGTGTCTGGGGGCCTCAGCTCCTGTTCTGCCAACTGCATCATCAGTGTGGGTGTCTTCAATGCACTTGGCTCCTTTCAAAGTACAAGACCCTCACCCTCACTATGCGACACGTGCTAGTCAGGAGGGTCCAGAAAACCAGAGAAGTTAAGAGATTGGGCCAAAGTCACACAGCAGGTGTGTGGCTAGCCTCCTAGTTCTAAGCTCCCCAGGGCACCATGCATGTGACAATGCAGTGTGCCCACGCCAACTTCTTCCTTATCCCCTTTCTAGGATCACCCTCCTCTTCCTGCCCTGCCCTGGGGCTCCGTTCTCACCATTTTCTTAATCCACACTTTCCCTAAAGAAGCCATGAATTCCCCTGGCTTTAAATTCTACCTCTGCTCTTGTTCCCTGCATTTATCTGTCAAGGCCTGACTCTGCATCTCAAACCTAACATGTTCCAGCTAGATCTCCAGAATCCAGCCTCATCCTCACCCCTCAACTCTTCCCCCCAAGGCTCCTGTTTCAATAAAGGGCATGACCTTCATCCCACCTACCAAAGGCAGAAACCTGGGGTCTTCAGTTCTGGCCTCTCTCTCTTGTCGTCAAATCTCACTGCAACTCTACCTCCAGCGTCGCCTCTGGTGCAATCAGTCCCTTCTCACCCGCTTCACTGCCACCACCCAGGGCCAGGCTGCCATGCTGTAAACTGAATTGTGTCCCCCCCATTCATACGCTGAAGTCTTAACCCCCAGTACCTCAGAATGTGGCCTCATTTGGAAGCAGGGTCTTTGCAGATGTGATCAAGGTGAGATGAGGTCATTAGGGTGAGCCCTAACCCAACAGGACTGGTGTCCGAATACAAAGGGGCAACTTGGATGCAGAGACAGATGTGCATGGAGGGAAGACAGTGTGAACAGACGACAGAGAGGGGATGGCTAATTACAAGCCAAGGAGCACTGGAGGCTGCCAGAAGCTAAGAGAGAGGCCGGAACAGATCCTGCCTGCTCAGAGCACCTCAGAGGGAGCATGGCTCTACGGACACCTTGATTTTGGACTTCCAGCCTCCAGAACTGCGAGACAAAAGATTTCTGTTGTTTACCATCCCCGTCACCCACCCGTCTGTGTACTTTGTTGTAGCAACCCCAGCGCACTACCACACCGCTGTGCACTCCACAAAATCTCCTACTGGGCCCCCGGCTTCCCCCCTGGACTCCGTCCTCTCGAGGAGCCAGAGATCCTGCTCAAATGCAGGAGGCCCATTCGGCCCTGCCTGACCGTGGGCTCTGTCCACCTGCTTCGTCTCGCTGGATGGATGTTAGAACACTCGAACCCTTTCCCTGGCGCTCTCCTTCTCACCCTGTGGGAAGCCGGCCTGACTGTCCCTGCCCAGACAGGCCTCCTTGTGTCCAGCCTGCCCTGTCTTGCAGTGGCCACTCCCATCGTTCCTGCCGTTCATCCACAGTGGGTCATGATGGCTTTCTTTGTTTATTCACTCACTTATTATCTATTTCCCCTCTAGACCATACGCTCCATGAGGACATGGAGCAAGCATACAGGAAGTGCTTAATTAACATCGTTTGAGTGGATAGGGATTAAACAATGCATCCACCATCCAGGAGGGGGTGAACAAGCCCATGATGACTGCAAGGGTGGCTGTACTCCTCCCCCACTGCTTCTCCACAGCTTGGGAGACTGAGGCCTCAGGCTGATTTCCTCCCACCCCGTCCTTCTTGCTCCTTCCCCCCACAGCATGTGCCCCTTACCAGCCTCTGTATGAGCCAGCTGGGCCCCCTGCACCATAGCCTCATGTCATTTCCCAGCCTCAACGGCCCACCCTCCCTTCTCCTCTGCAACGGTCAACTCTCCGACCTCCCTTCCAGGCCCAGGGCCAGTTCTCCCTCTTCCTGGAAGCCCTGCCTGGCCTCCCCAGCCCGTACTCTGAGCCCTGTTCTGTTAGTGCCCCTCATTTGGAACTACCTGCCTTCTCACCTACCGTTCCAATGTAATGCCTCGTAATACTAACAGTGGCTCTCCTTAGAAGACTGTAGAGCCCTTTGTCATTGACAAAATAGTTTCACAATCATTGTCCTATGGGATTCTCCCAGTGGCCCTCCATGGCTGGGAAACTGTTCTGATTGGGCTCACAGGGCAATAAGCAATTCAGCTGTGCTTGCGTGCCTGGGTGCACAGGTGTGCACACGAGTGCATAGTCAGAGGAAGAGCAATGCACTCCCTGCAGGGCAGGTGTGCAGCTTGGCCCCCACCTGCTCAAAGGAGGGCTGTCGTCAGTGCGGCCACCCTCAAGAAGCCCTAGGCCAGCCCTAATGAAGTGGACTCATCTGTAGGTGCAGAACTCAGCCCTGGAGCTGGGGTTTGCAGGGCCAGGCGGGTCCAAGGCCCCCGGTCATACTGCATGCACGTCCGAGATGTTGCTGCATGTGAACGTGGAGGGCCACCTTGGTGACACAAGAAACACTAATATTGCTCTTCCTTTTAAAATGTCTCCATCAGGGACTTCAGAAGTCAATGGGAGCCCAAGCTGGCTGTGCAAGAAACCCAAATGCTTAAGAAGAAATAAAAAAGAAACTTTACCTCAATAATAAGTTGAGAAAAGGAAATAAAAACAAAGTAAAATACCTTGAAAAGATGTTAACAAGGAAGAGATATGGTCAGAAGGCTATTCAAATAAAAAACCACTTTTGATTCAAAAGTTTAATTCAACATGTAACTAACTCACCAAGGTAAGTCTCACTTAAATTCTGAAAATTGTCAAATTTTACCATGAAAAAAATACCAGCATTTTGGTACTTAAAGAGCACAAATTAGCAGCACCCTGGACACCACGCCCCCAATACTGGTGTTTCATCACAGGGGGTCAGGGGGTGTGAGGCTCAGGTCTGAGTGCCATCAGCGAGGCCACCTCTTCCTTGGACCAGCTACAGTCTTAAGCCACTATTTGCTTGCTGGTCCTGCCCATAGGACTGGGTCTTTCCAAAGCTCCGGGACCATGACCTAAGCTGGAGGAAACACAAGCAGGCAGGACTCGAGTACCTGAGACACGGGAACTCCACGTTATCGCTCTCGGGCTGCCCCTCCTCTCTCACCAGCACCCGGTCCAGGTACCAGCCGCTGCCCGCGCCTTTGCCATCGTGTCGGATCCTCACCCTCCTCACCTTCCGCATGGTGACGGACTCAATGGTGAACTCATCGGCCTTTGGGGGAGAAAGAGCGCAAGGCCAGTTGGATGGTGGCTACTCTGGGACCCAAACACCAAAGGAAGACACAGGTCTTCAGAAAAGCCAGAGCTGACGGGTTGGGCTACTGGTCTTTCACATGTAGGACGGGCTACCTGTGAAGAACAGGATGCCCCTTGCCCCCAGTTTCTCCCACTGGAATATCGTTCAATGTCAAGTGCCCAATAATTGAGGCCGTATTTTTTTGTTAAACAATGGCCATTCTCTATGTTCTCCTCTTAAAAGGTGGCTTCCCTTGAGAGAACAAGCATGTTAAGCCATCATCAGTCACTAATCATTTATCATGAATTAATTCCTTGGTGAATCTCCTCTGGCTCCTTGCTGTGGAAGGATACTGTCTCCCTCCTGAGGAAGAGAAGGTTTAGAATTGAGTGGGGAAACAGGTGGTCTTGCTAACTTCACAGTTTTGCCAGCCACTGAGGCAGCAGAAATGCAGGAGGGGCTGGACGGTTTCCACGTCTGCATGAGCTCACCTAGGAGCCTCCAGGGACAGGAATACTGAAGGTGGGAATGATGGACAAAGGCGCCAGAAGGTGTAGGAGGAAAGAGTAGGAAAGGGTGGAGAGAAAGGTGGGTGGGTGGGAAGGAGAGAGGAAATTTTAAAAGCTATGTGAAGTAAAGGCATCTCCATCTCCTCTCCCCAGATGAACCTGAGTCCACCCACAACATCCTGCTCAGATTATTTTTGCCACCACAGCCTTGAATTGCCCATGATCCCAAGAATCAGGCCGACTTGGATTAGCCTCAAAGAGAGGCTGGCACTAAAATTCCAGGGCTCTCCCTGCCCTCAGCAAGGAAGGAAGGGGCAGCAGAGGAAGGAAACAGAGCAACAGTCTGCAAATCCCCTTCACCTGTTGAGCTCCCTTGAGCCTCACTTTATGGCAACAACTCTTTACTCAGCATCTACTGTGTGCTGTGGGCCAGGTCTGGCCCCAGAGACAGTGCATCTTCCATCCCTAAGCTTCACAATGGCCAGACACAGGTAGGCATCCTTTCCCCCATTTTAGATGCAAGGAAACTGAGGATCAGGGAGATGGCCTGAGGATCAGGAGTGGTTGGCCTGAGGCTGGGTTTGCCCTGAAACCTGCCTGACTCTTTCCCCATTGCTCCACAGATCCTCCCCAGAAAACCTATTTGATGATTTGGGAAACAGAGGGGAGAAGCCAGCATGTTTGTGACGAGGCTAGCAACAGAGTCAACTTCTCCCTCCCCCATGTTTAGGGTCTTTCTTCGTTTTTCTTTCGTAAAGGTCATGAACAAGATGTCCACAGTGGCCATGCCTAGGAAAAAATGCAAAGTTCCCAAGTTGGCTGCAGGGTGCCCAGCCTTCCTGCAGCCTGGGTCCTCTGGTCCACATTTAAGATGCTCAGCATCCTTCCTCGTTCGCCTACCCCTGAGGTAAGAAATGCTGCCACCACCCCCTCCCCAAATGTCCTTCTGTTCTGCCCTCTTCTCAAAGCTCAGGGGTAGGGAGGAGACCATGACCCCTGTAGAGTGGCTCTCCAGCTCCTACCTGGGTAGTCCTAGGGGCCTCGCAGGTGTTCATGCATGTTAGTGCATCAGGGCTGGCCAAATGTTCGAGGGCCACACGAACCAGGCACTGCTATGCCCCTCCAGTGGCTCTGCCGGGATTCCCCAGTTCTCCATTTCCTTCACCCAGAGTGATGGATCTCTGATGGCTGAGGCCCGAGTACTAGCCATCAGCTCAACTATAGCAGAGCAGGGAAGACAAAGGAACAATGAAAGGGGAGGAGGAGGAGGGCGTGGGGTGGGGAAGAGTGGTGGCACATTGCTGTGACTTACATTGCCCTTTTCAAATAGGTCAGTGTTATTCCTGCAGTTGTAGAGCAGCCGCTCCCCTGTGTCTCCCACGTCACCAAAAAGGCACAGATAGACGTTGGCATCAGTCCCGGCACCTTCGAGTTCCCCTGTGCATATGGTCACACGGTACCGGGCCACTGGCAGGCAGACAGAGGGACACCATTGGTGACAGCCCTACTCCGCAACCCTAGCCCTGTCACTCCTACTTCTCTGCTCAGCATCCTCCTCTTCCCCCTGCTGTCATCTGGGCTGGCCTTGCTCCTTGCCCCCAACTCTGTAGATCCCACCACACCCCAATCAAGAGCTGGCTCATCTCCAAGTCCCTTACAGACCAGAAATTTCTAATCTGGCAAATCCTCAGAATCTCCTGGGAAACTTTTATAAGAATTCAGATTCTTGAGCCCGACTTCAGACTTCCTAAATCTTGGACAGACTTAGGAGTCTGTCCAAAGGCAGGACTCCTAAAGCTGTTTGTTTACAAGCTCCTCCAGGGGACTCTGATGGATTTGGCCATGTTCAGGGACCACTAGTATATTCCAAATTTCATGGCCCCTGATTTCATCCAACCCAGTAAACCCTTTTGCCTTAGGCTGTTCTCCAATTCACACTTGTCCTGTCTTCTCAAGTAAGATACATTTTCTTCCTGAACCAGGACTGAGCCTTCCCTTTCTCTTCAGAACTGGCTGGTGCTAAGGACAGGCCAGGAAGAGGAGTGGAGAGAAAGGCATGAAATGCAGCCATGTGGGAAAGGCAGCAGCTTCTTCCCATGTTGAAAGTGTACTCTGGTGGAGGTGGACCTACATCCCTGCATACCACAGCCCTCCTTCTCTCTTAAGCTGAAAAGTAAAATTCATTCATTCATTCATTCATTCACCCCAAATCTCTTTACTGAAGCCTAGTATGTTCTAGGCACCATTAGGGGCTCAGGGGTTCAGCAGTGAACAAAACAAACTCCTGCTTCCATGGAACTTACATTAGAGTTGAGAGTAAGAGTAGAGAAGAGAGATGGACAGTAAAATCATAAACAAATTCACAGACAGGAAAATTTCTGAGTTATATCAGTAACAAAGATAATACGATGTAGTGATGTCTCAGAGTAGGGAGGAGTGGAGCAAGAGGAGAAAGACTATTTCGAGACGCAGAAAAGATGGCTACAAGGAGGTAACACTTGAGCTATACATTTACTCATAGGAGCCAGCACAACAAGTTCTGAGAGAAGGTAGTTCTGGTAAGTGCAAAGGTCCCAGTGTGGGGATGACCAATGTATGTTCCAGGAGCAGAGAGAAGGCCAATATGGCCGGGGGTAGGGGGAGTGGGAAGGAATATGACATGAGGCCCAGAGGTAGACAGAAGCCAGACACATGGGAGGTGGCAGGTCAAGGTAAGAAGTTTGGCATCCTTTTTATTTTATTTTTTTTTATTTTTGTACAACAGGAAGCCATTAGAGGGCTCTAAGCAGGGAAGTGCTTTGAGCTGATCTATGTTTTAAGGAGCATTCTGGCTGCCATGTGGAGAACTGACTGTAGAGGAAGAAGGAGTGGGATCAAAGAGGCCAGTTAGTGAAATAATTACAGTAGTCTAGAAAAGAAAAGATGGTGCCTAGGCCTGGGGGTGCAGTGGCGATGGAGAGAAGTCAATAGATCAGCAATATATTTTGTACATAGAGCCAACAGTTCTTAGTGATGGATCAAACACATAATCGAGGGAGAGAGAGAAATCAGGGATGACTCCCAGGTCTGGGGCTTAGGCAACTATGTGGATAGAGTTGCCAATAAAAAGTACAGAGGCCGGGCGCGGTGGCTCACGCCTGTAATCCTAGCACTCTGGGAGGCCGAGGCGGGTGGATCGCTCGAGATCAGGAGTTCAAGACCAGCCTGAACAAGAGTGAGACCCCGTCTCTACTAAAAAAATAGAAAGAAATTATATGGACAACTAAAATATATATATACAAAAAATTAGCCGAGCATGGTGGCGCATGCCTGTAGTCCTAGCTACTCGGGAGGCTGAGGCAGTAGGATCGCTTAAGCCCAGGAGTTTGAGGTTGCTGTGAGCTAGGCTGACGCCACGGCACTCACTCTAGCCCGGGCAACAGAGTGAGACTCTGTCTGAAAAAAAAAAAAAAAAAAAAAAGTACAGAAGTCTTGGGGGAAGGATGGGTTTGGAGATGGAAAGCAATGATTCTGTTCCATTTATTATAAATTTGAGATGTCTATAAGATGTTCAAAAACAGAAGTCAAGATGGCAGTTAAATATGTGTCTGGAGAGTCAGGGATGGTGACGTGACTTTGGTCATCATAGGTATATGGATTCCATTTAAAGTCATGGGATCAGTTGAGATCCCCTATAGTGAAAATGTAGACAAGAATTGAAAGAACATTTGAAGAAATAATGGTCAAAAACCTACCAAATTTGATTTTAAAAAAACATTCACCTGCACATCCAACATGCTCAACAAACTCCAAGTGGGATAAATTCCAAGAGATCTACGCACAGACACATCATAGTCAAACTGTTGAGAGCCAAAGACAAAGTGAGAATCTTGCAAGGAGTTACAGAGAAGTGATTCATCACATACAAGGAATCCTCAATAAAAATTAACAGCGGACTTCTGATCTAAATCTATGGAAGCCAGAAGGCAAGGAGATGATATATTTAATGTGCTAAAAGAAAACCATTAACCAAGAATTACATATCCACTAAAACTGCCCTTCAAGAATGAAGGAAAAACTAAGGCATTCCCTTAATTTCAAACTTGCACAAACACTGCAAAAATTCATCATTAATAGACCTACCCTATGAGAAATATTAAAGGAAAATCTCCATATTAGACATTAGACAATAACTTCAAATCACCTGGAGGAATAAAAAGCATCAGAAAAGGTAATGAATTGTTGGTGAGAATGTGGAGAAATTGGAACTCTCATACCTTACTGGTAAGAATGTAAAATAGTGCAGCTGTTGTTTTGAAAAATAATTTGATGGTTCCTTAAAAAGTTAACCAAAGAGGTACCATATGAGCCAGCAATTTCACCCCTACATATGTACCCAAGAGAAGTGAAAACATGTCTGCACAAAAACTTGTACATGGATGTTCACTGTAGCATTATTCATAATAACTAAAAACCAGAAATAACTGAAGTGCTCAAGTTAAATGTGGTATGTCCCTACGGTGGAATATTATTCAGCAATAAAAATAAATGAAGTACTGATACATGCTACAACATGGATGAAAGGTCACGTAGTATATTATTCCATTTGTATGAAATGCTCAGAATAGGCAAATAAATCTATAGAGGCAAAAAGTAGATTAGTAGTTGCAGACACTGAGGGTTAAGGTGGAGAAATGGGTATGACTGCTAATGGGTATGGGTTTCTCTTTTGGGGAGATGAAAATATTCTGGAATTTGACAGTGGTGATGTATGATGGATATAATAAAAGGCATCAACTTGTGTACTCTAAATGGGTGAATTGTAGGACACATGGATTATATCTCAATAAAGCTGTTGTTTTTGAAAATGGACACTATTCATTGGTAGCCCATCTAAAATGAAGATAAAGTATATCAGGAAAGAGACAAATCACCAGGAAGTTTAATTCAATGTACAAAATATTTTTCAGTAATATGCCCAGTTTTATTTGGAGATATAGAGACATCTGAAAAGTAAATGTCACCATTAAACATATGGGCACATGAAGATACAGTGTCTGTACCAAGAGTACTTGTTAGAAGAAAAGCAAAGAATGACTGTACATAGGGGCCCGCCTGGAGTAGAGCTGGCATAGATAGGCGCTTACAGTTGGGGGAAAGGCTTCTGCCCCCCAATATGGTCTCCTCATAGGGCCACAGCACCTGAAATTCAACCATCGTTGTCTTCCCTAGTCAACTGTTTTAAAATTCAAATGCTAAATGCTTTAAATCATCAGTCTTTGTATAAATGAGGTTGATTCTTTTGTGCAAAGCTCCATATCAACAGTTACAGGAATGGACAGCATCGACTGACCACTGGACAGTGGGAGTCTGAGGCCCAGCAGGGAAGGAACGGCCTCAACACCAGCCTCACTTCAGTCTTGATTATCATGAAGGTTAGTTCTGCTGTTTCTTAGTTGTAACTATTAGGTAATTCCCACAAGAAAAATGATGAGGAAATCGAAAAATTCCCTTTGCCTGGGCATGCCAGTCCCCTTGCTTCAGGAGCTCTGAGGTCCATTTGGTTGGAAGTTCTCAAGGGTCTTGGTTCTCTCTTGGGGCCCCTCTGAGCCCCCTCTCCCCACTCCACCCCCCAACCCCTGAGGTCCTAAGCTCCTTCCTGGCAGGAAGTTTGTGAACAATTAAAAAGAATTATATTGTTAGACATCAGCAGTGAAAGACTTTAAACAGATGGGTAAGTACCAGAGCCTCTTGTACTTTAATTTAAAAATTACAGCTTGGTCTGATTAATGAGAAGCTGTGATTTTCATCACTCGAGTCCGATGGTCTGTTGCCCACTCATCAGTGGTATGTAATCACTTCTGCTGGGCACACGGTGGAGAGTGCTGAACTCATTTATTTTACCATCTCACATAGCTCCTGAGGGAAAGGCAAGGTGGAAATAAATTGTGAGCTGGCCCGTGTGTTGTCCATGTCTCCGGGTCTGTGCTGATCCGTACAATCACTCCCAAAAGCCTCTTGGCTCTTAGGCACGGCATTAATTGCTTATTTGGCTGGCCTTTAATTTGTAAGTAAACTAGGGACACGGAACTTCAAATTCAGAGAATTGATTTTAAATTGGTATTTACTCATTTTACATGAGTCCAAGACTCTCCACTTAAGGGATTTCCAGGAAGCCTTGCACATTATTCATTATACATTGGTACCAACTGGGGACATGGGATATTGCCACGAGCTCTATTTACTGTGACAAAGAAAGATTCAGACTAGAATAGGGGATCTGAGTACTTGTAGAGCTGAGTAAGGACACAGCAGCGTTTCAAGCATAAGAGAAATTTCCATGGTCCAGAAAGAGCAGCTAGGAGAAAGAAATTCAAGTTGATGTGGGCTCCAAAGTACTGCCAAGGACCCCCAGAAGGCATCTCACTGCCTTTGTAGCCAGGACAGACAGCTCTGCAATCCAGATAACCACAAGACTTTATTTTTGCATTGAAATGGTTTTTTAATAGTATCACAGAAGACGAAAAGCAAATACTAGCTAGGGTAGCCCCACACATCGTACACTGCAGAAAATGTGCACAAGCACACACATATGTGTAACCTACAGAGAGGCTCCTCCTCCCCACCCCTCCTGCCACGGTCTCTCCTTACCTGTCAGATCCCTCCCCATAGAAGACCTAGCTCAAATGTCACTTCACCCACAAGGATTCTCCCAACCTCCAGGGCAGGGAGTTTCTCTCGTCACTGTGTCTCCACAGCATTCACCCCCCGAGTCCTGCCTACTCCACCTTCAAAATATTGCCTGAGTGTATCTTCCCCGCTATAGTCCAGCCAATCTCTGCTGGATCACAGGACTTCTCTCCCTGGATGTCTGCGGTAGGTTTGCACACACATCCGCCCTCCACAGCCCCATGGGTGGGACAGCTCCCGACAGAGCAGGAGGACAGGACTGTGGGGAGGAAGGAGCTGGAAGGAATTCAAGGATGGGGTGACACGGACCACATCATGAAAGGGCTAGGAGAGCAGGAGCTTGAGTCGGAGGGCTGGGGGCACGGGGTTCAAAGAAGAGGCAACTCCAGAGAATGGCTGGCTGAGTGGGGAGCGGGGGGGGGGGGGGGGGAGGCCAACAGACTGCATGAGCACCAGGATGTGCATGAGGGGGCTTCCACGTGGACATTGACAGAAGCAGACAAAGGCTCTTCAGTTTTAGTATTCATAAAAGTTATTTGGCATGCTTGATAAAATACTCATTACCAGGCATGGCCCTCAGAAAGTCTAATCAGCATATCTGAGGTTGGGCCCAGGAATCTGCATTTTAACAAACACTCCAGGCAATTTTGATATATATGCAGGCCCTTGACCACACTTTGAAAAATTTGTCTGTTTGGGGCTGAATTGTGCCCTTTTCCAAAACTCACATATTGAAGTCCTAATCCCTCAGTAACTCAGAATGTGCCTGGATTTGGAGAAGGGGTCAAAGAGGTAATTAAGGTAAAAGGAGGTAATATGGTGGGGTCTGATGCACTAGGACTAGTGTCCTTATAGGAGAAGAGATGAGGACACAGACATGCACACACACACAGGGACGAGCATGTGAGGACCCAGCCAGAAAAAGACCATCTGCAAGCCAAGGAGAGAGGCCTCAGGAGAATCCAAAGCTGCCGACACCTTGATTTTGGCCTTCTGGCTTCCAGAACTATGAGACAATAAATTTCTTTTGTTTAAGTCTGTGGGGCTTTGTTACAGAAACCCTAGCAAACTAATATACTTTCCTAGGGCCATGGCAGGGTTGGTGTCTAGACACTAACCAAGGGACGTGTTATGCCATCTTTAGTGAAAGAGAAGTGACCAGAAGCCAACAGAGGCTGGGGCTGAGCCGGGGTAGAAGGTGGCAGCATTGGATGGTGTGAACCTCCCAGGGGGGCCCAGGCAAGAGCCCGACCCTGCAGAGGGCATCAGGAGAACGCCCCTCCCACCTGCTCCATGGTTCATGAGGAGGGAAAACAGGGTTCTTGGGGGACAGGCACGCTTCAGTCAAGGAGTGGGTGGAAGTAAAGAACATTCTGGACATTCTAAGTAAAAATGGCAGGTTTCTCTCTGGAAAAACCTGACTAAAATGACAATCTACCAATTCTTTTAAAGATGTAAGCAAACAGAAAAGGTTTCACCAACAAGGCTAGGGGAAGGGAAAAGTATAGACAACAGAAACAAAATTTCAGAAGCTGGAAAGCAGCCAGGAAAGTGGCAAATGTCTTAGCGCGACAGTTCTCAAAGTGTGGTTCCCCACCAGCAGCACAGACACTACCTGGAAATTCACTAGACAAGAAGATTCTTGGGTCTCTCTCCACACTTATTGGACCAGAAACTATGTAAGTGGGGCCCAGCAATCTGTGTTTTAATAAGCCTTCCAGGTGACACTGTCTGCTGAAGTTCAAGAACCCCTGACTTAGCAGACCAGAGGGTGGATCAGAGATGCCAGTTGCAAAATTCAAGAAGCAATCACACAGAAAGGCTCAGGAAGGACAGCCCCAGGGAACGGTGGAAGCAGGGACTGAGCATCGGTTAGGAGGGTTCAGAAAGCAGTTAGGCCCCAAGACCCCCGTCCCTAGCTCTTTATACCTGTAGGCTCAATTCTGGCACGCAAAGTGACAGAACAGGTGAGTGCAGGTGTATTTCTGCCTTGGTGGACTATATATTATATTAAGTCCCAATTTGAGGGGGTTATATGTTATTATACTTATAGGAAGATAACTGCCTTATTCCTAAAGCAAATACCACTGGATGTGAAAAGCCAGGGTGGTGTCTTGGTACAGCTCCGGAGCCAGGAGGAGAGAGATCTTGCTCTAGGTCTAACTCTGTCTCTAACCAACTGTGTAGCCATGGCAAGAACCTGCAGCTCCTTATCTGCATCAGGCCATTTTAAGGGCCTTTAAACATAAATATTCTACAGTCATCTATTTAATTAAGAATGAAGAAGAACCATGAAGTAGAAGAAACATAGTGCTAATTACAAGCATCACCTAATTAGACTAACAGACTGGATGATCTCTTTTTATTAATAAATATTTGCTGTTTGAGGTTTCCATGTTTTTGAGTATTTAACTCTGATCAAATTGTTTCAGCAAATATATACAGAGCTTCTGCTGGGTGTGTGCAAATGCAAAGTGCTGATAAATATCACATAATCACCTGGGAAATGACATTATTGAAATGTTTAGAAGGGCTACTGGAACTATGGGTGACACTGTTTTCTAAATATTTTTAACTTTTTGTGATGTTGCAATATTACTTTCCTATTAAAAATTGAAGGACTACCACAAGGATAGCAAATAGGTTATCTCAAGTGCCAGTTCTGATCAATTGGTAATGTCTGCTTGGAGTGCTATAGTGAGGGCTACAAGCTCATTTCAGACTCAGTGGGACAGAATGTTGTGATCACTTAGTAATGTCTGTCATGGGAAAAGGACAAGACACGTGTTATGTATTTGCCAACACTCTGCTCCTATAACCTAGAAGCAAAATGGCTTCCCTTTGGCTCTTTAAATATGGATCGTGGACTCCAGATTAAAGGCATAGACCCTCCCCTACTGTTCTTAAAGAAAGACAGAGGAGTCATGAGGTAGCAGCCAAGTGTGGCTGCAAGAGCCCAGATCCAGCTTTCCTTTAGGGGAGGATTTTATGCATAATTTGAGGACACCAAGAGGATATTCATTAATTTCGGGGAGGCTCTGGAGAACTATTGCTCAGTGAAGATTCTTCTCATCCCCTCAGAGCCAACCTAAAGACATACAAATCTCCTTCCCTCCCCTCCATACCCATCCCAGTAGAGCTCTAGCATCACCCCTTGGCAATGGGTCCTTCAAGCCAGTCTTGAGTCTGGTACCTTCTAATCCACTCTGGCTTTCAGAGGGGACTCATGACACACAGCAGCCAAGACTCTCAGCTCATGGGCCAGCCCCCAACCCATTAGCCCACCCAGTAGGAAATGGCCTCCCCAGGATGGAGAGCTGGTCAGCACTCACTGCTCATAATCCTCCGCACCGTGGGGCCTTCTGCTGTCATTTCCCTCACAATCTCGTTGTCATCCTCGTTGGCATCCAGCCAGCGGTTGCAATTGAAGTTATACTTGTCCTTGTTCAGAGTGTTCATCAGGGTCATCTGGAATGAATTCCTGGGGTGAGCAAGTGTGTGCACCAGAGATAGTCACCCATGCCCCGGAGCCCCCACTTCTGCTATCTCATTGCAGGGAGGCCAAGGCCATCTCCTGGAGGTGATCCTTGTGGAAGGCAGAGAGCCAGGTTAGTGGCTTTTTTCCTGATCCCCTGGAGACCCACTTGCCTGGCAGCCAGGTAATTGGGCAAAACATAAGCCCCTGAACATCTGAGCATTTTTTCAGTCTACTTTGGAAGTCCTCCTCCCATTTCTCCCTATCAGGAAGTCCCTGTTGCCTATATCCAAATTCAGGTCTCACCACAACCCTTTTGTACCCCACCCCCAATAAATACAGAGGCAAATTTATGTGACAGGGTCATAGAAAGGGACCATTCTGTTTCCTCTCCCAATGATCTCCCAAACCCCAAGATGGTGCATCTCACCCTTTCTAAATGCCATCCAGAACCAGGACTCCTCTTATCATGCCACACCCGGATCTTATAAAACCTGCCGATATCCGGGAGCTCAATCTATGGTGGAAAATAGAAAGGTTTGAGTGGGCATAACGGAGGAAATGCGTTTTTCCTCATAGCTTACCTGCTGTAGGAGGGTACCTGCTGTGGGCTATTTCTTCAGCAGAGACACACCCTGTCACCTGGTGACCCTTGTAACCAGCGGCACCTGAGGGCAAGATAGCCACGTAGAGCTGGGGCTCAGTCCGGGCTGGTGAAACTGAACAAAAAGAACTGACCCACAGTGGGATCCAGCCTGAAGTAGCTCCTCCGAGCCATGAACTTCCAGTACCAAAATCTATAAGGCAGCCCTGCAAATTCACACAGGCCCACAGCCCCAGGACTCTGCCGGGCACTGAAACAGACAAAAAGATAAATACAGCAGTCGTGGCCTTTCCCTAGGGCCACCATCTGTCAGGGAAGACAAATACATAAAGAGCGATGAACTGAGTGCTATGATACGGGCAGCAATGGGGTGTTCTGAGCGGAGAGCGGCAAATTACAAATTATTCCTATCTAAAGGGTGAAGTAGCACTTCTGTTGGGCAAAAAAACAAACAAACAAACAAACAAAAAAAACACCAAAAAACAACCAAACCCTTGCTCTAGTTATATATATACTGAAATGTTTTAAAGCTAAATTTATTTTTAAATGTTCTAAAATTCATACTTTCCCTTATTTATTTATTTTTATTTTTTTGTTGAGACAGAGTCTCATTCTGTTGCCCAGGCTAGAGTGCCGTGGCGTCAGCTTAGCTCATAACAACCTCAAACTCCTGGGCTCAAGCAATCCTCCTGCCTCAGCCTCCTGAGTAGCTGGGACTACAGGCATGTTCCACCATGCCTGGCTAATTTTTTCTCTACATATTTTTAGTTGTCCATAAACTTTCTTTCTGTTTTTTTAGTAGAGACAGGGTCTCGCTTTTGCTCAGGCTGGTCTCAAACTCAGCTCAAACGATCCACCCGCCTCGGCCTCCCAGAGTGCTAGGACTATAGGCGTGAGCCACCACACCCGGCCTGTACTTTCTCTTAAATTTGGTCCTAACTCTAATTGAATCAAGATTGGGCCAGTCTGACACTCACTCTGCTCAGGGTCTCTGTCCTGCAATGATTCCCAGATGTCTAAACCCATTCTTTCCATACTTGCTTCCTCCCCCAGGCTCGGGTCTAGAATGTTTGATTCAGACGAAGGGCCAGATCTAACTCATGCCCCATTCAATACCTTGCCTATAAATCATCAAATTTGTCACCCTTTTCAGGGGCCTAAAATCTCCATTGTACCTTTTTGTCTTCAAACTTGTTCCAACACCTGGCTTAGAGAACCAGAATCTTCATGACCAACACCCCCCTCCCTTCCTTCCCCCTTTCTCCCTCCCGCCCTGTCACACTCCTCTCCTACCCTAAACTTCTCAATTATGCCTGGTTTGAACCACTTGTTGTTGGGATTCAGGAGAATCTCATCCGTCCGTCCCCTCTGCCCGTAAAGCTGGATGAAGATGGGAGAGTTGGTCCCAGCTTTCTTCAGGTCAGTTGTCCAGACCCACAAGGACCAAGGGAATTCTACGAGACAGGTCAAGGTGCACCATAAACTTCAGGAAGCGAACAGATTTTCATGTGCCCAGTGGGGAAAATCCAAAGTGATCAGGACTGAAGGGCAGGCTGTCCACAGGTGTGTCCCACTCTCAGACACTGATTATGACAAGTGCCAAATGTAGAAAGGTAAAGATTCCTTGCTATTAAAATTAGGATGCCTTAATGGGTTTTTTTTTTGTTTTTTTTGTTTTTTTTTTAATGGCTAAAGCCTACTAGTATGCTTTAAACGTGGGGAAGAGTTGACCACGCACCCTATGCCCAGTACATTCAGGGTGCACTGTAGTGAGCCACTCAGGTTAACACCTCGCCCATCGCTGCAACTTATTCAGTCTGGGGACACTGGAGTCAGCCTTGGTGGCAGGCGTGTAACTCTATATGGCTGGTACCTTGGAGAATTGAGCTGCCTGGGGGGTCTTTCCCCTCCTTTCTAGAGGAGAACTGAGAAATAGGAGTGGATCGCCCTCACGGCTTCTGCCCAGTGGTCTGACACCCTGGCCCTGTCTGGGAGGCCTCTGGGTTGTGAGTCTCTTCCACTTACTTTTCAGCCGCTTCTTCCTGAGAGACATCATCTCGTAGAGCTGCCTCTCGATCAGCCCGTCCACTTTCTTCTCATCCAGCCAGTTGCTGCAAGGGAAGGTCTGCTGGATGCCGGTGAAGGGGCACAGGATCACCACCTGGGGAAGCAGAGCACAGCGAGACCCGCACCCGGCCCCAGTTGGGGCCTGTTCACAATGCTCAAAAGCCTCGTAGGCCCCACCTTAAGGAACATCTGTATTAGGACCCTCAAGGTATGACATTTTTTCTGTTGCCTATCTCATTAAATCTTAAATCAAGAAATGCCTCCTCCAGGAAGTCTTCCAAAGTAGGTATCACCCATCCTCCAATTTACTAGTCAAGCCACAAACCTTTTCCTCTATACATAACACCCTCTTTGAACATCATATTTCTTTATGCACATTGTAAAATCTCAGTTAGTCTGAACCAAGTGAACCAGACTACTAAATTAATTCCTTATAATTATCTTATAGGAAAAAGGTAAATCACATGAAATTAATATCTGGCATTTAATACAAAAATCCACTGCCCTCTTCTAGGCTTGATCCCTATTCAACCCTCTCTCCTCCCCCTGTTCTTTCTCTACCCACATTCTGAACCCATGGATTGAGAACATGGCCCAGGCCACAAATATGGATGTTCAAATGCATGTGCCTGGTACGACACAGAATCTTCTATCAGCAAAGACATTTCGACTGTTCACATTACTGGATTCTAAGCTTTATCTTCTTTTGAACTTAAAAACTAATCTGACCTCTCATTGGTCAAGCTTTTGACTACCCATTGTCTTACTGGGTGTTTGTTGTCAGCTGTTCATAGTGACTGCAATTGACTATAACTTCCTTAACTTGAATTCTTACCCTTAGGCATTCCCTGGTATCTCTGAGAACCCACCTAATAGTCATTATCTGACCGTCATGATGAACCGTAACTTACAGGAAACACAAAGGGGAGCGATACTAAGAGATAAGGGAGGGGAGTGTGTACCCCTTCAAAAATCCCAGGGAAACACTCCTCTCTAGAGATAAATGATGGCTCAGGACCACGGATAGCAGCCCCTGAAAACATTTCAGTCTTCGGACACGAATGTATTGGCAATTAATATAGTTCACACATTCAACAAAGCATAATGTTGAGTGAAAGCTATATAATAAATGTATATATTACAGATAATATATATGTAGACAAAATTCAAAATACTGTATGTCTTTTGAGGGAGAGAGGATAAAATGATTGGGGAAGGACACAGAGGAGTTTGAAAAGCATTGGGAATGTTCTATTTCTCAAACTGGGGTGGTAGACAAAATTGAAGTTTGTTTTTTAACATTCTCTATATGTCTTACTTTTATTGTGTATATTCTTTAAAGCATAAGTATTCCACAACATATATTTTTAAATACTTGTTGATTGAAAGAGATTTATAAGCCAGTGTGAAACACCACACCAGGAACCAGGATAGTCTATAACCACCAACTGAGCACCTCTGGGTAAACTACCCTGTGTTTGGCCCTTGGATTCATGTACAGAACAGCATCCATTCCTGACCACCATTAAAACAAGATATTAATAGATGGACATGTTACATCCAAAATGCCCATGTGCTCTGCAACTAGACCAAAGGAACCAGGAAGCTGGGTTCAGCTTAAAGCTTGTATTTGCAAGTTAAAGAAGAGAGGGGCTGAATCAGAGAAGGCTCTCCTCGGGGGCATCCTTTACCTTCTCACAGTACCAGCCTCTGTTGACGCCCACGTTGCCATGCCCGATGGAGACCCGACTCAGGGGGCTAAGGAGGACAGCCAGCTCGATGTGGAAGATGTCTGTGCGGCCTCGGTCAAACACGCCACCCTCCAGGAAGATTTTCCCGCTGTTCTTATTCCCTCTGGCCCCATACATGACCAAGTAGATTTTGGATTTGGTCCCAGCGCCCCGGATATCCCCAGTGAAGACGGTGACAATGTATGTGATAGCTGGTGTGGAAACAGCGGGTGGAGAGGGTTCAATGTGAGCTGCATTATCATACCCACCCCCATCCTGTACCAGGCTACGACACCCCCGAAGTCCTCCCGCCACATATCCTCCTCTGCATCGTGTGCTCCTCCCGCAGATGACATCCCAGGTCCCTCTCAACCTCATTTCCTCTTTTCCAGAGATTTTGTGTCGGTGCATCTGAGCTTGAGAATAAACTGCATGTATTATTACAGGAAACCGTCAGTGCCAATTACAGGAAACTAATAAGACGAAGGGGAAACTTGGGTTGGCTAAGAATAGTACTTATTATTAATGATAATTACCATGTGTACATTATTAATAGCTGCCAGATGAATTCTGTTATGTCTAATCTAATTATAATAGTCAACTCCATTAATGGAGATTTATATTCAGGGCTATCTGATGCACTTCGCTTGCTCTTTTGCTGATAACTTTAAACTATCACTTTTAACGGAGGGCATTGACGTCCTCCTTTGCCACCTGACGTGGTAGGGTGAAGGGGGATTGAGGGAGAGAGGGAACACTGTAAGGTGGGTTATTTTGGGTCTTAGTCAGTTAGGAGGCAATATGAGAATATGAAATTCTGAGGAAGAGCCAGCAAGGGGAGATTGAACTCCGAGATAGGGCAAAGTAAGAAAAAACCCCAAAGGCGAACATTTGGACAGGCAATTGTGCCAAAGTCTGGCCTATGTTCTTTGGGTCTAAGGCCATTGGCACTTTAGGCCTTATTAATTCCCCTTTCCATCCCCAAGCCTACTCTATGCCACACTTCATCCAATGGCCCCAGAGAAATAAAAATCCCAACTATCTTTGGGAGATGGTACATGCAACTACATGGCTGCATTGTTCATTCACACATTTACACCGACTTTTGTTCAGCAAACATTTACTGAGTGCTTACTAGATGCCAAGCCTTCAGGAGTTTATAAAGATAAAAAGGAATGGTCACCGCTCTAAAAAAGTGTGTCTCGAGCTTCATTCCTCCAAGACACACGGACTGATGGTATTCTCACCCCAGACATACTTCCAGAGTCTGGGTCATGAGCAATCCCAGCTGCTGTCATTTCTCCTCTTCTTCCATCGCTGGGAGACGAGTACTAGTGACACATCCAATGGGATTATCTTAAATCTGTTTTGGTAGGTTTCTAAGTAAACTTTCATTACAAATAACTTATGACCCGCCTCACAATGAGCAGGCCATGATGCTGAGGTTGAAAAGCGCTGCAGCAGAGGAGCATTCAGTCTCCTAAACAAAGGCCAGCCCAGGACGTGCAGAGCAAAGGAAGGGAGAAATTACCCGGCCCAGAGGAGTCCGGGGAGGGCTCGGAGGAAGTGATGGGAAGCAGGAATTTGAGAAGGAGGAAGAAGAGAAAAGATTTTACAGGCTGAAAAGAAAGTAAGTTCCAAGGATAAAGGGAGAGAGAGTAAGGCAACCAGGACAGGGCTTGGGTGCAGGAGAGAGAAGGCATGTGGACGAGGTGTGGGGAGAACGGAAGGCACGAGGGTGCAGTGGGCGAGAGGGTGTGGGAAGACTCTGCTGATAGGATAAACTGGAGCCCAACTGTGGAGCAATTTGCATATTATCCTACAGAGTATAGGCTTCATGCAGCGATGAGCCACGGGAGGTTCTGCAGTGTGCACAACATCAACATCGATTTTCTAGAACATCCACGGCCCCATCTGCCATTCCTGGAGTGGGAAGTTTTCCATGGAATTCACACAGGGTAGGGCTTTAGGAAACAGACAAAATCCTAGATATGTTACTTTCCAGCTGTGTGACCCTGGACAGACCTCTTAGCTTCTCTGTGCCTCAGTTTCCTCATCCATGAAACAGGAACAATAACAGTTCCTACATTATAGGGTGGTTGTGAGGGGCAAAGGACACTAAGCGGGTCAGATGCCTCACAGAGGGTCTGGCAAATAGTAAACATTCATTAGGAGGAGGTGTTAAGAGTAAATCAATGTCCTCGTGTTAAACATCCACATTTATCACAAGTTCACATTCTGGCTTCACCCTATTGATAACTTCCTTTGTCCTGGGCAGTTAGTGTCTGCTCTGTGGCATTGCCCCAGGTTCCCTGGCATCAACAGAGCCCTGGCTGCAGCCCAGATGAACAGAACGTTTTCAGGAGCAAGAGCAATGCTGCCTGCACACCTGGCTGGAGCCTGCTTTACCGCGGGCCTCCAAGTGCACAGGTGAGAACACTGACCCACAGGTGGAAAGTGAAATAGCCAGTTGGGCCTCCCCTTTCTTCACATGTACCTGTGGTCTCAGCTCCGCCCACTAAGATATCTCTTTGGATTTTGCCATCATCTTCATCCAAGGCCAGCCAGCGGTTAAGGGGGAAGTCATATTTTCTTCTGTTCCCAATATCTTCAATGACAATCTGGGAAGGAGAAGAGAGGGAAGGAATGTGGGTAAGCGTTGCTGAGGATGCACCTGGTGATCTAACCCGATTCTCCAATCACCTGAGTGCTCTCCAAGAACATAATCTCATCTCCTTGGTGGTCCAAGGAAAGCTTATCACAAGGACACATCTGTGTCCAGGAAAACCTGGCAAAGCCTAGAGTCACACAGGGATGACTGCCAGTTACCTCCTACTTGGATTTCTGAGCCACTGCGCCCTCCACTGCTGCAGATCATTTTAAAAATTGAAGGAAGAAACTTGGCAGAATGTGCCCCATGAGACTAGAACGCAAGACCTGGCAGCCTGGACTTGCAAACTGGGACGAGATCATCACCTTCCTCACACACTGAAGGTTGGGATCCTGACCTCATTGGTAAGAAGCAGAGTTCATGCAGTGGGAATTGTGAGCCTCACATTGGCACTGAGAATCCGAGGATCTGACAATCAGGTCAGGAAACAGCAGCCACTGACAGTGAGATGAATGGAATTGGCCGTGTGTGAAGCCAAGGGGACTCCCATGTGAACCAGGTTAGTGAGGCTGAGATAAGGGTGTCCTCTGGAATGTCCCAAGAAGCTGAGGTGCTCTCCCAAAATGTGCCAGGAAGCCCCAACTGAAAACTCGCTCTAAGATACGCAGGATCATTAACTGGTACGTGGCCTCCAGCCAGAGCACTGTGCAGGCAGAGGGTAACCTTTTTACTATCCATATATACCCCATAACATCAGGTCGTATACCTTACATATACACAATAATATTTATTTTTTAAAAAATCAATCACTTTAGACAGCCTTAAGATGATAAAATGCTAACAAGACCACACAAGCACCTGGTAGCTTTGTAAAATATTGGAGACAATACAGTAAAAACCAAAAAGCATTAGAGCAAAAATACACTTTAATGGTTGTCACCATATATACTCGAACTGCACAGCCTTCTGCTTTACATTATTCCCACAGGGAATTCTGTCTCAAATTAAGTGAATTTCAAATTATGTAGATTTTTAGGAGCGTATCTCTTAACTAACATGCCACCAACCTGCATGAAAGACCTGGCAGTTGGAATAAGAAAAGAAACCATCACATCAGGGCAAAACTGTACCAGGACAGTGCCAGCTGGGATCTGAGCATTGAACTAGGAGCCTCCACTTGGCCCCGCATATGAGAAGGGAATTCAGTAATTACCCAGCTGGAGTAGGTAAGGATGAAAATAGAAGGAGGAGGAGAAGGAGGAGGAGAAAGAAGAAGGAGAAGAGAGATTTAATAAATATGTCCTATGTGCCAAATGAACCTTGACTATTGTCAGACACTAAATATGGGTAGGACCTACCTCATTTGAAGTTGGATAAAGAGAAAACACCAACTTAAGGCCTTAGGGAAAAGTACTCCTGAATCAAAGACAGAGATCATTCCAAAGAATCAGAAGAGCAAAATTCTGGAAATGACTTAACATAGGACACAGAAAAAGAGTTCAGGAAACTGGGATGCTTGATAGAATACAAGAAGATTTAGTCTTTTATGAAATAGGAATAAACATCTTTAGGGATAGAAGGGACTACAATGAGATGAGATATTACCTCATCTCATCGTGTCCCTTCTCTAATGAGAAGGTAGTAAGATGACATTAAAAGATAACTAAACTAAATAAGAAAAGGTATCAAGAAAAGTAAAACTACATAACAGTAAATACATCAAAGTTCTTACAATTCTGTATGTCCTTTAACCTATTCCTAGGAATTTATTGTAAGAAATAATCATGGATGTACACAAGGATAAGGTACAAGAATGTTTGTAATAGCACTATCTATAGTATAATAGTATACTATATATTATATAGTACAATTATATAGGTTGAGAATCCCTAATCCAAAAATTCGAAATCTGAAATGCTCTAAAATCTGAAACTTTTTAAGTGGCAACATCATGATACAAGTGGAAAATATCACAACAGACCTTAGGTGATGGGTCACAGTCAAAACATAGTCAAACCTTTGTTTCGTGCAGAAAATCACAAAAATATTGCATAAAATTACCTTCAGGCTATGTGTATAAAGTGTATATGAAACATAAATAAATAAATTTCATGTTTAGACTTGGGTCCCATTTCCAAGATTTCTCATTATGTATATGCAAACATTCCAAAATCCAAAAAAATCTGAAATCTGAAATGCTTCAGGTTCCAAGCATTTCAAATACGAGATATTCAAACTGTATAGCATAATATATGTTTTATATATTATATAATAGTACAATATATAGAATAATAATTTTGAGGAAAAAATAGAAACATTCAGCAAAAAAGATTGGTTTAATAGGTTATGGTAGAGCAGTACAATGAAATACTATTATAGTCATTAAAAATTATAGTGTAAAATATGCATGTCATTCTATTTAAATAACATGAGGAAAACATGCATTTTATATTTAAAAGTGAAAACAAAGCACTTTGTAAAACATTGTGTTCATTATGACCCCATTTTTAAAAAATGACATATATATTAATAGAAAAATGACTAGAGGATATTTATCAAAATATTAACTGGTTATGTTTGGGTGGTGAAATTATGAGTGGTTTATATTATCTTTTTTGTTTATTTATATTTTCTTTTTTTTTTTTGGAGACAGAGTCTCACCCTGTTGCCCGGGCTAGAGTGAGTGCCGTGGCGTCAGTCTAGCTCACAGCAACCTCAAACTCCTGGGCTTAAGCGATCCTACTGCCTCAGCCTCCCGAGTAGCTGGGACTACAGGCATGCGCCACCATGCCCGGCTAATTTTGTGTATATATATATTTTAGTTGTCCATATAATTTCTTTCTATTTTTAGTAGAGACGGGGTCTCACTCTTGCTCAGGCTGGTCTCGAACTCCTGACCTCGAGCGATCCACCCGCCTCGGCCTCCCAGAGTGCTAGGATTACAGGCGTGAGCCACCGCGCCCGGCCTGTTTATTTATATTTTCTAAACTTTTTACAATGAGCATAGATTACTTTTGTAAGAAGAAAAAAATAATTAAACACATACATAACTGAAATGCACATTGACAGGAAAAAGGAATGAAACTCATAGCATGAAAAAGCAAATCGATGTAGGGGTGGGGATTTGATAAGTTCTCAAGGAATGCGAAGAAAATAGAGATAAAAAAAGAGTGTCAACTGAAATTAAGGCTGTTGAGGCAGAAATAATTTGATGAAAGTTTATGGAAAGCCAAATTTGAGGATAGACCCAGAAAAACACATCAACAAAGTTAAGTGTGTTCCAAAGTCTGTTATAAGTTGAAATACTTTTATAAGAAAGTTTACGAAAAGGGAGGGGGACTCCTCATATCAGAGTTGTCTTTTTTCATTGGAGGGTACAATACAGAGGTTATAGTCATTGGCTACAGATGACAACATACAGGCTAAAATATTTTACACACAAGAGAATCAGTAAAACTTCATGATTCAGAACAAATGACTATCCTTTTCAGTGTCACTAGGTTATGTATGAATCAGTATATCAACAATTTGAGGAACTCACAGTAATATTTGAGAGACTCATTACTCCCTGAGGAGTGAAGAAGGACAAAAAAAAAGATTTGAGGGAGTCACAATAAGATTCTTTACTCAGGAACAAGTTGTAAACCACAAATCATGAGACCTTCCCCAGGCCGTTAGAACACACTTCATCCTTTAAGTATAGGGGGTACATGACTGAACCCTTTCCTGGCATGGCCTTAGGTCCTGTTTATAATTTGATATCTTGTTGCCACAAAGGAGTCCATTCTGTCAGTTTTATGACAACTATTTTAACATTAATGCTGGTCAGTTGTGTCCAAAACCCAAAGGGAGGGGGTATAACGAGGCGTGTCTGACCTCCTATCCTGTAATGGATGGGAACTCAGTTTTTAAGGTTTCTCTGGGGTCCCCTTGGTCAAGAGTGGATCTGTTCAGTCAGTTGGGTATCTGAGGATTTTGTTTTTAGTTTACAGGAGTAAAAGTAAAACTGAGAGTTTTGGAAGACAGAGAATGGAAATCCAATAGCTGGATAATTGGTGTTCCTGAGGAAAAGACCGGAACAAATGCCCTCCAAGCAAGAATCTAGTACATCATAGGAAATCTCTTTTCTGATCTATTAACTAACTATAAACAAATAAACAAATATCCTACCCATCAGACAGAAAAGACCTACCATGTTCCAGAGAAATTAAAAACAAACACAAAAGAAAGGAAGGAAGGAAGGGAGAAAGAGAGGGAGAAATGTAGGGAGGATGAACTAACATAGGCTGCACTTCTAGATGCTGTCTGGCAAGACTTTTGAATTATAAATATAAAGGGAAAAAAATCTTGCAAGCATCCTGGCAGAAAAAAAATTAGGTTACCCAGAAAGAAACAAAAGTCTGCTTGGCCTCAATATCAAATTTCAGAATTCAGTGGAATAAGATCTACCGAGTTTTAAAGGAAAAAAGTATTCTCCCCCATAGATCTCACACCTTGCCAAGCTGCCCTTTAAGCATGAAGGCAAAAAGGAATATGTCTTGACACGTGAACCTGCCTCCTTCATGAGAGCACAGTGAGTGAATGAACCCATGTGACCAAGAAGGAACCTGAGCTCAAGAGGGTGCAACTGTTTGCTCTTTGCAGCTCTAAACTTGTGTGTTCACTCACACCATCTTATTTTTCAGGATAAAGGGACTGGATCTCAAGGTACTTGCTCCATGCCCTATCCTGGCTGAAGTCATATAATGCACCTGGCTCTTCTCCTTCCTCTGCCAAATTGAATAGAAAACCACCCTGAAAACACACTTCTGTCTGTGTATTGGTTGTTTGTATTCTGGGCTCCTGCTCCATTTCTTCCTCAATCCAAGCAGCAGTTCCCCTTAGCCTTCTGGTACCCTGTTCAGCACCAGGTTTGCTGCTCTTGGGACCTGTCAAGCCCTTCCTTTCCAAAGGAACATTAGCCATTCCTTGCTCCATTGATTAAATGCCCAGTCCAACAACCAGGGAGGTGCCCTCAAGGACTTTCAGGCTAGTTATGGAAAAAAGAGTGGCAGACACTCTAGGATGCTCACTCAACACCCTCCTTTTTGGTCTACTTCTATTACAAAAGCCAGAAAGCTAACTGCTTGCTTTCCCAGTTTCCAATGCACCTAGGTAGCCACGTAACACATTTCTGGCCAATGAAACATAGCCAGAAGTTCCAGGGAGGGCTCTTTCAAAATAAGGCAAGACCTAACAGAAAAAAAACCTTTTTATCCCCTTTGTCAAAGCCTTTATCCCCTTTGTCTTTCTCTCTCTTCCTGTCTGGAACACAGATAAGGTGCCTGAGAGTTAGCAGCTATCATGTGATTATGAGGCAACAAGTTGGAGGATGAAAGCCACATGTACTTGGTGACACAGTGAGAGAGCAGGTTCCTCAGAAAGCAGCCACACCAGCCCTGAGCTGACCATGTCTGTATTTCCTGTGAGATGAAAGAATAAGTCCCTAGTCATTTAACATCACACTTTAATTTTCTGACACTTGCAGCCAAATACATTCCTAACTGGCTGTGCAAGAAGATAAATGACGTTAAGCAATAACAAAACCTTAACTATCAAACAGCCTCATTCTTTCTAGTCCAATTGTTATAAATCTGAGAGTTTTCTGTTTTAAGCAGTAAGATCTTTTTCAAAATATTTTTCAAAAATATGTAACATATTAACCTTTTCCCATCATTCTGTGATGAGCTGAAATACATTGATGTTGTAATAACCGAAGGAAACACGTGCAAAGGGCTGGCAGCCTGTTTTGTAAACGACTGCAGATTTCTGTGAATTTTTAATATTCTTTTGGCATTTTATATCTTCTCTGACTCCCGCTTACTGTTCTCGGTAACCCTACCTAACACAGTGCCTCTTTCCCCTTCTAATTTTCTACTCTAGGGTTACAGTTACAGGTAGCAAGTTTGCTAGAGGGATTGTATGTACGCCCTAGACTCTGAGGCAGCTTGTTTCAAAACCAGGGCAGGGCAAGATAGAGCCGGGGCAGGAGCTTTCCTCGTGAACGTTAAACTAGATACATCTTAGCTGCTCAGAAGCCTTTTTGCTTTCTTCTTAATTCTTAACGTTGTCCTGGATGGATGAAACTGTAAGGGACCTGAGATCCAGAAATTTAGGGTACAAAGTGACAGCCTGAGCTAAGTAAGTTACAAGAAAGCATAGGATTTGGGTCCAGTGAATGCTGTAAGTGAGCAGGGTAATGAGCTTTCATGGGAAGGAGGGGTTCTGGTGGGCTGGAGTCAGGGAAGGCTTCATGGCAGAGCCTTGTAGGATAATGAGGCCCTGGCTGGGTTTGGATGAGAGAGCTGGGCTTTCTAGGAAGGGCCAAGTCTTGGAGACATGAGGAGGGCAGCATGGTTGGCCTGCCGGCTTAGGCAGGAGAGTGGATGCAGACAGACCTAGAGGGGAAAGTTGGGGCTGCGATACAACCCTCTGAAGAGCCAGAATCCCCCTCTTGGGGCATAGAAACCATAGACAAGCAGCTGAACGCACCTTGGCCAGGAACCAGCCTGCAGAACTGCCCTTGTTGTTGTGGCCAATATTGATCTTCATCAGCTGTCCCAGATCCGGGGCATCCAGCATGAACTTGTCTTCAGCTCCCTTTTCAAAGTTGTCCTTTTCATTTTCCAGCCTACGCTCTCCTGTGTGCACAGACATGCAAGGGAATTACAAAGAAGACCAGAAGAGAAGAAAGAACCAACTCCAAGCCTTCGCGGTCCACCCACTGAAAGACGCTCTTCCAAAGTCAACAAGGGCGGCTTCCTCCTGGGATCTAAGGGCTCCTCACATCCCTCCAGCCTCTGGGCAAGGCAGAGGTTTGCCTCGTGTGTGGCTTGTGTCCAGGTCCTATCACTGGGCTTCTGATTTTTTTGCCTTAGTGTGGGGTCTCCATCCTAATAAACTGATTTGTACCCCCATCCATAGACCCGAGGCCCTGCCTTGCCATGCCAGCTGCTTGTCCTCAACTGGAACTTAACTGTCATAGTTGGTATAGGGGCTGTGGCTGAGACCTTGACATCAGCCCACAGACTTCCTTAGACCTGACTCCTTTTCTGCAAAACAGTGAAGGTAACCATTATCAGATGCTGCTGGTTGCTTAACATAGTTTGTTTTTTTTTTCCCCCTTCCTTATTCTTTGCCACAATTCAAGAAGGAGGCATTATTAACTCTGTCTTCCAAAGGAAGAAACAGAGACTTAGAGAAGTTAAATAACATGCCAAAGTCACACAGGTTATATGCACATAATTAGGACTCAAATTCTAACCTGCTCTTTCTGCTTTTCAGTTTTCCATTTTTATGTGTCTACAAGTCAAATTAACCCTTACAATCCCTGTTGAAGCAACAACTTTTTGCTTAAACCATCCTGTGTTCTTTCTTTTTTAAAATGTAATGCCTTAAATTTTAAAAAATTTTAAATTATGGCAGTTCAAACATATACAAAGTAATAGAAAATAATATAGGGCATTCATGTACCCGCCCTCCAGATTTAAGAGGTATAATAGATAATAAGATTTTATCTAGTTTGCTTCAGACCTTTCTCGTTTCTTAAGGAAATGAAACACGACAGATATGCCTAAGGCCTCACAGTTCATCTCTTCCCTTCTGATTCCTTCCCAAAATAAACACTATCCTCAACTGGGTGTGTATCATGCCCATGAATTTTTGTTTGCATATGTATGCGTCTATAAAGAAGATATACTACTTTTGTATGTTTTAGAATTTAACGTAATGTTATCATAGTGCACATCTCTCTACCTCAAGTTCTTCATCTGTACAACGGGGATGAAAACAGTGCCCACCTCCTAGGGATTACTGTGACAGTGACTGAATTAATACACACAGCACTTAGGACGGCACCCGGAGCATGACAGGCACTGTGACAGTGTCATTGCTGCTGGGGTGGTCACTACTGTTCCTGTTATCATCACATAGCCTTGTGCAACTTGCTTTTTTTCAGTGACTATGATGCTTTTGAGATTACTCTGTGGATGCTAGTAACTTTAGTTCATTCATCTGACCACTGTATGATAGTCACTGAATGAAGAAAACACTATTGTCTATACATTCTTCCACTGATGGACATTTAAGTTGTTTCTAATTTTTTTGCTATTGCAAATAGCACTGAAATGGACTCTTTTGTACCTTTCTCCTGCTGCACATTCATAAGAACTGCTCTGAGCAGACACCTGCAAGCAGAGTTTCTGGGCCCTGGGGTGTGCTCACCTTCAGTTCGTTAGGTGTTGCAAAATTGCCCTCTGGTTGTACTACGTTAATCACCACCAGGAGTGTATGAGGTTTCCCATCACCCACAAGCATCATTAACATATATATTTTTAAATTTTTATTCAATGTGTGTACAATGGTATTTTGTTGTGGTTTTAATTTGCATTCTTCTACTTCTTTGGAGAGATTGAGCATATGCTCATATATATTTTATATATATATATTATATATACACAAATATATGCCATTTAGGCCTTGCTCTTCTGTAGTTTTTCCATTCATATCTTTTATTCCATTTTTCTATTGTCTTTTCTCTGTCTATTTTTTTTATCATATAAACATTTTCTCGTTTTAATGGACTTTAGTTTATCAATATTTTCCTTTGCTTTCCAATTCAACAAATGAAATGTTTAAGAAACCCCATCCCTAAATTGAGATCAAAAAGATAATCCTTTAAACTTTCTTATAAAATGTTTATTGTTTTGCTTTTTTACATTTAAGTATTTAGCCCATCTGAAATTTATTTTTGTGCATGGTGAAAGGTAGGGATCTAATTTTATCTTTTTTCATATGGTTAGACAATTATTCCAACACCAGTAATTGAACATGTCATCTTTTCCCTCTGATCTATAATGCCATTTCTACATGTGTTTCTAGACTATTCACTCTGTTCCCTTGCTCTGTTTTGTTTATCTTTCTACCAGTATCACACTGTTTGTGTTTTTAGAGATCTATAATGTCTTAAAATCTGGCAGGGTAAATATTTCCACATTATTAATTATTTTCATTATTCAAAATCATCTTGGCAATATTTAGCCCTTTATGGTTTTGTAGGGAATTTTAACAATAGTTGAGGTTGTGAGGTATTGCACTTATGGAACAACCCAGGAAATTTTGACATTTTAATGAATTTGAGTCTTTTCTCATCCATGATTTACATATTCTTGTATATTAGTCAACAAAAAATTTATATTTTTTCAGAATATTTTTATAATTGTTCTTAGTCACCTTATAATTGATAATGTAGATAGTATATTTTTTAATGTTTGGAATGCTTATTTTTATTAATTTTTGTATATTAATATTGTATCCAGCACCTTTATTAAACATTCTCTCCTCTTGGTTCTAATGATTGGTAAATTCTCCTGGGTTTTGTAGATGCTCATTATTTTTTATTAAAATGAACATTTGTTTCTTCATTTTCAACCATTATAGCTTTTATTTCTTTTTCTTGTCCTTTTTTTGTTTTTGTTTTTGTTTTTTTTTCTGCCTTAGGACCTTCAGCACTGTGATGAATAGAAATAATGTTTAGTTAGAATATTTCTTTTGTTCCTGGCTTTAAAGGGAGTACTTTCAAGTTTTCAAAATTAAGCATGATATTTGCCCACATTTTGGTAAATAACCTTATCCTTTTCAAGAAGTTTTCTCTCTATTTCTAGTTTTCTATGTTTTTTTCTAAAGTCATGAGTGCACATTTTCCTGCATCTATCAAGATAATTCTGTGTGTTCTCTTTAATCTGTTACTGTGATAAATTATATGAATTAGTTGACTAATGTTAAATTGTCCTTGAGTCCCTGGAATAAACCTTACAGAGTAGAAATTATGTATCATTTATCTATATGTTTATGAATTTGGTTTGTTAATATTTTATTTAGGATTTTGGGGTCTTTGTTCATAAATGAGATTAATCTGTATATTTCTTTCTCTTAATTTATCTGCCTAATTTTGGTATCAAAAATCATAAAATGAACTAGGGCACATTGCCTCTTTCCCTATTCTTTAAAACAATTTGTATATAACGGAGATTAACAACAGTTTCTTAACTGTCAATCTATTTGGTAGATTTTGCCTGAATAATCTTCTGGGTTTAATGTAATGTATGAATTTTAATTACTGCTCTAATTTCCTTAATGATCACAGGTCTCCTTGGAAACTGGCTACAGCAAATTCTTAAGACAATCCATCCTTTGGAGATGCTGAGGTGAAAGAGCAGGCTACATCCTGTAGTGACAATCACAAGGCTTGGATCCCAGCCTCTTTGCCATGCCTGGGGAGAGCCTTGTGCTCCCCCCAGCATGAATGCTGATATGGCAGAAGACGACGGGAGGCCAAGATTCTCCCATGTCATATTGCTATTGGACCCCAGCCCCAGGAAAGAGGCTAATGCTTCTCCAGTGATGTAGCTTAAAGACTTCACAGCCCAAGAACCAACGTCCCTCTCCCAGGTCTGAGGTCTTGCCATGCAAGGTCCTTGTGGAATGACCAAGTATGTGATGGGTAACAGCAATCTGCATACTTGCTATTGCTCCTGTCTCTGTCAGTTTCCTCAAAAAAATTCTGCCCTAAGTGGTGGTAAGTGGTGGTGGCGGTGGTGGTGATGACATAACATGTGCTACCAGATTATTCACCTTATAGTTTCTTCCTTAATTGATTAATTACTTAGAAATGTACTTTTTAATTTCTAAATGAGGTTATTTGTTGGAGTTTCTTCTAATTTTATTGCCTTATGATCAAAGCATATTGTCTCTGTCATTTGATTCATTTGATTCATTTATGTTTGTTAAGACTTGCTTTGTGGTTTAGTATGTGGTCATTATGTGTTCGATAAGAATGTGTATTCTTTACAAATTGGATGCAGTAATCTATGTACTTTCATTAGATCAAGCTTATTAACTATGTAGTTAAAATCTGCTCCATTCATACTAAATTTTTATTTAGTTTGACTTATCAATTTGACTTATCAATTATTAAGAGTATTGTATTAAAATCTCCCACTATGATTATGTCCTTGTCAAGTTTCTCCAAGAATTTTGTGAATGTTTTGCTTCACATATTTTGAGAATATGTTGTCAAATTTATACAAGTTTAAAATTATTACATTATTCTTTTTGTCATTGTCTAATATACTTTTATTTCTAACAAAGTGGTTTGCCTTTCAGCTTAATTTGCCAGACATTAATATAGCTATGCCAGATTTTTCCCCACTGTTGATATTTTCCTGGTATACTTTATTCCATGCTATTTATTCTCAGACTTTCTGTATCATATATTGTATTTAAGCTAGATTTTTTTTCTTTTCATCTAAGATGAGACTATCTTTTTACTGATGATATTTTAGTTTATTCTATTTATTGTGATTGATACATTTATCTTACTCTTTGCTATTAGCCATGCTTTTTCTTTGCTTCTCTATGCTCATTTCCTGCCTTCTATTGGATTCTTTATTTTTTTTTTCACTCCTTCTGTTGGTTTAGAAGTTATACATTTCTATTGTATGGTGATTACTTTTAAAATTTTAATATACATACTTGACTTATTAAAGGGTACAGTTAATCATTACCTCTACTCTTCTGGGAGTGTGGAGATGGGCACGGACCAAGAACTTTACTATATTTCAACTCTTATCATCCTGTTTCATTCTCAAACATTATTGACTTTAAGTGTTTGGGGTCCACATTTTCTCATGCCCTGACATCAGTAATTATTACTATTGTTTTGCAGTTAATGCTTGCTTAGCTTTGTTACATAGTTATCAATTTTTTCCTCACCTTTGTTTCTTGTGTCTCACTCCTTTCTTCTGTGTACGATTTCCTTTTTCTTAAAATATATCCTCTAATGGCTGTTTAAGCATAGAGCTATGAATGGTAAACTCTATTTCTCCTTGTTTGCATAGAAATTTGTAAATTTTTCCCTCACTCTGAATAACCTAACTGGTGTAGGAATATAGGAAGATATACATTCTTGCTCGGAACATTGAAAATATTATTGCATGGATTTATGACCTCTATTTATTGGTTGCTGACAGGAATTTACTATCAATAGAAGTGTTTTTCCAGAAGGTAATCTGACAAACCTGCTTCCTTTTAAGATCTTTCTCTTTGTCTTTAGTTTCACTACAATGCATCTAAATGTGGATTTTTTATTTACCCTATTCAATGACTGGTTTTGCTACTTTAATCTGAAGATTCATATCTTCGCCCAATTCTGAAAAAGTTTCAGCCATCACCTCTTTGATTATTTCCTCTCATCCATTCTCCACGTTTTGTTTCTGGAGCTCCCATTCGGTACCTGTCAGAACTTCTGGTTCTCTCCTTCAAGTCTCACGACCTCTCATTTACACTTTCCAACTCTTTATCTCTCTGTGCTACACATGAGTATTTTGCTCAAATTTATCTTACAGTTCACCAATTCTCTATTTAACCGTTCCCAATTGTGTTGTTTAACCCACCCATTAAGTGTTTATCTTTTGTAACTATATTTGCATTTCCTGTGTGTCTATTTGGGTTTTTTTCCCTCTAAATTTGCTATATTTTTCATGATGCCTTGTTTTTTCCTTCAATTATATATTTTATGTGCTTAATCAGTTTAAACAACTTAAGTTTTAGCCTTTCTCAAATTTCTCCATTCTTTAAAATTCTCAAGAACTTAATCTTACTGTTTGTTGTGTCAATTGATGCTTAGTCATGACGGATTATGTACTTGAGTGTTTTGTAGTTTTGGAAAGTGAACTCATCTTCAGTGCTTTATCTGTAGGAATTTCATGCAGTCTTGCAAATGCGTCTGCCAAATATCCAAGGGTATTACTGGCATGGAACCAATTTTCTGTACTTAGGGGAGAGGGGTTTCCAAATCACACTTGGAGTATAAAATCAGACCTCCAGCCCACATGCAGTGCAGGCCTAAGGTATCAGTTTCTCAGCAAATTTTTTAAACCTAGAGTTCTTGCCAAGATAGGTTTACTTTACTGATGAGCAATTTTTTTTCCTGGTCTATTTTTTCATGGAAGATGTTCCTATGAACCTTCAGGGCTCCTGGCATTATGTGCAGTTTTAATTTCAAATCTCTTGCCACATGCTGGGCCAAGGTCTCATTTTCTGACCCCAAATGGGTATGAAAGCCCATCCTCTAGATTGTTGAGCATGAAAGCTCTCTTCTTCCAGGAGCCACAACATCAATTCACAGTTAACACTTTGGTTTTGAGTTCCCTCTTCATTTCTGGCACCTGGAGATTTCTCTTTTTTTCCTTATAAGCTCAGAAATGCATTTTGAATTCTTTCATATATTGTGTCCAAAATTCACACGTCTATGCAGCTTTTCTGAATCCTATGGTATCCTGTTAAATTGGCAGAAGCAGGAGAAAACCACCTGTCTCAGTTCTGACCTGAACTTCCTCCCAACACCTGCGCCTGTGTCTGTGCCCTCAATTCCTGCTTCCCCTGTGAGGCCAAGTCCAGTTCTATTCCCAGCCCCAGTCCCATTCAGGTCTGCCCAGACCACTGCACGGAATCAGGCCATGCCTAGCCACATCCCAAAGTATAATTCAACATGTGCATGGAGCTTAGGGATGGAAAGAGAGTGAGACTGGGTTCCCCGGAGAGGTAGGGCTTGGGAGTATTCGTGGTCTAGGACACAGGACACTTTGAATTAACTCAAAACTGGACATACTTTATTCTGAAAACACATCACACACATAAATTTTATAACACAAAAGGACACCCTGCCGCCCAGGACAGGCCATGACAAACCACATCACAAGAAGAGAGAGTCTCAACAAAGGAACCCAAAGAGGGCTCGAGCTCCCTTCCTCAGCCAGGATTGTGGGAAACAGTGTAGTCCTAAGGCATGGCTTATAAAAGAAGGATTCGAACCCATTACCTGTGTCTCCGTACTCTCCAAAGATATTGATGACGACATCAGCATCTGTCCCTGCACCAATTACATCACCAGTGTATACCTTGACTTCATATTTGTTACCTGAGAACAAGGACAGAGAAAGCCTTAATTCATTAGGATCCTGAGAAGAGAAGAACAGAGGTCTCAAAGTGGCTACCAAACCATCCACTCTTCCCCCAGCAATGCATGAATTGTCATCATTCCTGTCAATAGCAGAGCAAGACACAAGTCACTCGATGTTGGTTCCAAATGGTCCTTGCTAAACTGGATGCACAAAATAAATCAGAGGTAGAGGGGACCTTCTGTTTTCACCTGCTAGCATATTGCCTTGGGACACGTGAATCAGCCCAGACCCAGATGCCGCCGGAACCAACCCACCAGCATATCTCCCCTGAACTACTGAGATGCCTCCAACTGGGCCCCCTGCATCTCCTCTGCCTTTTCTGATCCATTTTCCACACTGCATCACAGTGTAGAAATTCAGTGGGGAAACTGGATTCTGCAGATGAAAATCGAATTTATATGTAAATTGTCAAGGCTATGACCAAGGCAAAGACAAGAGCCACCAATAGTGACCAGTAGATACATGCTTAGGAGTTACCTCACTTATAGGCCTGATTCTGCTTCCTGTGTCTTTGCTCCATTCATTGAACAGAAATTAATTCTCTGTAATCCCCAAATGCCTCAGCCTCAGCGTCAGCCTCGAGGGGAGACCGGGCTCAAGGCAAACTTGAGGACGTGATGCACCCTGCCCATGTGTCCCCAGCTGGTGCCCGCTGAGGGTGGGGAGCGAAGACTAGGGGTTGCTGTGTGGTCAGGGGAAGGAGACTCCAGCTTTTCTTTGGGTGCCAACAATTCCAAGGGCGGACACAGCTCTCCCTTCACTTTCCATTCTTACAGTGGCTTTCTGTTTTTTACATAGCAGAATCCTTTTTCTCAGATGCCTTACGCCCAATGTGCGAAGCTGGTAAAAACTAGAGCTGTTCTAATTGAGGCCCAGAGTCCCAGCTCCTCTGCTCACCTCCTCCCTGGCGCCTGCCCTAACCCCTTCCCCCAGCCGCCAGGGGTCTTTCTTATCTGTGTTCCTCAGCTCTGCTGTGTCATCTGGGTCAATGATTTCTGAGTTTTGCCATCTGCCGCCTTGTGATGTATGTTGTTTCCTGTAGGTAAGGCTTCTAACTTCCCCAAGAACCTATAGGAGGGCTGGGAGCAGGACTTCCTGCTCTGATGTGGTCTCTCCCACATCCCCAGCACAGTGCTGGGAATGTATATTATAGTCTCATTAAGTATGCTGGCAAATAAATTGAATCAAATTTCCTAAAATTCAAAGTCCCAGAGAAGTTGCTCAGGGCAAAAGACTGAAATTGGAGAGATGAGGAGAAACCTAATTTTGTCCCTTCCCCATTTCTAGGCCTGCAGGCAGTGCAGGGCCAGCCTTCTAGAGGTGACACAGTGCAGGTCCTGCAGAGGACCCCCGGTGGACAGCCCACACAGCCCCTGAGAGCTGCTCCTTGAGCTGCTGGGAACACTGAGCCAGAGCAGACAATGCCTTCTCTGCCTCTCCTCCATCCTCGCTTAGTGAAACTCATCAGTGGGGAGGAAAGAATCCTCCCATCCTAGTCCTAACTGAAGGCTCTAGTAGGAAATAGTCACTCTGAAGTTCCCACGAGCTCTCACTCAACCACGAAGGTCTGTCAAGACAGAAGCCTTCAGAAGAGGCCAGACCCAGGGAACCCTGAGGTTAGAGGCTTAAAACTTGGGCCACACTCAGACCACCTGGCAGTAACACCTGGCAGGTGTTAAAAAGGCAGATTTCCAGGTTTCCCTCCTAGAGCTTCTGAGTCATGCGGTGTGTAAGGACCAGGAGGGCCCTGGCCACGACCAGCTGATTCTGCTCTTGTCATCTGCCAAGTCCCAGGGGCCTCCCGCGAGGGCTTGGTTCTTTCCTCCCTGGCTGGCAGGGCTCTGAGAACATTCGTTTTGGTTTGCAACATTTCCCAGCTCCAGTCCAGGCCCACTTCACACAGAGGCAAGACTCCACTTCAGGTGGCAGGATGCCCAGGGCGCCTTGGCTGGTGACACCAGGGTGGGTGGGGGCTGGGAGGGTCTGAAGGCGGTCGCTGTGCGTCAGTCTGTCGTAAGGGCACTGGGACTCTGGGGGGAACTGGCACAGCGAAGCAGGAGAAAGGATGAGAGGGTCTGGGAAGCATTTGTGGAAGGAGTAGCCAATGTTCTGAATCATTCCAGACGGCAGAACTAGAATTAGAGGGTTGAATTGTAAAGAAGGAGATTTTAGCTCTCCAAAAGGAAGATTTTTTAGTATCTAGGGCTATCCAACAAAGGAATGGGATGCCCTTGGGGGAGTGAGCGTCCCTGTCCCTAGAGACACCTAAGCAGTTACTACGCGCCAAGCACATCGGTGGAGAGCCATCTGCCAGGGACGCTGTAGAAAGAATGCGATACTGAGAGAGTGTGGGAACACTAAGCCTCCTTTTTAATCTGCCATTCCGTGACATTTGACCAGGAAAGGCAGCCCACAGGCCGTGGAGGGAAGCCGGGAGATCAAGGAAGCATCTCAGATGGCAGAGGAGGCACCCGGGTCAGTGGGTCATTTAAGCAGCCGTATTCCATCACATTTGTATTCCATAAATCACTGGGGCATGGATTGAATGTTATATACTCATAACTATTTATAATTAAGCATGATGTGGATTTAACCATTAGCTAAACTCTCATGATTCGAGCTCAGCTGTAACTGAGGGAGGCATGACCTTTATCCTAACAGGGAAGGACTTTCTCCTGAACATTTGAGGTCAAGGTATGAGAGAGGGCTTTCCTGTTATACACAAATATTCATTCTGGGAAGGTCAAGTAGAAAAACTAAACCCTTTCAAGTCAGAGTTCTGTATGAAATTAATCTAGATAAAAACCATGAAATAGAGATGGTTGCCACAGAAACCATCAATCCTGCAGAAAGAGCTGACCATGCATATGCTGACCTTTTAGGAAAAGGTGGCCTGGGAGGCAGGAGCCCAAGCAGGGCCTTGGGGACACACAGTGTCCACGTCCTGGAAAGTCCAGAGGAGCAGAGCATCAAGCCAAAGTGGGCACTTTGGGAGACAGACCAAGGGCCCGGGATCACGAGGCCAGAGCTGAGGTGGAAAGGAGCTTCCAGGCCTTTCTGGCTGAGGTGGACAAGGGCCCCCACCCAGGGATCAGGAAGCCAGGTGGACAGAGTGCAGGAGGCAGCTGACTCTGGAAGAAGGGTGGACGGTCCTCTGGCCTCTGCGGAACCTTCCACGGCAGATGGGGCTCTGAGTCTCCACATGGTTGGCTGGGTGCAGAATACGATCCCCGTGTGACAGGTGACCGCCAATCACACTGCAGCAGGGACGGACAGGTGCACCTCACAAAACCATTCTTTAAAAAGTTCCATAAATGGACAGTGAGGTTCATCATATTAATTCTCTGCCTTCTTTTTTTTCACATTCCCTCTTCAAGCAGAACCCCACACTTTGCTGTTTTCCAAAACAAGGTCTGGTGCCCGATGCCAACCCTGCGACTAAGTGCATATACTGACGAGAGAGCAAGGCTGCTGACAGCAGAGCCCAGTCTCTCGCTGTGGGCCAACCGTCAGCGAGTGCATCAAGCCTTCCTCCCACTCGGTCTACGAGAGTCCCCAACTTCCTGTGACTAGAATGTCAGTGAGTGCAAACTGGCAATGCTGGTCACAAGTGGGTTTTTGCACTTTGCACTCACCCCTTGGATTGGCAATCTGTGAGACAGCAAAACGCCCACATGTGAGATGGGGCCGCTGCCCTGGCTGCAGGGAGCTGGTCAGAGGGAGGGTGGAGGGCCAGTAAAAACCCCGCCCGAAGGCCAGAGGACCCAGAGAAACAGGGAGAAATGATGCAAAGAAAAGATTCACAGAGGATCCCACGTGGGGGACGGCCACCTTTCCTCTACGAGAATGACATGGTCGATTCACCTTCTAGAGCAAACAGTACCAAACATCCCTGCAGGCATTTGCAGTTCACAAGCCACTTACACATCCTGGATGTCATTTCATCGTACAACAGCCACATATTCTAGCCGGGGCAGGTACTGCTGACATTCTCACTCACAGATAAGGAAACTGAGGCTCAGAGGTGGCTTGCCCGAGGGCACACAGTCGCTAAAGGATGCAAGAGGGGCTCAGAGCCAGGTCTCTTGTCTTTGATTGAATCCAGGGCTCTTCCCAGGACACCCCAAGCCTCCTATGCCCTGCGCCAGGGTTGGCAAACTTTTTCTGTGAAGTGCCAGATAGAAAATATTTTAGGCTTTGTGAGCCATTCGGTCTCCGGTCTCCGTTGCAACGACTCAACTGTGCTGTTGTAGCAACAATAGACAACACTACATAAACAAACGGGTGTGGCTGTGTTCCTGCAACAGTGGGAGGGAGGCTTAGCATGACTAGCTCCATTTTGCTTCTGACCCCCTGCGGCAATTCCTTTAGGTTAAACGCTTCTGCTTAGCTCTGCACCTAGGCTAGAAGAAAGATGGTAACTGTCCCTTTCCCAAAACTGACTCGTGGGGAGATAAGGAAAGCGTACACACCAGTCACGATGCTATGTTAAAGACGGATAGGACCATTGCAACCTGAGCCTGCCAAAGTTAACTGACCAAGAACAAAGAAGTTTTACAACTTCCCCAGACCCTCACTGACGTCCAGATGTCTGCAGCCCTCGGTTGCCTCTTGTAACCCAACTCCTCCCTTTCCCCTTCCTCTAAGATAAAAAGAAACCTAAAGTTCATACTCATTTAAGATGAACTGAAGACACTAGTCCTCCATCTCCTTCTTTTTCTGGCTCTCTGAATAAAAGTCGCTTTCCTTGTCCCAACATCTTGTCTCTCAACTTATTGGCTGTCCTTCGCTGAGTGGTACAAGCTTGGACTGGGTTACATTTCAACAAGACATTATTTATGGACACTGACAATTGAATTTCATATAATTGTTACGTGTCATAAACCATCATTCTTTTTTTAACGTCTTTTCAACCATCAAAAATATGTAAAACCCATGCTCAGCTTGCAGTTCACACAAAGACAAGTGGCAGGCAAGGTTTGGCCCACGGGAGACAGTTATGACATGTCTTGTGCTCTCAGGTGCTGTTCTGCCTGTCTCTAGGTAGGGGACCACGGGCAGCCATACTCTCTGTGGCCTGGAATGGGAGTGGGAGCAGAGCTGCCTGGTCCAGGGTGGTCGGCTGCTGACAGCAGGATAATGGTGGCATATTCTGACTGCTAGCTAAGCGGCCCAAGGCTCTGAAGATTGGGGAGCTAGTCCCCTTTCTCTGCTGGGGTGGAGCATGTCCTGTGCCTAGTGTGGACAAGCACGGCCAAACTCCCTGTCCCTGAAATGCTGTGTGGCTGGGCTGAGCCTGGCGGTCCCCTGAGTCTGACAGGGAAGGGGTTTCCCAACAGTGGGGACAGAGGGCAGCACCAGTTCTGCCACCTCAGGCTTGTGCCTTTAGCTCCCAGCCTGGCTGCGAGCCAGCGAGGAGCAGAGATGGCAGGAGAGGTGAGGTCCAGCTGGAGGAGGGGCTCATAAGGAGTGTACCCCTCTTCCTGAGCAAGCAGGGAAGACACAGGGCTAGTGATTATGGACATCGCCACCCAAGCCAGCTCTAGAGTTGGCCTGCGATGTACACACGTTGCATATTACCTGTTATAAAATTCTCCCTAGAACTGATTTCTCTCCGGCCTTTCAGCAGGGCTACCATTAGCCAGTACAGGGCTTTTGCAAATTAGAAAAAAAGAATCCCTTCCTTGAGACACTTTACTGCCATCTGTTGGATAATTGTAATAATAAATACACAAAACTACAACTTCTCTGATGTGAAAGATGTCTCCTCACATAGTCACAGTTGTGCAGTGCGTCAACTGCACATCTGAGCCCAGCGACCCTACCTTTCAGGCAGTGGCCTCTTTCTACTGAAGATCAGTGTGAGCTCAGGGAGGTCAAACTCATTTGAGCATTGATCTGGACAATATAGGATGAGGGATATAGATTAAGCTAATCACATGGTGCCTTCCAAAGCCAAACAGAATTGAGCTGGGGTCCTGAGGGGGTGGAGTTAGCTGCAGCCTACAGCCAGATGGCCTGCCTCAAGACCACAGTGTCCTTCTTCCCCTGCTCAGTGGAGACACATGCCCAGATGCACCCTGTTTCCCTCTGCCCTGTAGCAGGGGCACAAGGCTGCTTCCTCCAAACAGGAAATCTGGCCCCTGCAGGCCAGCCGGAAGCTGCTGCGTGGGCTTCCAGAAAAGGCAGGCACTGGCAGGCCGGAGCTGCCTGCTTGCCTGGTGCGCCAGCCGCCCCCACAGCCTCCCATGCGCCGTGTCTGGAACAGTCAGCACGCAGCAGCGACAGCACGCATCTCCAGAGAGCCGCGGCAGGCCGGGGGTTGGGAGTGGGGTGCAGCCACGAGGGGGCCGGGCCCCCAGATCCCGGCGCCGCGTGCACAGCGGAGCGCGGCAGGGCTGCTCGCGATGTTCCCGACCACAGAAGTCATGCTTCTGCCCCACGGCTAAGCCTCCCTCTCCTGGGGACCCAGCAGGCCTGCGCCTGGGGCGAGCCTACGCGTGCCAGGCCCCCTTGGGAAGCAGAGAATCATGAATGAACGAGCTCCTTCCCCTGCCTTTCACCCACCCCACATCCTGCCTAAATAGGACGTGGCTTTGGTTACTTTGGCAGGTGAGGGGCGCGGCGGGAGGTGGGCAGGAGGATGATTGGGTGTGATTTTATACCCCCCCAAGTGGATGCGCGGTGGCTCGCGCCCTGACACCCCTCACTTCCGCTCGCTGAGAGCAAAGACGCCCGGAGTGAGATCTCACAGGCGCTGCTGCGTAGGAGGAGATGCAAATGGCAAGGGACAGAAATTCAGCGAGGCTGCCCTGGGGGTGTGGGACGGGGAATGTTCTCTCCCAGCCAGGGAAGGCCCCCTCGCTACTCAAGCCTGCACAGATGTGGGATGGGCAGGTAGGGCCATGCCACTTGCCGGGACCTGGGTCACGCCGGGCCGGGGACTCCGTTCTCCCTCCCGCCCAAGCTGCCCCCAAAAGGTTTCCTCTTTCTTACCTCGCCTGGAGGCCGATTGACTCTCACCCAGATGGTAGCTGCCTCTTCCCGGTTGATCCAGACCCTGCCCCTCCAGCGCGTCCGACCCCTCCCCTCCCACCGTGTTTGCTCAGACGCTTCCACGGCTACCTGTGGCCTCCGGGAGACACTCCCACTCCTGGGACCACGCAAAGGGCACTGGGACACTGGGATGATGGACCCCTGGCCACCTTCCTTTGTTTTCCTTCCATAACTTTCTTTCTTAGTCTCTCCTCTCTCATTGTCTTGTGAATAGGGCTGGGGTTTTTCTCCTCTCCCTGGAATGCCCTCCATCTCCCTCTCCTTGAAGATAAAGATGACACCCGCTTGTCAAAATTGTAAGTGCCTCTGAGGTTCCCAAGCACCTACCGTGGGCCAGTCACGTCATTTAATGCTCACAATAACGGACCTATGGCTACGAGTGTCCCCATTTGCTGAGCAGGCAATGGAAGCAGGAGCTTAGGACACTTGACCAATTTCACGCAGTTAGAAAGGGTGAAGCCCAGATTTGGACTCAGGGGGTCTGAATGGGCAGGCTCTCTCTTGGCTGTCATTGCCCCCTCCCTGCCAGGTGGAGCTCAAACCCCAGGTGCTTTCGGAAGCATTGCCCCACAAGCCCACGCTGTCCTACTCCAGAACCCCTGCTGTCCATATGGCTCCTTTGGCGCTGAACATGTGCTCCGGCACAGGAGGAGGATCTGAGCTCAGCTGAGCCTGGTTGTGCACCGACGCTGAAACATCACTTGGTCATTAATAGTTGCTCATGGGCAGTAATCAAGAAAAAACGCCCCACCTTTTCATCACCCCCACGTCAATATACAGCCGGTGTGTCTTCCTAGGAAACTGTTGGATGCCTGATGCTATCAGGTGTCGAAACCGTAGCATGGAGCAAATAAGCACCCACTCTCCTTCAGCTCTTCCAGCCGCAGAGCTGTTCCACCTACCCTGCAGCCACTCACCTTCCTTTGCCCCGTCTCCTGCCACTCTACAGAAGGCCCCTCCCTTCCACCTGCACACTTAGGAAACACTGGCTCCACTTCTTCCCTTTCCAAGCTAGACTCCACTGCTAGTGTTTATCTTCCCGTAGTGCTGGGAAACCACAGGTCCGTTATTGTGAGCATTAAATGAGGTGACCGAGATGACTTGCCCATCGTAGGTGCTTAGGAACCTCATGGGCGCTTATGATTTTGACAAGTGGGTGTGTCTGCAAGGAGAGGGAGATGGAGGGCATTCCAGCGGGAGCTGAAAAGCTCCAGTCCTACTGCAAGACAGCAAGAGAAATTGAGAGAGGAGAGACTAAGAAAGGAAGTTATGTTCTAGAGGAATTAGAACAGCATCCAGCCTTCCTGGAGGCAAGTGAATGAAATATGTCAAAAGCCTTAACATCTGCAAACCCCTTGAACCAACCATTCAAGCCCTGTGCATAGCAATTAGCTTATACTAAGGAATAATTATGCTCATTGATTACCTATAAGGATATCTATCGTAGCACTGTTAATAATAACAAAAATTGGACAACCTAGAAATATTCAAGATAGGAGATTTTTTGGATAAATGGTGATATTTTCCCATTCATGAAATACTATGCAGCCAATTAAAATAATGATTAGAAGACAATTCAATGCTATAATATAGTATTAAGTGAAAAACATGATTATAAAATTGAGGATAATAAAACACTATTTCTTATCAACATGTAAGTGTTTGATACATTCATGTACCAAAAAAAGAACAGGAAAGAAATTCACCAAAATGTTAACAGGGGTCTTTCCAAGGCAATCCTACACAGAGATTACATTCAAGCGTCGGGCTTTGCTCCTGGCTCCATACTTATAAATAAATGACTTTACCCCTCTGTGCCTCAGTTTCCTTCATCTGTAAAATGGGGGTAACAATAGTACCTCCCTCATGGGGTTGTTATGAAAATTAAGCTGATATTTAGATAGATAGATAAATAAATAGATTATTAGATAAATAGTTTGTTGAGAATCATGTCTGACATTGAGTAAGTGCCAAATAAAAATCACCTATTATCACCTTTGGGTGATTGGATTATGAAAGATTTTATTATTATTCTTTTGTTTATTTGTACTTTTCAATTTTTACAATGGCTATGTTTTTTTTTCCTGTGATTGAAAACTAAAGATTAAAGTCACCTAAAGTCAATACTTGAATAAGTCATGTCCTCTGTTGTTCAGAAGAAACTACTGTAAACTCCTGCCAATCTGTTATGCCCTTGAGCTGGCTTTGGCCCCAGAAACCCTTGGGCTGGTCAGAGTGGCCATAAGACTGGAGGGAGGGTTGAGGACCACGTGGAGGAAGAGAGAAAATTGAGACAAGGGCCCCCCTGTGGGCACCCAGCCCCAGGCAGGCAGGAACCCCTTCTCCCGGGGCTCACATTGGCCACCAACTGGGACTCAGGGGAGGGTTCCAGCAGGAACACATTGTGCAGAAATGGACACCCACAGCTGGATCAAGGCCAAGGCAGGGTCCATATCATTAATTCAGATTTTCCTGTGTACAAAATGTAGCACTGAGAAAGTGCTATTTCCACAAATAGAAAAAAAAGTTTATTTTAAACACCTGTTTAAAAATCAACATAACCAAGTTTGGAGCAAATATACAATTCTGTGCATTCTCCAAAGGTTCTGGCTTCTGGGTTGATGGAGAATGTGGCCGGTGGTGGTCCCAGGGGGCCAGAGCCACAGTGAAGCTGTGAGTTGGAGGGCCCGTTCCCAGATGTGTGAATCAGACACTGTGCCACCAGACCCCATCTTTCCCCAAGTGTCCTTATTCTATGTGAAACCCTAGCAAACACTTTCTCACCCAGGAAGTTTGGGCTTAAGCATAACCTCCTCTGTGAAGCCCTCCCGGTCCCCTGTTCCTCTATCCTCCCAGTGGCCTAGGCCATCCCCCACTGAGAATATTCTATCCCTTGCACTGTGATTATTTCTTGGCTTGACTCTAACCTCCTAGTGAGAAGGGCTTGTATGTATTCACCCTGAGCACAGGCTCTGGTGCATAGGAGGTTCCCAAACAATGCTGTGGAATCACTGAATGAATGAGCTTAAGAGTGGGAAAGAGGGAGGAACATGAGCCGGCATCACAAGGGCAGGGCTCCAGCTCTGCCCCACAGTTATGCTGTGTGACCAAGAGCACGTTGCTTAACTTCCCTGGGCTTCTGTTTTCTCCTCCATAAAATGCAGGAGGGGTAAAGTCCCTTTTGGTCCTTAAATTCCCTGATGTGCTTCCCTGGGGCCTCATTCAGCGAGGTTCTCTTCTTCCCACTCTTTCCGGAGATGATTTTCTGCAGCGCTAGGTGGGAGCAGATAAGGTGGGCGGGAAGCTGCTGTGAAGTTCAGAGGAGGAAAATGCTGCAGGGCTGGCCTGGCTCTCCCCGCCCTGAAGCCCTCACCCCTGCATCCGTGGGCCTGGGACCTCCTCCACAGAGTTCAGAGGAACAGTGGTTCCCAAGCCACATCCCAGCAAACAGAGCCCAGAGAGCCCTGGATAATGTTTAAAGCCGGGTGAAGGGAAATGTCAGGGAGAGGAGGAGCGTTGGGAACAAAGGCACTCTGGGCTGGCTTCCACTGCAGTCAAGGTCATGGCCGAGTCCCAGTTGTCTACATGAGCCTGTCTGATTCTAGAGGGCATCCTGGCACTGAGTGGCTCCAGAGTCCTTTCTGGGAGGCCAGAATCTTGAGTCTGTGCATTTTAGAATCAGAGTAAGCCTGGATGTGGGAGAGGAAGAAAGGGAAACGTCAGGAGTTAACCACAGGAACGAGCGGCACGGTGACTGTGTCACACTTACTCTGAGCCCCTGCACTGAGTCCTTAATGCTCATTTCCCCACTTAACCTTATGAGGTGGGGAGTCACATTATCCCCACTTTACAGATGAGGAAATAGAGGCACGGGGCGTAAGGTGTCTGCTCACACTTGCATAACTGGTGGGGTGGCAGAGCAAGGTTTTGACCACAGAGAATGGAGGTCCAGAGACCGGGTCCACGGAGGAGGGAGCTACACAGAAGATGGGACATCCAGGGTGGATGAAATGGGGGAGATATAACCACAGTCAAAGAGAGGGCACCAGAAGCTAATCTCCTCCTGGCCCTTGGCTTCTTTAGTTGTGAAGGTAAACACTCCATTAATCCCGAAAAGACCCCAAGAGACCCCCTAGTCCAGCCACTGTACAGAAGAAGAAACTGAAACTGGGAAGGGAACTAAATCTGCACTAGGTCTCATTGCTATTGAGGGGCAGAGGCAGAAACAGGACCCGGAGTGTACGGTCCCATGTGTTTTCTGGCCCAGAGAGCTATATTTTAAAATTTACAATTTAATTACTCCATGGTATTATCCAATAGAATCTGGAAATAAGTCAGGGCCTCTGGTTCATTTGGTGGAGCCCCTGTGATGGGGGTTTTTGCATCAGTCACCCCAGGCTGCTTTCATTGTGCATCTGCTTTTGCACCCCACAGTTCTCTGGCAGGTCTGTAATCCGCTGCAGGTCAGTGTGATTTGCACATACCCCTAATACGTTAATCACAATCCCTTTCTTATCCCGTCCTCTCCTCAGATGCACCCTGGGCACCGTGCCCGATGTGGTCTCGCCAAGACTGGGTGCACATCTGGAGCTGCATGGTAATCACTGTGCAGCACAGCATGGGCCGTAATGAAATTATAACCCAGTTACCTGATGCAATAGCCAGAAGTGGGAAGAGCAATTGTGCCAAGAGCAAACACAACCGCATTTCTACCCATCCCCAGGCTTTGGGCAGCTTTCAGCCCCCAGCACTGGCTGTCCCATTGGGCATAGCTGGGGGGAAAAAAAAAAAAAGCCAATTCATTTGCTCCAGACTGGGAGTCCAGATGAAATTGCCATGTGCCCCTCCCACCACCTGCATGTTCCTGGCCCACTGGCCCACGCTGTTGCTTCTTTCTGTGGGTTTTCTTTCCTCTAATCATCAGCCTCCTGGTCTCTTTGAAGCACACGACAAAACTGGCTGCAGCTATATTTATTATTAATGCACCAAAGACGATCACATGCCCCTAGAAGAAGGCTTGTCCCTAACAATGCCTAGGGAGCAAGTCCCAGCTGGGAGCAGGGTGGGGCAGGACCCACCTCCAGACTGGACCCTCTGAATGCAAGAGCCCTCTCTGCTACTGACCAGGCCTGAATCTGAAACATTTCTGGCTGTTGTGCTGGGTTCTGACAGCCCTGGGATGTGAACAGCCCCCAGGCCAGCTGCAACGCAGCTCTTGGCTTCAGAGCCCTGCCTCATGGCCAAGTTGGCAGAGCTTTTCCAGATCGGTGCGGTGTGGGCTCAGTATTAATTTAAGCCACGTGATTCGTTGCAATTCTTTTCAAGGTGGGAGGGTTTGTGGGTTGGCACGGCACTGTGGGCAATTACTTGACCAGAAGGCAGGAATAACATCATTTTGGCAGTGAGATGGCAAGGCAGGGTCTGCCCTAAACAGATCTTGCTAATGCCTCCCCACAGGTGGCAGTCCCCCAGCCCAAGCTCCTTCAAAACCCACCCTGGGTCATCCCAAATCTACCCAGAGGGAGCACATCAGGCCTTGTCTAACTCAGATGTCTCCCCCACCCCATCCCCAGTGCTGCCTACACCCCTCCCCAGGCTCAGGATGTATCCTGAGCTTCCCTGGGGTCACAAAGGGCTGGGTTCCCTGTATCCTCAGCCTAGGTGACTCTGCAGCATGTTTGTCAATGGCACCTGGGTGCCGTACCCTGTGACTATCACACCAAAAGTGACAACATCAAAGTGGGGAGTGTGAAATCAGTGGGTGGGAGACACCTAGAGGCAGGCAAGAGATGAGGGGGTGCTTAGCTAGCGGAGTACAGGAGAAAGCCAGTGTGTCCATGCACGGCACCCCCACTGCACATAAACCTGTGTCCTCCCCATGTCCACACAAGCCCCTAAGTCCCAGCGGGCAAGGTGGCAGGTGTGGGTGAAAGAGCAATTACCAGGTGGGCAGGAGGAGACACCAGTGTCACCCTCAGAGCCACCTGAGCTTCCTGGAGGCACCAGGGAGACACATATTAAGTAGTCGAGCCCAAAGAGGCAAATACTAGTCCCTGAGATACGGTGTTTTTCAGCCACGTGTCCATCTCAACACGGCTGAGGGCCCATTTGGGCTGTGATTCTGCCAGAGCATGTGTGGGAAAAGGTGGAAAAGCTCCTTCTCCCTGCGCATGAGCCTCCTTGCACATCTGGATGCAGAATCACTGCGCTGCGGTGTGTGGCGCAGACTTGCCTCGAGGAGTTGGAGGGGAAGGGGATGCCTGAGGCGGAGGGAGCAGGTGGTGCTGTCTGGAGAGGCTGGGACTTCACATGCAGTGGGGTTTGGGTGGCACAGAAGAAAGGGGAGGAGGGGACAAGAGAGGGCGGGAGGGGCGAGGCTGGCCCTGACATTGCCTCTGACCCTGGAAAATCCACAGTTTTCTATCTCACCAACTTGAGACAGAAGCTCTAGCAGCAAGAAGACCCACTCGAGCAGCAAATGGGGGAGGCCCCTGGGGTTCTGGGGAGAGCAGCCCTATTGGGTCCTTGTGGGGCTGATGGGATGGGGCTTGCATCCCAGAAACGGCTGGTGGCTGAGTTCGCTCCTCAATCTCAGAGCAGGTTGGGAGAGGGTGTCCTATCCTGCCCTCCGACCTCAGGTCCACTTCCTATGTGTCCCTTGAAACCTCCTCAGGGTGTATCAGTGCTGGAGAGAACAGCTTTCAGAACCGTCTGCCAGACACAGGAGCCAACACAATCTGAGCAAACTGGGTGAGAAATAGGAGCTGCCAGCCCCAGACCAAGAAACAGAGGAGTGGGGGAGAGGTGTTCTCTCACACTTGGCTTGACTTTTGTCACATGTGCAAAGTGGGAGAGTAATAGCCCCTACTCCTAGGGCGTTTAAATGAGATGTGAATTGTAAAAGGCATGCACATGAAGACACGAGGCTACAGAAATATGTTGTCCTAAAGTCACATTGCTCGGAGATGGTAGAATTGAGATTTGAACCTAAGACTCTATGAATTGAAGCCTCATACTCTCAACCAGGGTGCTCTACAGTCTCCGTGTGGGTACCCTGTATTACAGGAATCTGTGTCCTCCACTGGACTGTGAGCACAGGGACCATGTCCTTATCCCCAGGCCCAGCATCTAAGAGCAGCTCAAGAGGGTGCTGCTGACAGCCATCCTCCCCTAGAGTCATGGGAGACTGTGCTTAGCTTCCAGCCAGGGGCTGCCATCAGTGTGTAGATGTTAATGTAGCTACTCTGTCCCTCTGGGCTCTCAGTTGTCAAGAGGATGAGCCATTCCAGGAAGGACAGAAGAAATCCTCCAGGAAGGGAGTTGTACATCTACAGCCATGGAAAGGATGCCATGAGGCAGGAAGCAGGAGGGAAAATTCACTACACTTTTGGAGCGATTTGATAGCTAAGACCATGTTCCCAGGGATAATAATTGCAGATATGCTGACAAAGTGGCTGCCAGCCTTCCACAGACCCCAGAAAGTGCCAGGACCCCTGACACCCACTCTTACGGGGAGACAAGCATAGAGATGGCTGCTAACTCCCCGTGCAGTCTCTGTGTATGTCTGAAACTCTTGTGCAAGTGTGATGTCTGCCTGGACCATTCCACCAAGAGCCAAGACTGGGACACCCACTCCTGCTGATTCACGTGGGGATGAGTCAGAAGAGTCCAGGAGGTTTGTCCAGCAGCCTTGCAGTCCTGGGCAAGAACTGAGGACTTGGGATGGAGAAGGCACTTTCCTCTTTTCTTTCAAGTGAACAGAAGCTTTTTGACTGCAAAGTCAATATAGTGTATTGTCATTGTTAAAAACAGTTCATGAACATTTAGAACGCATTAAAAAAAAATGGGATATCAAGGACCTCTGAATAACCAAAACAATCTTCAAAAAGAAGAACAAAGTCAGAGGTCTCACACTTCCTGATTTCAAAACTTACTACAAAGCTACAGTAATCAAACCTGTGTGGTAGCAGCATAAAGACAGACATATAGACCAACGTAATAGAACAGAGAGCCCAGAGATAAACCCTCGTGTATATGGTCAAATGATTTTCAACAAGGGTGCCAAGACCATTCAATAGAGAAGGAACAGTCTTTTCAACAAATGGTGCTGGGAAACTGGACATCCACATGCAGAAGAATGAAGCTGGGCCCTTATCTTATACCATATGCAAAATTTAACTCAAAATGGATCAAAGACCTAAATGTCAGAGCTAAAAGTAAGACACTTCTAGATGAAAACATGGGGGAAACCTTCATGACATTGAATTTGACAATGATTTCTTGGATATGACACCAAAAGCATAGGCAACAAAAGGAAAAACAGGTGAATTGGACTTCATAAAAATTAAAATTTTTGTGCATCAATGGGTACTGTGAACAGAGTAAAAAATCATCTTATAGAATGGGAGAAGAATATTTTGTAAATCATATATCCAAAAGAGGTTAATATCTAGAATATAGGAAGGACCCCCACAACTCAACAAAAAGAACCCAAACAACTTGATTTAAAAGTGAGTAAAGAGCTTGAATGGACACTTCTCCAAAGAAGACATACAAATGACCAATAAGCACATGACGAGATGCTCAACATCACTAATCATTAGGGAAATACAAGGCAAAACTGTAATGAGATGCCACTTCACACCCATTAGGATGGCTACTGTCAAAAATAAAACAAAACAGATATGAACAAATATTAGGGTGTGGAGAAATTAGAACTTTTGGGCACTGCTGGTGGGAATGTAAAATGGTACAACCACTGTAGAAAATAGTATGGAGGTTACTCAGAAATTAATTATATTATAATTACCATATGAGCCTGCCATTCCACTTTTGGGTGTATATCCCCAAAAGAATTGAGAGCAGACACTCAAATAAATATTTGTACCCCCATGTTCATAGCAGTATTATTCATAATAGCCAAAAGGTGAAAACAACCCAAATGTCCATCAACAGAATAGGTAAACAAGTTGTGGTCTATACATACAATGGAATATTACTCAGCCTTCCTTTTTAGGAAGGAAATTCTGACACGTGCTATGACATGGATGAACCTTAAAGACATTGTGCTAAGTGAAATAAGCCAGTCACAAAAGGATACACATTATATGATTCCACTTGTACAGACTGAGCACGTCTAATCCAAAAATCCAAAATCCAAAGTGCTCCAAAATCTGAAACTTTTGAGCACGAACACAACGCCACAAGTGGAAAATTCCACACCTGACTTCATCTGACCAGGTCACAGTCAAAACTTTGTTTCTTGCACAAAATTGCCAAAAATACTGTGTAAAATTATCTTCAGGCTATATGTATAAGGTGTATATAAAACAAATGAATTTTGTGTTTAGACTTGGATTCCATCCACAAGACAATCTGAGTATATATATATATATATATATATATTCAAATATTCCAAAATCCAAAAAAATCTGAAATCCAAAACACTTCTAGTCCCAAGCATTTTGGATAAAGGATACTCAGCCTGTATGAGGCTCCTATAGTAGCCAATTTTGCAGGGACAGAAAGTAGAATAGAGGCTACCAGGGGCTGGGGTGAGGGGCACGGGGAGTTAGCACTGAGTTTCAGTTAGAGAAGATGCAAAAGTTCTGGAGATGGATGGTGGTGAATGATGATGACCATTGCACAGCAATGTGAACGTACTTAATGCCATGAACCGTACATGTAAAAACAGTGACGATGGTAAGTTTTATGTTATGTGTATTTTACCACAATGAAAAGAAAGCAGGGCAATGGAGTCAGGGAGCCCCCTCCCTCCATGCTGATGAGCCCCCACTGGAACACAGGGTCCTGGCCTAGGAGGGACATTCTTGGGAACGGGCCACCAAAGGAGAGGCCAAGGGACCTGTGGACGTGCCCTTGACAGGACAGGAGCCTGTCTTCTGGCAGCTGAAGGCTGACATGTAGACAGACACTGTGTGGTTTCAGGGAGGACTGGGACATACCTGCAGAAGCCTTGGGAAGACCATATGGGGTTTAATTCCAGGCAGAGCTTTCCAACAGCCAGCGCTGCTTACAGCGGGTGGGTTGTGCTGGGAGGTGGGGAACTGTCTGCTACTCAAGAAAAACTGGGTTCAAATGAAGGCTGGAGAAGCAACTGATTCAGGGGCTGCAGAAGGGATTCTCATGACAGCAAGAATCCTTTGGCTCAACTGACCCTCGCAGTCACCGTCTCTGACCTCTTAGGTGCCAGGCTAACTGCCCTTGGTCATGCCAAAGGGAAGGCACAGAGCAACTGAACAAAGAATAAGCAGACACAAGTTCTAGTCCTGGCTCCATCAGTGACTGGCATCTGACCTTGGGAAGATCACCATTTACTCATCTCTGTAATTATTAATAACATATACCTGCCCTTCTGCACCCCATCCCTACCCCCAGAGGTGTTGCAAAAATGAAGAGAAGCAAGGACTCCTGATGGAAGAATCCAAATATCATTGCCAGCCCTCCTTCGCTCCCTCCCAGCTCTCTCCTCTGCCTCTCCCATCAGGTGTGGGAGTGTTTACCAGGGTGCAGTGTGCACACCACTGGTTGTGCATGAGATGCTAGCCATGGTACACAATCATTATCTAATGTGTATTTATTTTAATACATACTAGTGTACACCTGATATTTACAGCAAATGATAATAGTTTTTCTTTATGATAGTGATATCAACTTTCTTGTTACAATAAATTTATAAGTTAGTATAGGTTGTGACAAGTGAGTTAAAGAAGAGTAAGTACTTAATAACGCAAGAGGTACTTGAATCAGGCAAAAGATCCACTTGAAGGTGGAGTGTGAGCGACTAGAGTTTGGGGACTCCCAGATGGATTGAGGCGGCACAAAAACCTGCCTTTTCAAGGCCCAGGAAGAGATCCCCAAGCCTGGAGATCAGACACAGAGAAAACCAAAAGGCAAAGCCATTTGCTTGGTTCTGCAGCCTGATTTCCTTAAGTTGCCAAATACCCTGACTTTACCAATCAGTTGAGAATAACTGAGAAGTTGAACTTGGTTCTAGGATCTTTCGTGCACAAAATTGTGAACGTCCTTCCCTGGGAACTTCCTGTCTCTGTTTTTCCTGATCTCTACCTTCTACCCAGGGGGCTCCATTAGGAGAGGGCAGCCCTAAAGAGGCCGTTCCCTTTAAGGAATTAGGAGTATGTCAAGCACTTCCCCAGGAAGTGCAGTTAAAGAGGAGTCCAGAGAGGGAGCCATCATCTCCTGTGAACACCAGGCACCGTGCCATGCAGCAGGGTGATGCTCTTGTCCAGAGTGGCAGTCACCTTCTGCACCCACAAGTAGGGCAGGCTCCCTCATGCCTGTGTCTTGAAGCATGACATGCAAAATCACCTTTAGAGGAACCACCTAGAAACCTGATCAAGGTCTAGTCCCCTCCATACCCACAACCATCTGCTGATCACTCAGTCAAAGGGTCACTCAATCCAGCCTAGGAACACCTGTCTTCCCTGAAAAGCAAGATGATGGTATCTCCATATTCCAGAACACTACACAGTCCTTACAAGCAGGGGTCTTGAGCAATATTTAATGGCATAGAAATAAACATGCTTTAAAACGGGATGTTGTACCAGCCTATTCTTTTTAACTGTATATGCGTAGAAAAGACTAGAAATGAATGCACAAAAATGTCACCAGTGTTGTTTTTTTCAGGTGATGGAATTACAGGAATACTTTCTTTATGTTTACGTATCTCTATTTTCTAAATTTTCTGCCATGATCAAATTTGGCTTTTGCAATAAAGAAAAAAATCAATAACACATGTTTTAAAAAAGAATCAGTGAAGTTGCAAGTTATTATGATAGGGATCACAGCGGAACAAGTCAAGTGTTAAGATTGGCCGGGAGGTAGGTAGAAAATGGGAAATAGACAAATTGAGAGTTGAAGCCCATTGGGACAGAGGATATGTTTATTTCTGCCCAGCTAGAAAGGGTGGAAGGGAGAACACATAGGTATGTGCTGGAAGGCAGAATCCAACAAGTGTGTTGGCCTTCTATCGTTCTACTGCATGACTGTGAAAAATCTACTTCTCTCCTGGCCCCGAAGTCCTTCCCTACCTCTGAGGGCAGGGCATTATGATGCTGGTGCCCCATGGAATGCCCCCCCTTTTGGAAAAGCAAATATGATCAGTGATGAGGTGAGGTGAGGTCAGAACTTTGGGGGACAAATGTATCTACCTCCCATTATTCCTGGAGAACTGAAATTTTAGACTGAATTTAAGGAAATGACTCAATTTAAGGCCTTTGCACAGAGATGTCACTTGAAATAAGTTGTTTCACTCCTCATAAAATCAGGAATCGTCAGGGGGCAGCACGATGGAGCTCTGCAAGCTGCAAGTTCTGGTTCCTGTCCACCATGCCCTGGCTGTAACCCAACTTCCTCGGTGGGTCCATCATAAGAAAGGCAAGGGGATAGGAAGACAGGGAAGGCTGTCTTGATCTCAGAGGGGACTCTTGGTAGACACCCATCAACAAGAATCACTCAGAACACAGGATTTGCTCAGGGCCACACCCATCCCTCCTTCGTGCCTCCAGGTCTACGTGTATTTCCCACTTCCTTGAACCCCTAGCGCACATAAGCTTGCCCGTGGGAAGCCACAAGGAAGGGAGAAGAGATGGCACTTCTGCTGGGCCCTACCCAACAAGAAGGCCCCGGAGGGGTGGCAAGGGGAGGTGGGACCATCCGGAGCAAGACTGAGGCCTGGGTGAGCCAAGCCCAAGCAGGAAGGGATGGCGGGCAGGCCAGCCCAGACACTGACCTCTCGGCATGTCCATGACGTTGAAGCTGGCCAGCAGGTCACGGCACCACTGGCGGTCGCCTTCCACCTTGCTCAGCCAGTTGTTGCAGTTGAAGTAGTAACGGAGATGTGGCCGCTTCATGTCGGTCACAATCACACGGTCCAGGTACCAGCTGGCGTTCAAGCCCGTGTTGTCGTGCTCAATCCTGGGGCAGAAGCCGACACCCACACCATCATTGGAAGAACTGAAATGACGTCCCCTTCCATGCTGAAATACCCAGATGTTTACTCCAAAGAGAGATCCAATCATTTTGCTGTTGTTACTATATCGCTTCAACTTCAGTTTCCTCTTCTATAAAATGGGGATACCTTGCCAAGTGCTTGTGCATATTAGTGAATGTTACATTGTTACACTGCCTGCAAGGAAATACTGCCTTCATAGAAAATCTAGGATCCCCAAGGCTTACAGGGGGACCATCTCAATCTTCCTTTTTGAGGTCCTGTCTAATCAGAGCTGTTTCTTTACCCTGGCTGCTGGAAGTATTGCTCCCTCTTCCTACTCTGGTCCAAGTGTACACACACACACACACACAAAAGCATGTACATACACACCACTTCCCAAAGCCCAGCTGAGTCAAAGTCAAAAAGGACAGTATGTTAAGACCTTACTAAAGGGAGGAGATGACAAGGGAATACACAGAGAGCAGAAGCCAACTAGACCTTCTGATTTGCAGGGCATGGCTTGTCCCCTGGGGCTCAAAGTGTCCTTCCCACTGCTGTGAGGAGACAGTTAAATGTGTCCCTCTCTTCGTGACTTTCAGACCCCAGGACAAGCAGGCATTCTTCTTGGTCCCACCACCCAGAGGACCCCTCACGGCCATCTAGACCAGGCTTGTCCTGTAGATACAGCCTGAGCCTCACATGCAAACCACAGATGCAATTTAAAATTTTTCTAGTAGCCATATTTAAAACGATGCAAAGAAACCGGTGGAAGTAATTTTAATAATATATTCCATTTAATTCCACTTATTTCAACATATAATTATGTAAAACCTTATTAACAGGCTATTTTACATTCTTTTTCTTGTACTAACTGTTCAAAAATCTGGTGTGTATCTTATACATATAACACACCTTGGTTTGGTCTAGTCACACTTCAAGTGTGCAGTAGCCACATGTGTTTGGGGGCTACTGTACCGGGTAGCATAAATCCAGACTCTTCCAAATCTGGCCCCCAAACTCTTCTCCTATGTCCCAAAGTCCCCCTCATCCCTTCTCCAAGGTCTAGTTTTTTCCCCAGAACTTGACCCCTGGGCCTCACTTCACACTGAGCATCTCATCCCTGTGAGGCTTCAACCTGGCAGGTCTTAACAGGACAACCACAGCTCAGTTACAGCACACAGCCCAACAGACGGATGACACAGGTGACATACTGGGCCCCTCCCCACAAGGATGTGTGCCTCTGCCTGGCATAGCGCCTGGCACATAGTAGGACCTCAGCTAGCGGTTGCCTTTCCCCACACACTGACACCCCCTTCCCAACCTGCCCCTGCAAGGACCCTTCCCTACACACAACCAGTGCTCAGGGCCCTTGTGTGCCCTTTACTACCTGAATAAAGAGAATTCATGGTCCTGTACTTTCTAGTGGGAGTGAAAAAAATCAGGACTAAACCCAAGCTGCATTTGACCCCTGTCCTGACCCTAGTCTGGGTACCATCAGACCACAGATGAGCATTCTCACAAATGGGCATGAACTTGAACGGAGGTGGGTGGCAGGGGTGAGGAGGGAGAAAGGGGGGCAATTGAAGGCTCTTCCTCTGCAACCAGACTAGTAGAGTTATCCCTCCTCATACATTCCCAAGAACTCCCCAAGAATACAAGATCAAGGGTGCTCTCTGTCCAAAGGCATCCTGCCACATGACCTGGCACCTCTACCACTCGCTGAGTGACTACTGGGTCCCATCACTGTTCTCAGCACTAACTCATTGAGTCCTGGGGTTAGTACAGATGAGGCACTGTTATTACAGAGGAGGAAACTGAGGTTTCGAGAGGTGACCCGTCTGAAGTCCCACACTAGTAAGCAGACATTTGTACCCAGATGATTTGGATTCAGAGTCTGCCCCTAACCACTGTGCTATAGTGTCTCTCAGAGCATGTTTCTGAAGCTTGTGAAAAAACTGTCTCAAACTGTCTTAACCCAAAGAAATGAATCTCTAATGGGGAAGTTCAGGGCACTTATGACTTAGGATTGGTGGGAAAGATTTGGGCCTTTGGTAACCCCTAGAATAGTGCCTGGAGAGCAACCAACACCCAGAAAGAAAGTGTTGATGGTGATAGCAGTTCCTGACCTACTTGCCTTCGTCTCCACCCCCAGACCAGACCCTCACCTGATCTTGTAGATGAGGCCCACATTGCTGGTTCTCACCCGGAACACGTCCACATTGGCCTTCTCGAAGGCAGACTCGCTCCTGCAATGAACAGGTGCATGGTTAGTGCGGATCAGTAGTTGGCTCATAGGCCTGGGAGGAGAGCCAAGGCCTGGCATCTGCCTTCTTCCTCCATCATCTGCCTCCTGGGAAGAGCTATGAGCAACGGGATCCCACTCTAGATTCCTTTCCAACAAGGTCTGGAGAGGAGCAGGGCAGGGACTGCTAGTAGATTCGTCACTCTCACACCAGGTTCTCACCTGATCCTTGCGGTGAGTCACTCGGGCAAGCACAGCAGGCAATACTAGCTCTGTTTTACAAACAAGCAAACTGCCAGTTGGTAGCAGAGCTGGGACCAGAACCTGGCTCTTCCAGTCATGATCCCATGCGCTCTGGTTGCTCTCATCTGGGAGGATGGAGGAGGAAGGAAGGTGTGACGAGCACCTTGGGGCTCTCAGGCCTGCAGGCCTCCTTGTCTCTCCCCCTCACTGGCCTCACTCTTGCCAGGAAGCGTGGCAATGGCAGCCCCAAGTGGGTGCAGACCTTGGGTGGCAGTGCATGGTCCTGCCATTCCAACAAGAGAGGAAACACTCAACCCGAAGCAGCAGCCAGGGAAGTGGGGCGGTGAGGGAAGTGCATATCTGGCATCCGCAAGGGGTGTGAGCAGAAGAAAGTACACCTGAGACAGCAGCAGTGTGGTGGCCAGGCAAGTCCAGACTCGGGAGCATCCTAAATTCAATCAGCTTAATGGGAGGGCCGGAGCAGCCTCGCCGCAGAATCCTCCGGAAGTGGAAGCCTGAAGCTTGTGTCAACATCTGCTCCGTCCTCTGTGCGGGGCCAGTCCCGCGCACCATTCCAGCCCAGGCCGGGGGCAGCTCTTCCTGCCCCCGCAGTTTAGCCCATTGGGCCTGAGAGCCGCAGGGCTCACTCGGTGCCCTCAGCCAGGGCTCTCGGGACCAGCACGCAGCCCAAGGGGAGAGAAAATCAATCACAGAAGACATGTGCCGATTTACCAGCCATCAATGGGGTTCAAACTAAAGAGGGAGGTGGAGGGCCTTCTCCCCAAGGCAACAGGCTCAGACTCTCTCGGTGCCTGAAGGTTTTTAAGGTGATTCTGCAAACAGACACACTGTGTCAAACCATCCGCCCTGGGGAGAAGTTTCCTTGCGGTGGGGCATCACGCGACCTAGCGCCCAGGCCCTCCTGCAGCACAGCAGAGCTCAGGACATCAGACAAAAATGTGCACGGAGGCAGCTTTGTCAGGGAAAAGAGGCCCCAGAGGAGGATTCTGGGTGCATAGGGTGAGGGGGAGAGATTGCAGAACCTGCGGGGTTTTGCTGGAAAGAAAGGGACGAGTCTCAAGCTTGCTGCAGTGCCTGAAGACGGGAGGGACCGAGGCAGGCACGAGGCCCTGAGTCTCGACTCCGCCATTGCATAATAAAGATGGAGGGTGTCGTCTGTTAGCTCTTGAGGAAGAACACCGACAATAAGAAGTCTTCTCCACGAAGCACCAGTAAATCCTCCTTCCTGGGAAAATAAACTTATCAGATCCAGCATTTAAAGGGAACTAAAGCAAACCAGCAATCACGGGGGTCTGGCTGATGTGGGAATTTCACTTCCGAGGGACCACACCAGCTCACCCTGGGCTTGGGTTCAGAGTCACAGCAGCTAACAACTTGGAAGCCTGGGGACGTGGCTTCTGCACATCGGAATTGTGTGAATGGGAAACAAAAAAAGGAATAAGAGGTATTTCCTGGTTCAATATAGAAGACAAGGCAACCGATCTTTAGAATAAATGGACAAGAGTCTCTACATAAAATAAACACCCTAAGAAACAGTTATCCTGGGAAGCTATATAATGAAATACTTCACAGCCATTGAAAATCCTGTTGTAAAAGAATATTTAATGAAACAGAAACAGGTTTATGATATAGGCTGAAAAGACAAAACAGTTTAAGAACGGAATGTACATACAGAGCAATCAATACAAACAGGATCCCATCTTCATTTAAAAACGATAAAGAGTAGGAGGATTTATACAAAAATATCACCTCCAGGTGGCGAGACCATTGTGAAGTGCTGGCTCTTTGTTTTTGTCTATATTGTTTTTTAATTTTCCAAAAGGAACACGTTTGTGTAGTTATGAATAAAACACAATGTCATGTTTCAGCAATTCCCCACCTCCCCCCACCCCAGCCTGCAGGCACCTGGAACGAATTCCCTGCAAGGGGTTTGGGGATTGCTGGGCTCCCCATATTTGGAGGGTGCGTGGAATTTGAGAAACAGCCAGCACCAGTGAGTAGGAAAAAGGAGAGTGACCATCCCCGTTTTTAGCCAAAGACAATGTGTGATTTGGAAAGAAAGGAAGTCGCTTTCTGGTGCACCTCCAGCGAAAGTTCCAGAAAAGAGCAATGTATGTAACCAAAACATTTGTACCCCCGTAATATTCTGAAATAATAAATAAAATAAAAAATAAATAAAAATTTAAAAGAAAGAAAGTTCTAGAAAAGACGCTCCAGAAGCTGCAGTCAGTAAAGGGGAGCTCTGCACCTTCAGAAAGGCCCTGTACCCATGATGGCATCTTTTAAGAACGTAGGCTACCTCCCGACGTGAGCAGGTTGAATGTGAACACGTATGTTCTAGCGTGTGTGTTAAATAATTGACCGTGGTGCTTTACGGTCACGTGTGGCAGGGCAGTGTATGGAAGCTGGGAGACCAGAGGAGAAAGATCCACCAGGATGCACAGAGCGAGGGGCAGGGGGAGCGCTCCACGCTGTCTCAGGACCACACTGGAGTATTTCTGGGTTCCATGGTGCTTGTAAGGTAGAGACCAACCTCTTTCTGGAAGACAAGGGACAGCCCTCCGTGTGGCAGGAAGGGGAAAAAGGGCTGCAGAGACACTCAGGGAGGGGGCTGGGATAATCCCAAACAAGCCCCCAACTGCAATGCACTCAGAGATCGGATTGCGAAATTCCCACTCCTGGTGAGTGAGTATGCAGATGCCTGTGGGTTTCAGAAAACTGGGTGTAGTGAGGAAATAGCAAAGGACAGAGGGTTTCTGGTCACAGGAAATATTAGAAACACAGACGTCTTCATGCTTCCTTGTGGGAGGCTGGGGCCTCACCGTGGCTCTGGGTCAAACCTCAAATAAAGGCTAAGGCAGTGCACAGCCCCTGCCGATGCAGGGACCCCCACTCGGAGAGCCTTTACAGGCTGCACAGGGCATTTTAGCCACCAACCAGGCAGAGCCCTCAGGCTAAAATGCCAAGCATTCTCTGACACTCTCAGTTGGTGAATTCTCAACAGAAGAACCGTGTTCCAGAGATACATGAGATCCCATCCTTTTGCCATATTCTGAGCATGTGACCCAGTGTTGGAGGTGGCCCTGGGTAAGGGGGAAGGGGACGAGGGAACCCGGAAGATAGGGCCTTCCTCTGCGAGCCTCTGCTGTTGGCACCTAACTAGGGTTGGGGGTCAGAGTGGAGGTTCGCTGATGGGGGATCTAAGCGAACATGTCACATTCTCTGCTGCCCTGGGGAGGGTCCAGTGAGTACCGAGGAATGTAGACACCAGACCACAAGGCAAAACAATCAGCATTTAACATCAGGCACCGAAGTTCCTCTTGGAGTAGGAATTATTTTGTATTGGAAAGAAAGCCCTGATAAGGCATTTGGGAGCGGAAGGTGAACCCCTGGGGCACAGGAGAAAAGGCACAAGAATGAGCAGGAACCAAGGGGTGAGGTAGAGGGGAGAGAACTCGGGAGAAACAGGAGGGGGCCACACGATGAGACATGGCCGGAGCTGCGGAAGAAGGGTCAGGGAGAACATTCGAGAAAGGTGGCGGCTGAATTTTAAGATTGTGCTCTTACGTTCCGTGTGAGTTGTTTGCGTGCTGTGATGTGAAGGCTGCCTGGTGCCTGGTGCTATCAGTGCAGTGTGTTACACACAGAAATGCTGTGTGTGTGTGTGTGTGTGTGTGTGTGTGTGTCGGTTCCAGCTGACGCTGTGGGTCTGGGCGTGGGTGTTACCGTGCGGAGAGGACAGGAGAGCAGCAGTGAGGGGTGAAGAGATTTCAGGACCAGGGTGCGCTCTCAGCAGACCCCAGGCACGGGGTGGGGTGGCCAATGGCCTGAGATAACTGTGTCTAAATCTCACAGAGCATGGGGACCTCAGCTGCCATCTGCCTCTGGGTCACACGGGCAGCCTGGAATTCCTGGTCTGCTCCCCTCCCAGACCCATGGTTTCCATCCTGAACTGAAAGATACTAGATGGCAAGGGCCGTGTCTGCCCAATTCTCATCTGCCTTCGTTCTCGCTGCAGCCGGTTCTGGCCTTCTCCTTCCCCATCATCCACTCACTGTGGTCAGATGATCTCGGCCGCCATTTAAGTAGAGCTTCCACCGGTCGGCTTTCTAGCACGGCCTCTCCAGTTGGCCACCCAGCCTTTCTGACCTTCCTCCCTGCCCTCAACACGGCCCTGTGCTCCCCCCACCCAAAGCCCTTCTCCAGCCCCCTTGGCCTGAGGTGCCCCTTGCTGCCTCCAGACTTTTGCAAGCTGTTCCTCTTAGTCTAAAGGACCCACTTTCTGAATCCCTCTTACTACTTGAGACCCAGACTATGTCCCTCCCTGTGAAGTCTCTCTCTAGCCACACGGATACCACGGGCCCTTGCCGAGCTCTGACTAGTCCCAGAGAACTGGGATAGATGCTAGTGGTGCAGAGCAGACCTTCCCTCGGCTCACCCTCCGGCTCCCTCCGTCTCCCTACACATGGCCTTCCCAGCCTCTCCAGGCACACAGTGGGACTGCAAGCTGTGCCCATGTCACTGAGACCACTCATTCTGCTCTAGAGCCTCCTGGCCAGCCGGATTGGGGTCCTGGCCAGACCTGTGCTCTTACTGCCCGACCTGGGGCATGACACGGACATAGGCAGAGACGCCCACTGGCAGAGCCCCAGGGGGAGTAGGGGTGTGGACTCCTGCCCTTGGGGCTGGCCGGGAGAAGCTGGCTGCCTCCCTGTGACCTCCTGCCCTGCCAGGGTCATGCATTGGACACTTTCAGCATGATGCATCCCTTCCTTTCCTATGAGGGAGCTGGAACTCAAACTCCTGGGTCCCAGGACTCGGTGGCAGTCCTTCACAATGCGATATAAAAGGTGACTTGGGGCCTCCCTGAGAGGACGTTTTGACAGATGGGAAAGATGAGGAAAAAGAAACTGGATGCATTAAAGGAGGAAATGAAGCCCACCACAGAGGGAAAACGGTTCATTTTGTTTTAAAAAAGACAAGCTATGGACTCCAGAAACCAGCTGGGGACTCCAGAAACCAACTGGGCAACTCCCTAGTGTCAGCAGCTTCTCCCTACCACAGGGCACTCTGGGGAGGACACATGGCAAAGAGGATGGCGGTTTCATGTATTCTCTTTACCGTGCCCACATCACTGGAGGGACAGACTTCCACAAGCCAGCCACGCTGCACGTAAGCGGTACAAGAAGGCAGGTACCCTGTTCTGCGGAAACGGACAAAATAGGACGTTACGCCTGTCTTGATATCACAGCACTAATGCCACAGCCCACTTTCCGGGTGAACACGTTGTGTGCAGAGGCACAGAGTTTAGGGATCTCCTGGTCTGTGGACTCCACCCCTCTACAGCTTCCCCTGTCTGCCCTGGAGGTGCCAGGCCAAAAACCCCAAGGTCACAAGCTGGAGCCCGAGGAGCACTTAAGGGGAGTCCGCCACACACCCCAGGGCCACAGGGCCATGTGCTTGAGAGAAATGTCCACACCAAGAACGTGGGCTTGGGGGACCAGCTTCGCCATCAAAAAACTTCATGATCCGAGCTCCTCCCTAGGCCTCAGTTTCCCCATGAACAGGTTGGAATAGAGCAGTGATTTTCATGGGCCGGGAACCATCTGATCAATTCTCTGTTCCACTCAGTACAGATTGACACCAGCCATCTAGACCACTCCTGAAGTCCCTAAACGTCTCTGAAATTCTACGGTTCTGCTAAAGTGTCCTCAGGTTTGCGGTGTGAACATCTATGAGGGCATGTATGTGGTAGGGCAGAGGATTGAAATGGAGACAGCAGCCTCTGCTCCTACCAGGTTATAATAGAGTGGAGGACACAAGGCGTGCACGTGAGCACACATGCAATTGACCTTGTGGCTGGGGAGTGTGTGTCAGCTGGTGCTGCTCCCCGGGTCATACCTCAACGCAGAGCACGCTAAGCTCATGGCTCCCCCACATGCATGGTCTTCCCGGAATTCCTTCCCCCAACAGCCCTGCGATGATACGTGAGGAAACCAAGGCCTTGGCTGCAAAGAGATCTGGCCAAAGTGACGTGGAACTAAGTGGTAAAGCTGGACCTAGACCCAGGTTTCACGAGCCTGGTGTTTATTCTCCCACATCTAGGGACAGCTAATGTGGATTCTGGGGAATTCTGGGATCCAAATTCGGCGTTATCATTCACAAAAATCAAGAGAGGAGCTGAGGAAAGTGAATAGGAGACCCCCAGGAAACTCCAGGCTGACACACGGTCTGTCGTTGGTAGAGGTCCCGTGCCACCTAATACGCCTGTGGTCAGACATGCCTTCTCCCCATGAAGCAGGCCACCCCTGGGTTCCAGAACTGTACCAACCCAGATTAACAGCCCAGGACCCCATGGTACTCACTTGCTGGTGAGATGGAGCTTGGGAGAGGTCCCATTCTCTCCAAAAAGTGTGATGAAGACGTTGGCATCTGTCCCTGCGCCACGAACATCCCCTGTGGCTGTGACCACCTCGTACACTGGAGGAGGAAAGGAGAAGCCAGATTGAAGTCTCAGGAAAAAAAAAAAAACAGAATCCTATTTGGGGCCTGGGAAAACCAGAGCTCCTGCCGGCCCCTCAGGAGATGCCCAGGCACCAAGGACTCTGGGAACCCCTGCGGCACTCTGCAACCCAAGGGCAGGGGGACAGGCCCAGGTCACACCAGAGCCTGGCCCAAAGCCTCCAGACACCCATTCTGTGATCAGCACAGCACACTGATGCCTCCTGGATGTGGCCTTCTGCAGAGCCTGCACCTGGCTCTCAGCTTCCTCCCACCCTCTACACAACATAGCTGTGGCCAGCCCTCACCTCCTGCACCCCCTGGGCACTGGCATTTCAGTCTTGAATAAGCCACCCTAGGGCTGGATATGCAGAGCTTTGCAGGGGGTCTGTCTTTGGCAGGGGAACTGATTTCCCTCTCTTCGACCCCTTGGAGCTTGTTCTGTTTACTGCGGACATTTTCCTTTGTCAGGGCATCAGTATAATTAGAGCCTTGTGCGCTTCCCAGGGAGCGAGGCAAGACTGCTCTGGGTTCTTAGAGACAGCAGAACCCACTCCAGCCCTGCTAAGCGAGCAGGAGGCATTAGGAATCTCCCGAAGCAGGCTTCCAGAAGTATTGGGAAGGCTGGAGACACGTGCCCTAGACCCACTTCCATACACAACTCCCAGAATCACAGCACAGAACTGGCCTGGGAAAAGTTGCTGCCACCAGCCACCCCAGGGCCACGTCATCTCTGCCAAGACCAGAAAACAGTCACCATTGCCTCTCCCTCCTGCTGCTTCTCATGTCTCCAAAATAAATGCCTTGTCCCCAGCCCATTTCATTATGAGGCTCACTTCTGAGTCAGTCTTGCACTGCAACAGCTAATTCGGGGACAGGGGAGGCCGAGCAAAGCAAAATCACCCCATGCTGGGAAGACGGATTTCACAACATGGGGGGGCCAGCAAAATGTGGGGAGGGTGTTTGAAATATTTGGGACATATTACAGATGTCCACCACTTCATGGGACTGTATTAATACCAATAATTAATAACTACAGCAACAAACACTATCGATTGCTTACTATTTACCCTGAGCTAAGGGCTTTATACATATGACTACATTTGATTATCAGAGCAAACCTATAGTTGTTCCTACTGCCAGCCTTTCCATGCAGGTCCCCAGCCAGTTGCTGAGTATATTTGAGCTGCCCCAAAGAGGCCCAGATGATTAGGAAGATATTTGGAAGTTAGACATTTGTTATTCAGACATATCAATTCAGAATCCATTCCACAGAGGGGGCTTGTCCTGGGTGCAAATGGCAGTGTAAGGTATGGGGGGCTGAGGAATATTAATAACTTTGAGCACCTCTTGTGTTCAAGGCATGTGGCAGGTGTTTTACAGCAGCACACACAGGAGCCAGTATGGGCTGGTGGAAAGTACTGGACCTCCGTGCTACAGAGATCTGGTCCAGCCACTGTCTCCTCCACTTAGAACAGGTGACCCTTTTTTGACAAGTTCCCGCCTCTCTGAAAAACCTGGACAATAATACCTGGTTTGCAGGGCATTCTGGGGATTAGAGATGATGTATAACTGGCATATAAAAGACTCAATAAATAATAGCCTGATTTTTAAACTATTGTTGTTTAAACAGAAGACCACATTTCAGCTGTGGGAACTAAGAACTTGTTCCTTGGCAGATAGGATGTTAGCTCAACTAACACGCACATGACGCACATATACTCCAGAAGCCCTGATTCTCACGTGCTCCGTCCAGGCCTGTGAGGTACCAGGAACAGGAATGGTTGGGCTGTGAGTGGACCTTGGGTTCTGATGAAGGTCCCCATCGAGGCACCATGACAAGGAGAAAGGAAGCAGCACCTTGGCCCAGCTTCTTGTCTCTTGTGATGACCAGACCTTGATTCTTCACGGTCCATATCACAGGGAGCCTGATCCTCAACTGACCCCTGGAGCCTACCTCCTGGCCCTGCTGAGCACAGACCCAGGGCCTGCAGTGTTGCCGCTACACCTTGCACATACTCAAGGGCATTTCCAAACCAAATGTCCACAGAAGAATGACCAGCCTGGTGGAAATCCTAAAGCCACGTCACATGCAAGGAGACAAAGAGGCCTGGGATGCTTGGTTTAGAGAAAAAGAGACCTGAGAGACAGGAGAGGGATGAGAAAACTACCTCAATAGTTGATTCAGGGTACACAGCTACTTCAGTAGGACACTAACCGTGAAAACCCTGAGAAATCAGACTTAATTAAAATTAAGACTATCAAGAGAGTGACGTGGCAAGCCACAGACTGGGAAAGATATTTGGGATGCATATGTCCAATAAAGGACTTGTAGCGAGAAGATACAAAAAATTCACATAAATCAATAAGAGAAAGAGAGATCACACGATTTTTTCAATGGGCAACAGGTTTTGTTTTTTTTTTTTTTAAAAAGCATGTGTTTAACATAATACCTAGAATTTCACTTTTAAGTATTATATTTAAAGGGCAACATACATAACCTAAACTTTCGTACCCCCATAATATGCTGAAATAAAAAAATAAAAAATAAAGTATTATATTAACCCAAGAGAAATAAAAACATGTCCACAGAAAGACCTGCACACAAATGTTCATAGCAGCTTTATTCCTAACAGACCCACACTGGAAACAACCGAGATGTCCATCCGCAGGTGAATGGATAAACACACTGTATTATATTCATATAACGGAGTACTACTCGCAAGTAACCAGGAATGAACTACTCAGATGTACAATACAAACGGAACTCAAGCACGTCATATTAAGCAAAAATCAGACACAAAATTCTACATCCTCTGTAATGCCATTTCTATGAAACTCTAGAAAAGACAAATCTAATCTATTGTAATAGGAAGCAGAGAAGCAGTTGCCTGGGGTTGGGAGCAGGGGACATTGACTGGGAAGGGACACAGAGAACCCTTGAGAGCTGATGTAAATGTCCTATATATTATTGATATTGGCTAGCGGTTACACAGATGTAACGCTCATCAAACAGGACATTTAAAACAGAGGCATTTTATTATAAGTAAATTATACTTGAATAAAGATGAAAAATGGACAAAAGACTTACACAGGCATGTCGCCAAAGAGGATATCCAAATGGCCAACATACACAGGGAAAAGTTCTCAGCACCATTATTCATAAGGGAAATGCAACTTAAACACTGCCTCATACCCCCCAGAATGGCTAAAATTAAGAAGACCGACAATATCAAGTACTGGCAAGAACGTGGAGCCATTGTCACTCTCATCCATGACGGTGGGCATGCAAAGTGACGCAGCACTGGTAGCTAAACATAGGCTCACCCTGTGACCCACAACTCTACTTCCAACTATCAATCCAAGAGAAGTGAGTGCATGAGTCCAGCAGAACACGTGAACAAGATTTGTAGCAGCTATACGTCTAACAGGAAAAAAAAACCACAAATAACCTAAATTTCATCAATAATAGAATGGTTATGATAAATAGCGATGTATGTATGTATAAAATGCAATAGTACTCAACAGTAAAAAGGAACAAACTATATAATGTGTCACAACATGGATAAATCTCTCAGACCTAATATTGACAGAGAAGCTAGGCACAAAAAAGTGTGCACTGTATGATTCCATTTATGCAAAGTTCAAGAACAGGAAAAACTAATCTAGGATGACAGAATCGGGAGAGTTATTACCTCTGGGAAGGGGTATGAAGGAGCTTTCTGGGAACTGGAAATGTTCCGTATTCTGATCTGAATGGTCGTTACACAAGCACATACATACATAAAATTTCATCACTCGGTAGCTTCATGAGTTTTGTGCTGTATGTACATTCCTCAATTTAAAACTTTTAATTAAGAAAAAAACTTAGTTCAGATCGCTGAAGAACTATTAATAGCTTGTGGAAGACACAGAATTCTGTTTGACCCCATAGAGGAGGATCCAACTAATAAAGTCCCTCGGTGGGCACAAAGTACTGTCAACGGCAACATAGCTTCACTTCTAGCACAGAGCCTGGCACACTGGGAGGGGCTCAGTAAATATTTACCTGGATGAATGAATGAACAAACGTATGAATGCATGAAATAACCAATGAAATGAATATGGACTATGGAACTAAATTGACCAGGCTTTGAATCTCAATTCTCCCATGCATGGCTATATGATTTCAACCGGCTATTTTACTAAGCTTCAATTTCCTCATCTCTGAAGCAGGGAGAGATTCTTCCTTGAAAGATTGTGGTAAGGATTAAATCAAATAAAACAATGTTCTCAACATTCATACTCATTGACCTGGCATTTCCACTTCTGAAAATTTATCTTACACTCTTCCACAGTTGCATGGAAAGATACGCATTCCATAAGTGTTACCATCATAATCATTATCGTTGATATGGTTCGAATGGGACCCCTCTAAAATCCAGGTGTTGCCAATGTGATAGTATTAAGGGGCTTTTAAGAGGTGATTAAGCGAGGTCGCCTCCCTTGTGAGTGGGATCAGGTGCCCTTCTAAAGGGCTTGATGGTGGATTGGGTCCTTTCTTGACCTTCTGCCACGTGAGGACACAGCAAGAAGGCCCTCACAAGATGCTGGCACCTTGATCTTGGACTTCTCAGCCTCTAGAACTGTGAGAAATAAATTTCTCTTTTTTATAAATCACCCAGTCTCTGGTATTCTGTTATATATTAATAGCAGCACAAAATGGACTAAGACTGAAATCACTGCTATCATTTCCACTGACAGCATCCCTAAGGGGGCTGCCCTGGGAAACCGCATCCCAGCAGATGCCGGATGACTCCTGTCTGGGGTGCAGGCGAGGAGATGCCCCCGGGGCTCGCAGCCTGTGCAGGGTGGGCTCTGAGGTTCCTTCAACCCTCAGTTCTGGTTTGAGTCACTGTCTTCCCATCATGTCTTGGTGAGGAGACAGAGGAGTGTGCCAGGCTCAGCCTGATCTCAAAGCACTGGTCTCAAAGCCCTCCCCTCCTCTGCCTACTGAGGAGCTCCAGGGTAGCCAGAAGGTGGCCCAAGGAACAGAGAAGGAGCACGTAGGTTGTTCCTCTCTTCCTCTTCCTCCTCATCACGTTCACCAAGATTCTCCACCTAACACTAGACCTAGAGCCCAAAGGAAGTGAGAGACCGACCGTTCTAGAACTGCGAGGGTGACAATCACAGTGCAGCAGGAGCTCAGCCTGTGACCACCATTAGCATCATCCACACTTACCGCTGGTGCCCCGAATCAGAATGCAGAGTCAGCAGTTCTCTTAGAAATGTCAGCATGGCACTCACCTCTGCTGGCTCTTCCCCAGCTGTTTTTACCAGCTGGCAGTTGAGACTGGCAGCATAAGAGCAAGGACTCGCCAGACCAGCCAGATTTGAATTCAAATCCTGACTGTGCTACTTACTAGCAGTGTGATCTTGGGCAAGATACTTAACCTCTCTGAGCTCAGGTTTCTCATCTGAAAAAGGACATAATGACCCAACCTGCCTCACTGGGTTGTTGTGAAGATGAAATTGGTTAATGTGAGTAATGCGCTTAGCTCAGCGCCTGGTGCACAGTGCATTGTTTATTATATTTGGCAGCATTGTGAGATGAAACAGGGAACATGCCTTGGAAAGGGTATTTGAAGTTCTTGTCCTCTATCACGTCTGTGACCTTGCTCAAGTCACCTAATGTCCGGGAGCCTCAGTCCTTAACCCATGGAAGGGGACTAATCCTGCCTTGGCTGATCTCAGGGATCTTGAAGATCAAACGTGAGATTGGAAGCGAAAGGGCTTTGAAAAGGGTAAAAAGGAGAGAGACCGTTATAGTCATGCTGAGGCACGTGGAGCCCATGAACAAAGGTAGACAGGGTGCCAGGTGTGAGAGGTTCTAGAACGTTCTCACCAGCAGGCATGGGGGCTGGGAGGAGAATCCCCCTGGAAGCTGAGAGTGCTTGCCAGGGACGCTGCCCCATGTTGCGCCTCACTGCCCCTCCCCTCACCAGATGGGCAGAGCTCGAGGCACACGTGTTGGGAGAGAGTGGCCCAGGCCTCCGTTGTTCTAGGCCCCCTTCCTTCTTCCACAGCCCCCACCCCCACCCCAGGGGCTGCCCAGGACACCACACCTGGGCCACAGCCTTCCTGGGACGGCAGCTGAGACCACCTCCTCTGAGCCTGGGTCACCCAAGGGGCTGGGTGATGGGGACCAGTGAAGCAAGGCCCCCCACCAGGGAGTGCAGGTGGCTGCAGTTGCAAGCCCCACACACCAGCCATGCAGGAAACAACGGAACAATTGAGAATTGGATATAACCAAGGAACCCACATCGGACTGGAATCAAGGGGGGCTTCACGGCAGAGGTGGGACCTGAGCTGGGCTTTCAAAGCTAGGATAGGAGGTAGAGGAAGGGGAGGGTGAACAAACCCAATGCAGCCACAGAGCAGACATTCGATATTTGTTGAATGAATGAATGAGTGAATGAATATGGTATTCACGGGGACTAGTGAGCCACTGACATGCCTTCAGGGACCAGGCAGGCAGCACCAGTGAATAAAACAGACCTAGTGCAAGATGATAAGGAGCGGTGGAGACTGTGATAAACTGGATGGCCCCTGGGGATTCACAAACAAAAAGATTTCAAAGCACTGAAAAGTGGGGGGGGGGGGGGAAGGAAACTCTGCAGGCCAAAATTGGCTCCTGGGTCCCAGGTCCCCACTTCTCTGGTTTACCTGGCAAGGAGGCGGAGCAATTCAAAGCAGCTCCCACATGGCCCAGAGGAAGATGACACTAAAAGGACAAGGCCCTGGGGTCCGGAGCACCAGCTGCCTCAACACACACGGGCCGGGCAGCTCCCCGCAGAGCCCCAGCACCCGGTCTCCGTCACCCACGGCGGGCGGCAGCCTCCAGCCCCTCTGGACAGGAGACGAAGGGTCGGCTTCCTCCCTGACATCGCCCCACGACCCAAGCAGCTCAGGGCACTCTGCTGCCGACCTCATCTCTGGGGACCAGGCGGGAATGTGGCTCTGGGGACGCTCAGGAGCTGGAGAATGTTCTAGTCTATTCTCTACCTCTAGGACTCTGTGACCAAGGGCAAGTCACCCCACCTCTCTGTACAGTGGGGACCCTCCTCCTCTGAGGGGATGTGGTGTAGACTCGAAGGATAATGGTGAGAAAGGGCTGAGTCGGAATCCCGCAGTGACCCCCACGAAGCGAGGGACCCTGCGGCCACCCCGCCCCGCCCCCAGCAGCACTCCGCACCTTTGGCCTTGTAGTACTCGTGCTGCAGCTCCTCCTCGTCGTCCCCCGAGGCGTAGTTCAGCAGTTCTGCCTCATACAGGGCTAGGAAGTCGATGTCCTTCTTCCGCTTCCTTTTCTTCTGGGGCATCATTTTGCCGGCTGCCCTCCCCTGGCACCGGCGGGCTCACCGCGCCCGCCTCCTCGAGCCTCCGGGGACTCAACGCCCTCGTTCCCTGAGCTCCAGCGCCCACAGGCCCTCCTGTCTCCAGGGCCGGATGGGCCGGTGAGCCCTGCCTTTCTCCGTCCCGTGTCCGAGGTGCTTCTCCTCTCTCCCTTCTCTGGCCCCTGAGCTGGGCCTCGGTGCTCTCCCTCTGCCCTTCCTGGCCCTGTCCCCTTCCTCTGCCAGCCTCTCACCAGCCACCTCTCTTTCTGTCCCTGCCCTGGGGCTTCTCCTTGGGCCTCATCTCTTATTCATGGGGACTGAGGGCAGACTGTCCTCCTTCCTCCCCGCTCCCACCGGCCCCCTCTCCTCCCTCCACGCAGAATCGGGTGACATAGAGCCCTGGGCTTCCGCTTCCCACCTGGCCTCACAGCAAGGGGCCCACCTGACACCCCCCCTCTCCGGCCACCCCAGGGGCAGGTGGAGGCTCCCCGCAAGGAGATCCCCCAGACTCACAGCCCACCAGGGCCCGGGACCTTCTGAGGAGGGCAGGGCCCCTATCGGCCAAGCTCCAGGACTCGGAGCCTCCGTTTCTCTTCATTATTCATGAACTCTGCTCCTCTTACGGAGCAGGCGGGGTTCTCTGGATCCTTCTCTGTCTCCCTCTCAGCTTCCATCTCCTCAAGACTTCTGGCTTCTGGAAGTGTCCACTCAGCCAGGCGAGACCTGGGCGCTTCAGAGACGCTGCCCTAAAGAGGGATGCCTCCTCTGTCACCGCCCCAGCCCAGTGCTACCATCTCTCTGCCTGGAACTCAGCTCACCCACCGGGCCCTGAGCCCCCAGCACCTAGGACCCCCGGCCAACCCCTCCCCTACTTTTTCTGGATCTCTCCCCACTCCAGGCTGCTGTCTGTCTAGGTCAGTGTCTCTTGAAGTGCGATTCCAGGATTAGCCTCTCCAGAGGAACTCATCAAACTGCCGATTTCTGGCCCCTCCCCCAGACCCGCTGATCCAAATCTCTAAAGGTGAAACAGGAATGTACATTTTCAACAACTCCTTCTCCCCCCAGGTGATTTTTATATGCACTAAAATTTGGCAAGCGTACGAACCTGTGCCCTCCCAGGTGATCTCACTAACGCTATCAGCTCACCTGGACCAGGTGGCGAGCATCCGCAAGCTTCTGTCCTGGGGCGCACAGCCCTGACTGCACACGGGATCACCTGTAGAGATTTCAAATGCTGATGCCTGAGTCCCATCCCAGGCTTGCTTGGTCTGGGGTGCAGCCTGGGCACCAGTTTTGTGCAGCCATGTTGAGGATCGCTGCATCCCTTCTCAGGTAACTCAGGTGTGCTAACAGGAGCCTTCTAGAGGCATCACCTGTGCTTTGTACTCTAAGCCAAAGGAGTGCCTTCAAAGGGAGAATTTCAGATGGAAAGGAAGAGAGGGTTTGGAGGGGGCATCTGAGCCCCAAGCCTGGGGCAGCTTTGTTCCTGCACTGTTCCTTGGAGCCATCCAAATGCCCCACTGGAGGGGCATCTCTGACCCCAAACATCCTCACCCGGGAAAGATCATCCTCATTTCTTGCCCTGTTCTGCTGGGGGATGTCCTAGAGTCAGCTGTGTCTGACTGAGGAGCAGGAGTGTTTACTGGTGGGGGACGCGCGCCCCCTGCTGGCAGCATGTGGCGTGACCTCTGTTGTTAATTTACACACTTGGATTCCTTAGGAAGGGACCTTAAGGACCACTAGGAAATTACTAGGAAAAATCATTTTACATAAGGATCTCAAAGAACTAAAGGTAGAACTATCATTTGATCCAGCAATCCCACTACTGAGTATTTACCGAAAGGAAAAAAAGACATTCTATAAAAAAGACACCTGCACTCGAATGTTTATAGCAGCACAATTCACAAGTGCAAAGATGTGGAAACACCCCAAGTGCCCATCAATACATGAGTGGATTAATAAAATGTGGTATATGTATACCATGGAGCCATAAAAAAAATGGTGAACTAATACCTCTTGTATTCATCTGGATGGAACTGGAGCCCATTCTTCTAAGTGAAGTATCACAAGAATGGAAAAACAAACACCACATGTACTCACCATTAGACTGGAGCTAATCGGTCAACACTTATGTGCACATATGGAAGTAACATTCATTGGAAATCAAGCGGGGGGGGAGGGGAGGAGGGTGATGGGTAAATTCACACCTAATGGGTACAGTGCACACAATCTGGGTGATAGGCACACTCATAACTTTGATTCTAACTGTACAAAAGCAATTTGTGTAACCAAAACATTTGTACCTCTGTAATATTCTGAAATAAAAAAAAACAAGAGACAAAAGAACTGCTCTAAAAAATAAAGTCTATTAATTGTTTTTAAAAGTATGGATCTGGAAAAGTGGAGGTCAGAGAAAGAGAGGAATCATCTCTGTAAATATTTGTCACATAATGTACCCTTCTTGTGTTAAATAATGCAAAATCAAAATGAGAAGATTTTTTCGTCGTGCTTCTATCCTCATCTCGCACTGTGAACAAAGAGGAAAATTCAGATAGCACGACAATGAGAAATAACACTGCTTTTATAGCAATAAACCCTTCAAGGTAAATGTAACCTGTCAAAACCAAGAAGCATGACTTAGAGGCTGGAAAGCAGTTTCAAGTCTCTAAGGATATATAAAGTTGTTTTCCATTGTTATTTTCTTCTTAATACTGCCTTCTCAATTGTAAACTTAAGGGACAATGATTTGAATTAGGATTGCACTTTATTAGTTGCACCTGTTACTGCCAAGCCACTTGGCCTTTTATTGCTTATTACCACGAAGAAACAAACACACACCCTCTTAGTATTTGGACCAGGTTAAGGAAAGTGATTAGAAAAAGATGATCAGCTGGGAGCCAGAAATCAGCTGGGACAACACAGGCACTTACCTGCTACTGTATCTTTAATTCACTCAGAGTCCCACCCAGTCCCTGCACGAAGGCAGAGCTGAGTTCCCATAAACCACTCAGGGGTGACTGCACAGCCGAGCATTTAGAATAGCCACTGAGAACAGCAGAGGCCATAACAGGACAATCCCTGCATAGTAAGGTCCTTATTCAAGCTGGATGAATCTGTACGTTTATTCACAGTGTTCATGTGCTACATGTAGGAATCTGGTATCTCAAATTCCCCCACAATGTATTCACAAAATACTCATAGTCAATAATACTTTCCTTATTTGAAAATAACTTATATATCTTTATCTAGGGAAAACGCAGGTAAGAACTGGATAAAAGCAAATAAGACCCCTGTGGGACCCAAATGATGTCATAAAATCTAGGCACAAACACTTATAGTTATGACACATATGAACACTTTTCAGGCACTCATCCAGAGCTTTCTAAAAATTAATGTTGTAATAAATTAAAACATCCATATACTTAGTTGAAAATCAAATATAACTGTACATTTTTCCTTTTTAATTTGCTTTTTATCGTGGAAAAATATATAATACATAACATAAAATTTACCATTTTAACCATTTTTCAGTGTGCACTCCTGTGGCATTAAGAACATTCACATTGTTGGACAACCGTCACCACCACCTGTCCTCAGAACTTTTTCATCTTCCCCAACTGAAATTTGTCCCCTAATGAGGCACTAAATCTGAATTCTTTCTGCCCCTAGCCCCTGACAGCCACCATTCTACTTCCTGTCTCTATGAATTTGCCTATTCTAGGTCCCTCCTGTAAGTGGAACCATACAGGATTTGTCCTTTTGTGACAGGCTCCTTTCACTTAGCATAATGTCTTCAAGGTTCATCCACGTGGTAGCATGTGTCCAAACTTCTTTCCCTTTTAGGACTGAAAATAGTAATACATAACAATATACCATCAAATGTTAAAGAAAAACAATATTCTTCTGCCCCATTCCACTACCCTACCCCTGAGTCTCACTCCCTAGAGTCAACAACCTTAATTACTAATATTTTAGCTGTTTCTTCTGATATTTACGTCCATGTTGCTAAATAACATAGCCCTGTTTCATGCACTTCCTGTTAAGGTAGATGAGAATCAAGCTGTCCTATATCCTCTTCACCCTATCCTTTCCTTACAGTTAGTTCAATATTCATTGATTACATTATTAGGACCATGTGAATATTGCTCACTACTGAGTCAAAAAGTATTGCAGTTACTTTTCCATTTCTGTATAAGATTATTTTTCCTGGAATGAATAATTATCTCACTTTTATTAGGTTACTTTTCAACACACTTATTGCTAATTATCAAACGCCAACACATCTCGTATCACTCCTCACAACATCAAATACGTTACAATACATTAGATTATGTGTCATTACATACATTGCTTTCCCCCTGGAGACTCCATCCTCCCCTTCCACGCTGGAAGGCTGACTCTTACACCTGCTGGAGGTGCTCCTTCTGGATTTCCTTTCGAAATTTCCCTGCACTGGATCCCCTAGAAACTGAGTCTTTCTATTTTCTGGTTCTTCTCTTGTGTTAAAAGCACATTCTCTTGAGTAAAGGTATTATATATGGGAGATAAATATTATTGAGAATTTGCAGGGCTCAAAGTGTCTTTATTCTACTTTGACAGTTTGAAAAGGCATAACGTTAGCATTCTTACTCCTCATCCTTTGCATGTAATTTTTCTTCCTGGGAAACTTTTAGGATCTCATTTTTAACTTTGGTGTCCTGAAATTACACAATTTCTTTGGTGTAGGTCTTTTTCCTTGCACTGTGCTAGCCATTGTCAAGCTGGAAATTCCCGTGTTTCTATTCTTGGAAAATTTCTGTTACTATTTCTTTGATAAATGACTCTCCTATGTTTTCTCTAGTTTATTTTTAAGAATACCTAATAACTGGATAGGAGATATACCAAATTGATCTTTTAAGATTTTTTTTTCTATAGTGTTCCATTTCTTTGTCACTTTGTTTCTATCTTCTGGTCAATTTTTCTCTACAAAAAATACATAATATTAGCTGGGTGTAGTGACCTATGCCTGTAGACCTAACTACTCGAGAGACAGAGGCAGGAGGATTGCTTGTGCCCAGGAGTTTGAGGTTGCAGTGATCTAGGATGATACCACTGCACTCTAGCCCAGGAACAGAGCAAACCCTGTCTCCAAAAAAATAAATAAATAAATAAAGTTTTCAATTTTTTAAAAAGTAGTGACTAATTTTTAAACAATAACATCAGACCTAATGTATTTAAATGGATGTTTACCCCTTGGCAGACAGGTCATGTTCTTATTCCATTGCTCAAAACATTTCTGAAACTCCTATTTTAAAGTTGTCTTCAATATAGATTAAGGACCACAATCTTCCCCCAGTCCTCATTTACAAAAATAATATGTGGCCATTGTAGAAAACTGGGACAATGCATAAAAGCACAAGAAAAAAAGAAAATATTTTGTTCATATTATCTTTTATTTTTTATTTTATTTTATTTTTTTAGAAATGGAGTTTCATTATAATGCCTAGGCTGGAGTGCAGCGGCATGAACATAGCTCTCTGTAGCCTTGAACTCCTGGGCTCAAGTGATCCTCCCACTTCAGCCTCCCAAGTATTAACAGCTGGGACTACTGGCCTGTGCCACTCCACCCGGGCTACATTTTGTAAGTCTTCTTACAAAGTAGGACTCTCATTGGTTTAATAACCTGATTTTTTTCTTAAAAATATTTTGTAATATTTTCCAAAGTCCTTAAAAATTTTCCTAAAACTTGATTTTCAATGACTGCAGAGAATGTGTTATAACTTAATCAACCCCCTACCGTAGGATAATCCTATTACTTGAAGGTTTGCCTCTTCCAATTTAGAAACACATTTTATTAGATGTGACTATTTCTAAAATTCAAATTCATCCTCAAGGACAGATATGACAACATTAAGGAGAGTTTTAAAAGCGTTTAACAGTCCATACCAAAACAATGTCACTGGGAACATTTCTACCTCTGTCAATGAAGAGACCCCTTTGGTCAGGGAGGGTTAACAAACTCCCAAAAAAATTACCAAGAAGAGATAAAGAATCAAGAAGGCAATTACAATAATCTTCTTTGCTATTTTTTTGTTATGAAATACATATTTCATACAGAAGAATGTATATAACATTCACTCATTTTTAATAATATTAATAATATAAACAAACACCACCCTGATTAAGAACCAGAACACCTTCAGTATCTTACAAGCTTGGATGTTCCTTTCAAATGGTTTCCCTGCCTCCCTCCCACCTGAAGTAAAAACCACGCTGAAAATTGTGCTAATCATCACTTTTTTCTTTATGGTTTTGACAACTATGTAAGCATCCTTAAAAAATATATTTTTTTAGTTTTCTCATTTTTGAACTTTATATGAATGGAATATGCATTTATTTTTGCTACTACTTTTTCTTTCTTTCTTTCTTTTTTTTTTTTTTTTCTCTGAGACAAGGTCTCCCTCTGTTGCCCGGACTGGAGTGCAGTAGCATGATCATAGCTCACTGTAGCCTCAAATTCCTGAGCTCAAGAGATCTACCTGCCTCAGCCTCCTGAGTAGCTGGAACTATAGGCACCTGCCACCACGCTCGGCTAATTTTTTTACTATTTTGTAGAGACAAGGTCTTGCTATGTTGCCCAGGCTGATATCCAACTCCTGACCTCAAGTGATTCTCCCACCTGGGCCTCCCAAAGTGCTAGGATTATAGGTCTGAGCCACCACACCCAGCCATGACTACTTTTGTTCAACAGCATGTAATTTTCCCAATAAAAATTCATATGAAAGTAAAGGCTTAGCTACTATCCAGTTTTCCATAAAATTTTCATTTAAGTTATGCTTCCACAGTTTTCTGAACTGTCGGCATAATTTCACAGTGTCTTACAGGTTTGCCTTCTAATGTCTCTCAAAGTAACTCTTCTTTTTCCTAGAAAATGGAAATATCATTAAATGCTTCAAGTTGCCCACAGTACCTGCCACGGTACAGTGCTAAGTAGAGACTGATATTTCTTTTTCCCCATTAAAATGTTTATTTAATTTTCTTTTTTTATTTCCCCCAGCTTTATTAAGGTATAACTAATAAAAATTATACATACTTATTCACATATTTATTTCTGGTGAGAAGACTGATAGTTCTTGACAGGTTTGCTAGATAACTGTTTTTATTTTCAAACTGTAGGTCATAAAATCAGCTTAAAAGGTTATAAACAGCATAGTTTAATGAAATAGAATTATCACAGAATGCATAACAGGCAGCAAGGCTCAGCATGGCTTCAAGAAACTTTTGGTGCGCCAGCACCTCTGTGTGCGTGTGTGTGTCTGTGTGTGTGTCTGTGTCTGTGTGTGTGTCTGTGTGTGTGTGCGCTACTGCATCACAGGCTAAGATGTCTTGCAGTTAGTCATTGTTTTCCAAAAAGTCTGAAAATCTTTACATAAAATGGCTTTATCTTACCATCTTTCTATCTTTCTGAAGATGTTGATGCATCTCTTGGTGAAGACTGAAAACTTCGTTTTGTTTTGTTTTTGAGACAGAGTCTCTCTGTCACCCAGGTGAGCATGCCCTGGCGTCAGCCTACCTCACAGCTGCTTCAAACTCTCAGGCTCAAGAGATCCTCCTGCCTCAGGCTGCCGAGTGGCTGGGACTACCAGTGGGCACCACCACACCCTGCTAATTTTTTTTCTATTTTTGGTAAAGACAGGGTCTTGCACTTGTGCAGGCTGGTCTCGAACTCCTCACCTCAAATGATCCTCCCTCCTCTGCCTCCCAGAGTGCTAGGATTACAGGCCTGAGCCACCATGCCCTGCCTGAATCCTTTCTAATCTGCCAAAATTAGCATTGGCCATCATGACTTTCCCTCCCAGCCTCCCCGTTGTTTTACTTTCTTTGTAATTTGATTTGCCTCCCTTATAGTGCCATCTAGTGTATTAGGAGGGGAAGCACTTCATGAAATTTAGGTAGTTCCAAACTGTTTCCAAAGTGCCTATTGTCAAAGATGACAATCATCACAGAATTCAGGCCAAATCATGTTTTCAAAATAAAAATATAACTGCATATCAAACAGGCAGAAATAGGATTCATGGGATATGTTTCTAAATGTATAAGTTCCCAACCCACGCTTGGGGTTTTGGTTCAGAATTTTAAGTTTAAAAGGGGCTGGGCCCAGTGGCTCAATCCTGTAATCTCAGCACTTTGGGAGGCTGAGGCAGGAGCATTGCTTGAGGCCAGGAGTTCGAGACCACCCTGGGCAACATAGCAAGACCACCAGTCTTTACAAAAAATGAATAAAAAATAGCCAGGCATGGTGGTGCTTGCCTGTAGTCCGAGCCACTTGGGAGGCTGAGGCAGGAGGATCCTTGAGCCCAGGAATTCAAGGCTGCAGTGAGCTGTGATCACACCACTGCACTCCAGCCTGGGTGACAGAAACCTTGTCTCAAAACAAAAAAAAAAAGAAGAAGAGTCTAAAAGGTACCTGGAGATCATTGAGTCTCAGGAACCTGAGGTTTAAAGGAGTTAAGGAATTTGTTCAAAAACCAGCAAAAAAGTTAAGAGAAGAATCCTGGCTCCTGGGTCAATGGTTTTCCCTTCATCAACTCCTCCTCCTTATTCTCTACTCCCACCTACCCACATTCACCCCAAACCAGACACAGGCCACTATCTTAATTTACCAAAAACGAACTGTGTGCCAAATTTGCCAAAGACGACCAGCCACGGTTCCCAGTCTTTCTTAGCTGACCTGACATAATAACAAAGGAATGGTGTTTCTCACAAGTCTTCAAACTTAATTTCCCATGACATTACTGGCTATTTCAAAGGAACTACTGACTAGACCTCCCTCAAAAAGACAGTCACTCTTCTGCACCAGGAGTAGCATATCTTATAGACTATGCCTTTTAATTGCTGAAAAGTCACAGGCCTGCTGTAAATAAAGCTAAACCATCTCATATCCATGGAAAAGCCTTTGAGAACACACAGATTGGAATAGTGTGGAGAGACATGAAAACTATCTACATTATCAGAGAGACTGCGTTGGACACTGACTTGTCCCATTTCTGATGATTTCCATATCCCTCCACAGTTAGAGGGTCTAATGCAGTGTCCTGTACATCACATGGGACAAAGCCTGGAAAGACTTTGCAAACTGTTGGGTGCTGTGCCAATATGAGGGACAGTGATTGGTGGGTGCACAGCAGCTGTTAGTTGCTTTGTTCATGTATTTCCACGTCTCTCTTTCCTTCACTCCGGGAGCATTTGCTTCTTCCAGATCTACACATGTACTTATACGCATGTTCTCTACCACTAGGACACTGAGGAAAAATAGCCAGGGAGTGTTCTGTGTGTACCCCTCCGTACTGCACACACGACACTGGGTTTGCCTGAACATCCTAAAGGAGAGGAGGATCTGGGTAGAGCCTGAGATCTCAAGATGTCAGAAAAAAAGATTCTAGAAGAAATGTTTGAAAAGGGGGAGAGGAGGGTCAGGGAGGATGTCAAAATTGGGGGAGTGACCGGGTTTCTTTTCGGACACATGGATATGTTCTAAAATTAATCCTGGCAACAGAAGCATAACTCTGGGAGTATACAAAAAGCCATAATATTGTACACTTTATTTTTTTCTTTTAGCATTTTTTTAAATTTAATTTAATTTTTATTTATTTATTTATTTATTTTTTTGAGTCAGAGTCTCGCTCTGTTGCCCAGGCTAGAGTGCCATGGCATCAGCCTAGCTCACAGCAACCTCAAACTCCTGGGCTCAAGCAATCCTCCTGCCTCAGCCTCCTGAGTAGCTGGGACTACAGGCATGCACCACTATGCCTGCCTAATTTTTCTATATATATATATTTTAGCTGTCCATATAATTTCTTTCTATTTTTAGTAGAGGCGGGGGTCTCGCTCTTACTCAGGCTGGTCTCCAACTCCTGAGCTCAAACAATCCGCCTGCCTTGGCCTCCCAGAGTGCTAGGATTACAGGCGTGAGCCACCACGCCCGGCCATATTGTACAGTTTAAATGGATGAGTTGCAGGGCATGAGAATTATAGCTCAAAAAAGCTATAATTTTAAAATGCACAAAGGGCAGCATGAGGTGGCTCACACATGTAATCCTAGAATTTTGAGAGGCTGAGGCAGGCAGACTGCTTGAGGTCAAAAGTTCAAGACCACCCTGAACAAGAGGGAGACCCTATTTCTAGAAAAAAAATAGAAAACATTGGCCGGGCATGATAGCCCATGTCTGTAGTTGCAGCTGTTGAGAGGATGAGGCTGGAGGATCCCTTGAGCCCAGGAGTATGAGGTTGCAGTGAGCTATCACGACCACGCTGAACTCAAACCACCACAACAAATCGAGACCCTATCTCAAAATAAAACAAAACAAAACAAACTTTATCAGTCTTTTTAACTAAAGCCTGAGTTCGTGTTCAAGAAGGCTGCAACTGCTCCAAGATTAAACAAACAAACAAAAATCATGTTTAGTACTTTATTAACTTAAATGCAATCTATTAATAGAGATAAGATTAATTAAACTACATCTTTATTTACAAAGAGATTATTTAACAACGAAAGTATAATTGATCTTACAATCCTCAGTGAGACTGAGGCTTCACATCTTCCAATTCTCAGGTGTCCTCCAGGCAGGGAGGCAGCGGCGGTGCCACCCGGGACCACAGGTGCAACCCTTGCAGACTGCAGGGGTCAGAGTCCAAGAGTCTCCATAAAGCAAAACACTGGTCTCCTTGGGCAGTTTCATCCTCCACGGGCATTGACCTTGTGTTCCTCCCCGAAGTCCCCAAATTCCACTTCCAAGGCAGGGCCTCAGTTTATCGTCGGGAGAATCTCCTCTGGAAATCTCGAACGGTCTTGGCCATCAGCGGGGCCTTTTTCTTCGGAGCCGGTTTCCCGGTGCCCACCCCGGGCGCCAGGCGAGCCCTGCCGCCGCCCACGCAGCCAGAGGCTGGGTTCGGGTTCTCGGGGCTGGGGTGAGAGCTGCTGCTGGCGCTGCCCAGGGGAGCCTGGCTGCTTCCCGTGGGCGGCGGTGCTGCCCCGGCCTTGGCATTGGCGGGGTCAGCTGCTCCTCCGCTTGCAAACCTCTCCTGGCCCCTCCAAACATCATGACGCCTCTTGGTCACAGCGCTGAAAACGATCATCTTTGCTTGTCGGCCTGTGGACTTACTGTCCTGGGCAGATCGGATATTCAGTGTCACCTGTCGCAGCCGCTGCTCTCGGGCATCCCGAAGCCGCAGGTACAGCTCCCGCCAGGACTCACGCTCCCCCGGCTTCTCTTCCTTAAAGTCTCGGTGACAGTGAATTTTCCATAACTCATCTGTCTCTCCAACCAGGGCGTGATTGTACCTCTCTAGGCGATACAGCTGACCCGGCGTGCAGACCTCCAAAACCGGCTCCAGGACAGAATACGGGACCCCTCCCACTTCACGGATGGAATCCACGTACTTCCTAAGGACCCGCACGCACTGCTCGCGCGGGGTCACCGTCTGGGGGAGACGGGCGCCCCTGGAACCGGAATACACCTGCATCTTAGAATTCGCTCTGCGTCCGGCAAATGCAGCTGCATCTTCCTCTGCTGAGGAGAGCGCTCCTGGCTCTGGCTGGGAGGGCACCCCTTCACGGGCACTGAGTGCACGGTAAAGGTCCTCCAGCGTGGGCAGTGGCAGGTCTGGCGACTCTGGCCACTCATCAGTGGGGGCCGCCCCCAGCATGGCTGGATCCGCTCCAGTCGCCTGCCACTTCTCAGACTGGGTTTCCGTCGCCTTCGGGAATTTCTGAACGGAGTCCCAGATTTTAGTAGTGCATCTGGAGTCCTTGTTGGCAAGTTCCTTTTCTCCAAGTGCAGCGCTTGACGTTTTCACGGTCTTCTTCCTTTTTTTCTGCGGAATCTGGTCATAGTTGAGGTACTGTTCAAAGGACGGGGTAGGATGCTCGAATGCATCACCCACATCTGCGTCTTCAACTCCAGGGAGGGAGCCCCCGGACTTTGTAGGCCAAGCAGGGGTTTTGAGTTTCCCTCCTGCAGTCTGCAGGTTGTTAGAAACCTCCTTGACCTCGGGCGACGGGGCTCCTGCCCCCTTTCCTGGGTCCGGACTTGGCTTGTGTTTGTCCCATGCGGTTTTCTCCAGGCCGGCGTGCTGACGCTTTCCAAGGGGGCTGTGTGTGGCCGGTGGGGGCTGGCGGCGGCCGTGCTCTCCGTCCCCCTCCTGGCCTGCTCCGGTAGAGGGCGGTTTGTCCTGGGCGCCTTCGCCAGGGCGCGGCCTTCGGATTTCCTCCTTGGAGGGGGCTTCGTGTGGGTCCCCGCCGACCCAGGCGGGGCCCGTCTCGCCGCCCTTGGCGCCCACCGGGCGTTTGCCCTGCTGGGAGGACTTGTGCGCCTCACCCCGGCTCACAGCCCCTTTCCCCCGGGGTGCGCCCAGGGGACCCACCTGGCCGAGCCCCGGCCTGGCCCGGGACGCCTCAGTGCGGCCTCGTGCCGGCTCCCCTGTGGGCACGGTGGGCGCGGGGGCCTCCCCCGTGGATCCGGAGCGGGCCTCGGTCGGCCGGGGGGCACTGGCAGACGCCCGGGGGGCCCGGACCTGGCGGGAAGCAGAAGATTCCCGGCCGGAAGAGCAGCATGGTGCCGGCCCCGGGCCCTGCTGTGTCTCGTCTCTCCGCCCACGACTGGGAGACCTTCCGTGAGGTCTCTGGAGCTCCCCGACTTGCCTGTGCTTTTCCCGACGTCGGCGCTCAGGGCTGGCGGCTGGGCCCCGGGAGCCCCCGTCCATTTCCTCCTCCTGAAGAGCATTTCTGGGGCGCTTTCGGGAAGGGCTGTCCTCACCGCGCTGTGGCTCAGGCCTAGTGTTTCGCTCCTCAAGGACCAGCTTCTTCCACTCGGTCGCCAGGTCCCTGGCAAAGTCGCCGACGTGCTGGTGTTTCCTCAGGCTCTTTACGGTTTCCCTGATTCCGGTCTGCGCCACGATGTCTGCCGTCACCGGCAAGGTGCAAAGTTTCCACAGATACTTCTCTAGCTTCTGAGGGTCGGTCTGGGTGGCCAGACGGGCCTGCAGCTTCTCCACTGCCTGCAGTGTCCACCCCGTCGCCATCGCCATTGCGTCTCTCCCCACCGGGACTGAGCAGGCCGCAGCTCGGCCCTCGGTGCAGCAGGCGCTCGGTCTGGGCACGACGGTCCTCGCCCAGCAGGCCCCGCTCCTGGTCCTCGGGTGTGGAGCCACAGCCTGGAGCGACCTCTGCAGTGCGCTGCCTAACACGGAATGAAGCTCCAGCGCCAGATCCTGGCCTTATATAGCCACCGGGGCACCCACCCTTCCCCGGGGCCATGACACGCCCTGACCTGGCACCTGAGCTGCTCCTGTCCTGCTACTGATTGAGTTAGCTGGGCTCCATCAATCAGTTAATCAATCAAGAGGACCCACCCCAGGCTGAGCTCTGTGCCACAGTGGGTTGGCTCTCTTAACTTCAGCCTCAGCCCAACCCAAAGAGTTATACCGTTGGCCTCCATATCAGTGGGCTCCAAATCGGTGGATTCAACCAACCACGGATTGAAAATATTTGGGAAAAAAATTAAAAACAATACAATAAAAAATAATACAAATAAAATACACTATAGTATGACAGCTATTTGTGTAGCATTTACATTGTGCGAGGGGACTTCTAAAAGTGTGTGAAAAGTGGAATTAAAAGATAAAAATGTAAAATATATAAACTGTTCTTTCTCAACATGAGAACCATCGAGTTCAAGACACTTTTCTAATCTGTGATACTAGCCATTTAGTCCATCCCTGAAGAACTGAGTGTCCTGGGAATGGAACTGTGCCAATGCAGTCTTTTTTACATCATTAACTGAAGAAAATATGGGTGCCCTGTACAGATTTTTTTTTTTTCAGATTGGGAAGCAAAATGAGCCAAATGAGGACTGTAAGGTGGATGCCTACAAGTCTTGCAGAATTGCCCTTGTCTGATGAAAGGAATGAGCAGGAGCATATTGGTGGTGGCTAAGGTCTCCCTGGTGAAGCTTTCCCTGGTGTTTTTCGGCTAAAGCTTTGGCTAGCTTTCTCCAGACACTCTCAGAACGAGCAGATGTTATTGTTTTTTGGCCCTCCAGAAAGTTAACAAGCAAAATGCCTTGAGCATCGCCCAAAATTGCTGCAGTGACCTTTGCTGTCTCTTGACCAGTCTGCTTGTGCTTTGACTGGACCCCTTTCACTTCTCGGTAGCCACTGCTTTGATTGTGCTTTGCCTTCAGGAGCCTACTGGTAAAGCCATGTTTCATCTCCTCTTACCAGCCTTCCAGGAGATGCTACAGGATCTCGATCCCACTCATTTAAAATTTCCCTCGAGAGCTCTGTTCTTGTCTGCAGATGACATGGGCACAATGGGCTTGGCACCCATCGAGTGGAAAGTTTGCTCGACTTAATTTTTCAGTCAGAATTGTGTAAGCTGAACCAATGGAGATGTCTGTGGTGTTGGCTCTTTTTTGTGCTGTAAATCATTAGTCATCTTCAGTTAAGGCACAAACAAGAGTTATCCATTGGTAAACTGCTGATTTCCTTGGGGCATTGTCCCCACAAACTTTTCAAAAAAAATCACTGATTTTACCATTCTCCCAACCAAGCTTCACCATAAATCTGATGTGTGTTCTTGCCTTTAATTTTAACAGAAATCATGTTGCTCTGCTAGGGGCTCTTTTCAAACTAATATGCTTTTTAATGACTCCAGCTATTACAGATCCTATCCTGACATGCTATAACAAATTGGTATGAGTTTATTTTGGTGCAAAAAATATTTTGAAATCCATCCAAAGTTTTTTCATAATAGGCACTTTCTATAGACTTTCTGAAGACCTCCTCAAGTTAGGTACTATAAGTAACCTAGAGATTTAAAGTATATGAGAGGGTGTGTGTAGGTTACATGCAAATCCCATGCCATTTGATATCAAGAACTTGAGCATCTGAGGATTTTGGGATGGGGTGAGGCAGCCTGGAACCAATCCACAATTTGTAGAATAAATTTACGAAATCCATCAAAAAAAAAAATACACATGTCTTGACCCAGCAACTTCACTCTTATCAACTTATACTATAGATATTTTACACTTCATTATAGAAATATTCAGTGTATGCACACACACATATACAGAGAAGGAGAGAAATATGTGAATTTTATTGTCTAGTATCCATAGGTGGCATAGTGGGTTAGTAACAGCCCCAACAAACCCTGAGCTAAAATATTTGTCAGAATTATCTCCTTCAAACTACTTTTTAGAATCTCTGGAGAATAGTTTACACAGTGAACCAGTGACCTTGTAAAGACACTTGATTGGGATGAATAGGAAGGCACAAGCTCTAATTCTTGGGACAGGGGATCTCCAGATCCTAAATGGATCTCAGCAGTGTTGACCATATTCTTGAATGAATATAGATAGCCCATTAGGGAAGCTTCCTCTGGGTTTTTATTACATTTCTGCAAAATGGTAGCTGTCCCAACTCCAATCAAAAGTATTCCCATGGTTTACTTACTAGAATCATAGAATTTGCCAAAGAGTCCCAATCTCTATGGTAGGTCATGGGGGTTGAATCATTTAGCATTCTGTTTGGTAATGAGGCTACATGAAAAATGGCTTTCCTATTACGCAGACTGTGAAGCAGCTTGTACTTGTGGTGGTGAGGCTTTGAAATAATGTGATTTTTTAGTACGGGACAAGTTTGATGGAAATTCAGGACTTAGTAAGAGTAGAAAAGTGATAGAGATAAGAAAACGCTATTCAAATACATAGTGTTAAATATTTAAGATGAGCTTCTGTTACTAGAATCACAGAATGTGGTCTTACAGATTTGTTAATTAAAGGTGTAAAGTGTGCCAGATCTATGACATCTTTCTGCTCATGCCATTCAAATTAGCATAAAAAATCCTCTTCTGAATTAAAACACTAAGAGTGGGCCACCAACAAATGGTCAATTTACACTGTAAGAGATGGTGTGTTCCTGAATCGGACAGAATTACGCGCTCATTTAATTTCTGTCTACAAAGAAAGGAAGCTCACAAGTGAACATCTAATCTGAGTGTCTCACTTGCCTGTTTCAATAATCTGGCTGTTTTCTTCTTCCTTCATTTCCTCTGTGGGCCATTGTGCCCCCAAAATGCCTCCATCATCAGATTCAAAATTGAATCCTATGATACTGTAGCCTGAGGAAAGGGAAGCATTGAATATCATTTCCAGTTTTAGACCCAGAAGATATTTAGGAGATGTTACTGTATATACACCACATGCAACATTAGTGCTTTTAATTTCCTTTTGACGGGTGCAATGGAGATTAATTTGCATGAGTTCGTTTCAATTTCTGTAATGAGACCCAAATTTTGCACTAAGTTTTCCATCTCAGAAACAGTTAAAAAGGACACATCTCTTCTTTCAAATGTTTTTATTATAGTTCTATTTTACAGTCCCTGCATCTAATATTCACTTAAAAGCTTGAATATACGCACCTGTAGGTTTTAATTTGTGTTTTGTTTGTTTCCTGATTACCTCCTGATCCTGTCAGGGTAGCAGTTTCCTCTCGGTTCTTTGTGTCCTCTTGGCCAAGAATGACCAGACACAGCAAAGTGTCAAGTCCAAACGATTATCTTGGAAAAATCACCAGCAGGGCCAATATGATGGAGTAACCCCAGAGAGGAAGCAGTTTCACAAGAACAGCTCTTTATTGTTCAACAAAATGGGGCTGTCTCCAAGAGTGGAGATAGAGCGATGCTCTCTCTGACTGACTGACCCACCCACTCTCTTAATTATTGGATTATATCCTTTTATTGGCCCAGTCTGGGAGAGGGCTCTCAGGAAACAAGGGATGTTACCAAGTGATCAAGAGGTGTCCTCAATATTCCATACTCCTATATGATCTCCCTCTCCGAAATCTCAGCTGGGGTTGAACCACGATGTAGATTCAAGCTAATGGCATAATCATTACCCTTAGGTAACTCAAGGTCACTTCCTAAATCCTGTTATGCCCGGGCTGCGGAATTCCCAGATTGATAGAGCACTCCCTCCTTACCCAGGTGTAGCAGTGGCTCAGAATAGGATTAAGGGTGGGGCACCATCAAATGAAGTGCCTGCCCTTGTCCTTCTTCCCAGGAGAGTAATTGTTCCAAATAGCACCAAAGCAGGGGAACCCTTGTCCCAAGAAGAGCCGGAGAGCTTAACTATCCACATAACAATTCTTGTAGGAAACTTGCTAAATTTCAAATGCTACACAAACTGACAAATAACTAGAACTATCAAAAGGAGTATCTACAGATCCAGGAAAAATATTTATTGTATTTAATACAAAGTCAGACTTGGTCAACTATGTGCAGGAACACAGGATCAAAGTGCTCCATGATGAGTGGCATTTGTTTTTAATCATGAGTAGGAACTAGTTATAGACGTTGGGATTTCAGAGGGAACGCATAAAGTCTATTGAAACACAAGGGACTTTCCATACTGTGGCATTGTTATTAAACACTGAACTAGATTATGAAATTATGATATTTTGTTTTACAAAGCCCATGAGTTCACAGACTACTTTCTAGTTGCAGTAGAAATTTGCAGTGAAGAGCTGAGACTGTCATTACGGTAAGACAATATCACAGTGTGCTCGTGTGATGCACTGTGAAGTTCCCCACATCGCTTAGGAGGGAAATTAAAAGGCATCACTTAAATCCATCAAGCCTTTAGAACCACCATCCACCTCATAGGTGAGAGAGCAGCTGGAGAAAGTGTGAGGACACATCCAGACAAATCCAGAAAGGTGAATGTTCTGCAGAACGATTGGCATGGTTTCTTGAACAGGGCAGTATCATTAAAAATAAAATACATAAATACATTAAAATAAAAATACAAAAGGTGAGAGGTGGGGGCAGTCGTGCTGCATTCAAAGACACTTGAAGGACATAACAAGTAATAATCCTGGCTTGGATCCTGGTTAGAGAACCAGTAGGTTAGAGAACAAGTGGTAACCACGTGATTTCAGTTTGCTAAAACATGCATGTGTGTGCATGTATGTGCATATGCACACACAGAAAAGGATCTGAAAGGATATATGGATATACAGCTTGGTTAACACCTTAGTGTATCTGGGTTGTGGTGTTTTTATTTTATTTTTTATATTCTTATCTGTCATTTCTTTCAAATTGATTTATGCAAACTTGATTAATGATTATCTAATAATCAAGCAATACTGGACCTTCCACCTTATACTAATGAATATATTGAAAGTAATAATAACTGTCAGAAACTTTTGAATCTAATAAATTCTAAAACCTGGGTTATCTTTAAAACGTAAACTGAGATAAAAATATAGACTCAATAAATAAAGTTGAGACAAGTGAAAAATTGAGGGAAAACATTGAATTTTCTTTTTAACCGATTTTGTAAATTTGTTCTACAAATTAAGGATTGGTTCCAGGCTGTCCTCACCCCATCCCAAAATCCTCAGATGCTCAAGTTCTTGATATCAAATGGCATAGTATTTGCATATAACCTACACACATCCTCTCATATACTTTAAATCTCTAGATTACTTACAGTACTGAAAGTGCTTATTATGAAAAAACTCTGTATGGATTTCAAAATTTTTTTGGACCAAAATAAACTCATACCAATTTGTTATAGCATGTCAGGATAGGATCTGTAATAGCTGGGGTCGTTAAACAGGATAAGATATTAGTTTGAAAAGAGCCCCTAGCAGAGCAACATGATTTCTGTTAAAATTAAAGGCAAGAACACACATCAGATTTATGGTGAAGCTTGGTTGGGAGAATGGTGAAATCAGTGATTTTTTTTGAAAAGTTTGTGGGGACAATGCCCCAAGGAAATCAGCAGTTTACCAATGGATAACTCTTGTTTGTGCCTTAACTGAAGATGACTAATGATTTACAGCACAAAAAAGAGCCAACACCACAGACATCTCCATTGGTTCAGCTTACACAATTCTGACTGAAAAATTAAGTCGAGCAAACTTTCCACTCGATGGGTGCCAAGCCCATTGTGCCCATGTCATCTGCAGACAAGAACAGAGCTCTCGAGGGAAATTTTAAATGAGTGGGATCGAGATCCTGTAGCATCTCCTGGAAGGCTGGTAAGAGGAGATGAAACATGGCTTTACCAGTAGGCTCCTGAAGGCAAAGCACAATCAAAGCAGTGGCTACCGAGAAGTGAAAGGGGTCCAGTCAAAGCACAAGCAGACTGGTCAAGAGACAGCAAAGGTCACTGCAGCAATTTTGGGCGATGCTCAAGGCATTTTGCTTGTTAACTTTCTGGAGGGCCAAAAAACAATAACATCTGCTCGTTCTGAGAGTGTCTGGAGAAAGCTAGCCAAAGCTTTAGCCGAAAAACACCAGGGAAAGCTTCACCAGGGAGACCTTAGCCACCACCAATATGCTCCTGCTCATTCCTTTCATCAGACAAGGGCAATTCTGCAAGACTTGTAGGCATCCACCTTACAGTCCTCATTTGGCTCATTTTGCTTCCCAATCTGAAAAAAAAAAATCTGTACAGGGCACCCATATTTTCTTCAGTTAATGATGTAAAAAAGACTGCATTGGCACAGTTCCATTCCCAGGACACTCAGTTCTTCAGGGATGGACTAAATGGCTAGTATCACAGATTAGAAAAGTGTCTTGAACTCGATGGTTCTCATGTTGAGAAAGAACAGTTTATATATTTTACATTTTTATCTTTTAATTCCACTTTTCACACACTTTTAGAAGTCCCCTCGCACAATGTAAATGCTACACAAATAGCTGTCATACTATAGTGTATTTTATTTGTATTATTTTTTATTGTATTGTTTTTAATTTTTTTCCCAAATATTTTCAATCCGTGGTTGGTTGAATCCACCGATTTGGAGCCCACTGATATGGAGGCCAACGGTATAACTCTTTGGGTTGGGCTGAGGCTGAAGTTAAGAGAGCCAACCCACTGTGGCACAGAGCTCAGCCTGGGGTGGGTCCTCTTGATTGATTAACTGATTGATGGAGCCCAGCTAACTCAATCAGTAGCAGGACAGGAGCAGCTCAGGTGCCAGGTCAGGGCGTGTCATGGCCCCGGGGAAGGGTGGGTGCCCCGGTGGCTATATAAGGCCAGGATCTGGCGCTGGAGCTTCATTCCGTGTTAGGCAGCGCACTGCAGAGGTCGCTCCAGGCTGTGGCTCCACACCCGAGGACCAGGAGCGGGGCCTGCTGGGCGAGGACCGTCGTGCCCAGACCGAGCGCCCGCTGCACCGAGGGCCGAGCTGCGGCCTGCTCAGCCCCGGTGGGGAGAGACCGCGATGGCGATGGCGACGGGGTGGACACTGCAGGCAGTGGAGAAGCTGCAGGCCCGTCTGGCCACCCAGACCGACCCTCAGAAGCTAGAGAAGTATCTGTGGAAACTTTGCACCTTGCCGGTGACGGCAGACATCGTGGCGCAGACCGGAATCAGGGAAACCGTAAAGAGCCTGAGGAAACACCAGCACGTCGGCGACTTTGCCAGGGACCTGGCGACCGAGTGGAAGAAGCTGGTCCTTGAGGAGAGAAACACTAGGCCTGAGCCACAGCACGGTGAGGACAGCCCTTCCCGAAAGCGCCCCAGAAATGCTCTTCAGGAGGAGGAAATGGACGGGGGCTCCCGGGGCCCAGCCGCCAGCCCTGAGCGCCGACGTCGGGAAAAGCACAGGCAAGTCGGGGAGCTCCAGAGACCTCACGGAAGGTCTCCCAGTCGTGGGCGGAGAGACGAGACACAGCAGGGCCCGGGGCCGGCACCATGCTGCTCTTCCGGCCGGGAATCTTCTGCTTCCCGCCACGTCCGGGCCCCCCGGGCGTCTGCCAGTGCCCCCCGGCCGACCGAGGCCCGCTCCGGATCCACGGGGGAGGCCCCCGCGCCCACCGTGCCCGCAGGGGAGCCGGCACGAGGCCGCACTGAGGCGTCCCGGGCCAGGCCGGGGCTCGGCCAGGTGGGTCCCCTGGGCGCACCCCGGGGGAAAGGGGCTGTGAGCCGGGGCAAGGCGCACAAGTCCTCCCAGCAGGGCAAACGCCCGGTGGGCGCCAAGGGCGGTGAGACGGGCCCCGCCTGGGTCCGCGGGGACCCACACGAGGCCCCCTCCAAGGAGGAAATCCGAAGGCCGCGCCCTGACGAAGGCGCCCAGGACAAACCGCCCTCTACCGGAGCAGGCCGGGAGGGGGACGGAGAGCACGGCCGCCGCCAGCCCCCACCGGCCACACACAGCCGCCTTGGAAAGCGTCAGCACGCCGGCCTGGAGAAAACCGCATGGGGCAAACACAAGCCTAGTCTAGACCTAGGAAAGGGGGCAGGAGCCCCGTCGCCCGAGGTCAAGGAGGTTTCTAACAACCTGCAGACTGCAGGAGGGAAACTCAAAACCCCTGCTTGGCCTACAAAGTCCGGGGGCTCCCTCCCTGGAGTTGAAGACGCAGATGTGGGTGATGCATTCGAGCCTCCTACCCCGTCCTTTCAACAATACCTCAACTATGACCAGATTCCGCAGAAAAAAAGGAAGAAGACCGTGAAAACGTCAAGCCCTGCACTTGGAGAAACGGAACTTGCCAACAAGGACTCCAGATGCACTACTAAAATCTGGGACTCCGTTCAGAAATTCCCGAAGGCGACGGAAAACCAGTCTAAGTGGCAGGCGACTGGAGCGGATCCCCCCATGCTGGGGGCGGCCCCCACTGATGAGTGGCCAGAGTCGCCAGACCTGCCACTGCCCACGCTGGAGGACCTTTACCGTGCACTCAGTGCCCGTGAAGGGGTGCCCTCCCAGCCAGAGCCAGGCGCGCTCTCCTCAGCAGAGGAAGATGCAGCTGCATTTGCCGGACGCAGAGCGAATTCTAAGATGCAGGTGTATTCCGGTTCCAGGGGCGCCCGTCTCCCCCAGACGGTGACCCCGCGCGAGCAGTGCGTGCGGGTCCTTAGGAAGTACGTGGATTCCATCCGTGAAGTGGGAGGGGTCCCGTATTCTGTCCTGGAGCCGGTTTTGGAGGTCTGCACGCCGGGTCAGCTGTATCGCCTAGAGAGGTACAATCACGCCCTGGTTGGAGAGACAGATGAGTTATGGAAAATTCACTGTCACCGAGACTTTAAGGAAGAGAAGCCGGGGGAGCGTGAGTCCTGGCGGGAGCTGTACCTGCGGCTTCGGGATGCCCGAGAGCAGCGGCTGCGACAGGTGACGCTGAATATCCGATCTGCCCAGGACAGTAAGTCCACAGGCCGACAAGCAAAGATGATCGTTTTCAACGCTGTGACCAAGAGGCGTCATGATGTTTGGAGGGGCCAGGAGAGGTTTGCAAGCGGAGGAGCAGCTGACCCCGCCAATGCCAAGGCCGGGGCAGCACCGCCGCCCACGGGAAGCAGCCAGGCTCCCCTGGGCAGCGCCAGCAGCAGCTCTCACCCCAGCCCCGAGACCCCGAACCCGGCCTCTGGCTGCGTGGGCGGCGGCAGGGCTCGCCTGGCGCCCGGGGTGGGCACCGGGAAACCGGCTCTGAAGAAAAAGGCCCAGCTGATGGCCAAGACCGTTCGAGATTTCCAGAGGAGATTCTCCCGACGATAAACTGAGGACTTGCCTTGGAAGTGGAATTTGGGGACTTCGGGGAGGAACACAAGGTCCATGCCCGTGGAGGATGAAACTGCCCAAGGAGACCAGAGTCTTTTGCTTCATGGAAACTCTTGGACTCTGACCCCTGCAGTCTGCAAGGGTTGCACCTGTGGTCCCGGGTGGCACCGCCGCTGCCTCCCTGCCTGGAGGACACCTGAGAATCGGAAGATGTGAAGCCTCAGTCTCACTGAGGATTGTAAGATCAATTATACTTTCGTTGTTAAATAATCTCTTTGTAAACAAAGATGTAGTTTAATTAATCTTATCTCTGTTAATAGATTGTATTTAAGTTAATAAAGAAAGTACTAGACATGGGTGTGTTTGTCTGTTTTTTGTTGTTGTTGTTAATATTGGAGTAGATCCGGTCTTGTTTAACAGGAACTTAGGCTTTAGTTAAAAAGACTGATAAAGTTTGTTTTGTTTTGAGGTAGGGTCTGCCTTTGTTGCACTGGCTAGAGTTCAGTGTGGTCATCATAGCTCACTGCAACCTCATACTCCTGGGCTCAAGGGATCCTCCAGCCTCAGCTTCTCAAGTAGGAGGGACTACAGCCATGCACCACCACATCTGGACTATTTTTCTATTGTTTCTAGGATGAGGTCTCGCTCTTGTTCAGGCTGGCCTCGAACTCCTGACCTCAAGCAATCCTTCTGCTTCAGCCTCTCAAAATGCTAGGATTACATGCATGACCCACCTCACCTGGCTCCTTTTGCATTTTAGAACAGTTTCATTGAGCTATAATTCTCAATTGAAACATTAAGCGATGGTGTGCCCCTGCAACGGACACAATTACATGCTCAATTAATTTCTGTCTACAAAGAAAGCAAGCCCAGAAGTAAACATCTAATCTGGGTGTCTCACTTGCCTGTTTCAATAATCTGGCTGTTTTCTTCTTCCTTCATTTCCTCTGTGGGCCATTGTGCCCCCAAAATGCCTCCATCATCAGATTCAAAATTGAATCCTATGATACTGTAGCCTAAGGGAAGGGAAGCATTGAATATCATTTCCAGTTTTAGACCCAAAAGATATTTAGGAGATGTTACTGTATATGTACTACATGCGATATTAGTGCTTTTAATTTCCTTTTGATGGGTGCAATGGAGATTAATTTGCATGAGTTCGTTTCAATTTCTGCAATGAGGCCCAAATTTTGCATTAAGTTTGCCATCTCAAAAACAAACAGTTAAAAAGGACACATAGCTTCTTTCAAATGTTTTTATTATAGTTCTATTTTACAGTCCCTGCATCTAATATTCACTTAAAAGCTTGAATATATATACCCGTAGGTTCTAATTTGTGTTTTGTTTGTTTCCCTTTTACCTCCTGATTGTAGCAGGATATTTCCTAACTTTCAAATGCTACACAAGCTGACAAACCACTAAGCTATCAAAAGGACAGTCTACAGATCCAGGAAAGTTGTATTTAATACAAGGAGTTGGCCAACTATGCGCAGGAACACAGGCTCAAGTGCTCCATGATGAGTGGCATTTGTTTTTAATCATGAGTAGGAACTAGTTGTAGACGTTGGGATTTCAGAGAGGAAGTATAAAGTGTATTGAAACACAGGGGAGTTTCCATACCATGGCATTGTTATTAAACACTGAACTAGATTATGAAATTATGATATTTTGTTTTACAAAGCCCATGCTTTCACAGACTACTTTCTAGTTGCAGTAGAAGTTTGCAGTGAAGAGCTGAGACTGCCATTACGGTAAGACAATATCACAGTGTGCTCGTGTGATGCACTGTGAAGTTCCCCACATCACTTAGGAGGGAAATTAAAAGGCATCACTTAAATCCATCAAGCCTTTAGAACCACCATCCAGCTCATAGGTGAGAGAGCAGCTGGAGAAAGTGTGAGGACACATCCAGACAAACCTAGAAAGGCGAATGTTCTGCAGAACGATTGGCATGGTTTCTTGAACAGGGCAGTATCATTAAAAATAAAATAAATAAATACATTAAAATAAAAATAGAAAAAGGTGAGAGGTGGGGGCAGTCGTGCTGCATTCAAAGACACTTGAAGGATATAACAAGTAATAATCCTGGCTTGGATCCTGGTTAGAGAACCAGTAGGTTAGAGAACAAGTGGTAACCACGTGATTTCAGTTTGCTAAAACATGCATGTGTGTGCATGTATGTGCATATGCACACACAGAAAAGGACCTGAAATAAGCAAAAAAAGAAAAAGGATCTGAAATAAATAAATAAGGGTGTGAAAATAAAAGAAAAAAAAAAGAATCAACATCGGTTCCAGGCCACCTCTCCCCACAGGGTTTCACCTCTGTCCAGCCCTCGAGCTTTATTTCCCACCAGGTTTCAGGAAGGAGCCACACAGGCCTTCTGTGGGGGCCCCAGCTCTCTCCCCACACGAGGCCTGGCACTGGGTTTCAGCCTGGAATTCCTCCCCCAACAGTCCACTCAGCTAACCTTCCCTCTGCAGGGGAGCTCTCCTTGGTGCTCAACCCAGTTCAGCATGTGTATGCTCCTTTCTAGCAGGTTTATAATTAAACATTTAGCTGTCAAAGTGTTTTGGTTGTTTTTTTTTTTTTTTTTTTTGATTACTTGTGTTTCTCTCGCCATACTCTATGCTTCATGAGTGCAGCAGCTGCGTGTGCATTTGCTCAGTCCTGTATTCCTAAATCCTCAAGTAGCCTGGCCCAAAGCAGGTGCTCAAAAAATACATGTTGAATAAATGAATGAAGTGACAAATAGCATGCATTTGATAAATATTTATTAAATAAATAAATGAACTACAATCACCTGTGGTCCTCCAGCTCATTCATACATTCATTCATTCATGAATTCCAAAATATTTATGGAAGTCCCACTTGGCTGATTGACAGCTCTTTTTCTTGCTATGATATATTATAGTAGAAGTCAATGCCCAGGATGACCCTCAGATAGTATCCTTTGGCGCCATCATTGTTTGCTTGAGTGGTTGACATTTTACAATTACAATAATGAAGCATTTAAGCATCTTACAACTGTCAGCAAAATTCATCTTAGAGAGGAAATGGTCTTTCTTTGAGAATACATCTTTAAAGGTATAAGTGGAAGGTGAGCTGAGACCCAGGCTCAGCAGGAGAGCAAGTGTGGGGCAAATGACAAAAAGCTGCAAAGAGAAAATGGCAGAAGTGTGTTTTGCCATTGAGAGGAAGTTGGGGAGATGAGAACAGGGAAGCCACCAGGGAAGAGGTGGAAGAGAAGGGCCAGGGAGTGGGGTGAGGCCAGGGTCACTTTATTTATTTTTATTTTTATTTTTTTGAGACAGAGTCTCGCTTTGTTGCCCGGGCTAGAGTGAGTGCCGTGGCGTTAGCCTTGCTCACAGCAACCTCAAACTCCTGGGTTTAAACGATCCTACTGCCTCAGCCTCCTGAGTAGCTGGGACTACAGGCATGCGCCACCATGCCCGGCTAATTTTTTCTATATATGTATTTTAGTTGGCCAGATCATTTCTTTCTATTTTTAGTAGAGACGGGGTCTTGCTCTTGCTCAGGCTGGTCTCGAACTCCTGAGCTCAAACAATCCACCTGCCTTAGCCTCCCAGAGTGCTAGGATTACAGGCGTGAGCCACCGTGCCTGGCCCCAGGGTCACTTTAGAGCTTGGCCAGTGGGTGAGCTGTCTGCGTTTGCAGCTGTTTGTTTGGAAGTGGTTTCCATCCCTTTTCCGTTTCCTCCCACCACACTGAGGAACAGATTACATGATCACAGATATCAAGGAAAGGGCTGCATCTAATACCTGGATGGGCAACAGACAAAAAACAGAAACATGCCCAAAAGCAGGAATCTGAAGGCAGAGGATTCATAAAGACACCAGCCCCTGGGAGCTTGCAGAAGTCCTGTGGAAGGCTTTGGACTTTCTCAAGATGCAGATTTGGGGACTCCAAGCAATGTGGCTACATCTCACGGGACAGACAGGTCCCAGGCAGGCAGTTTGCACATGAATTCAAACTTTTTTTGATATAATACTGTTTTAAATATACTCAAGAAGATTGGCACTGAAAGAAGTTTTTGTTTTTGTTTTCTGTAAGAGGGTAATTAGTGCTCAAATGCCTGTGATGTGACTCTGGACCTGGACAGAGATGCTGTGCTTAGAGAGAGGCAGGTCTGCTTAGCCATGGGGTCTGTTTCCAATTGTGAGCGCATCTCAAACCCACCTGCTGCAGGCAGCTGCAGCCCTCAGAGGCCCTGCCCCCTTCTTCTAAGCCCCAAGGTCCTCTCTCCAGGTCCTCACTCGCCCTTGTACACCAGCTCAATTCCACTCCATCTTGATCTGAGCTTCTGAGCCCTTCCTGTGAGCCCACCTACTCCTCTAGTTAGGTGGCTACTCCTGCCACCACCAACAGGCATCCTGATTCTCATGTGTCCCTGACACTGCCCAAAGGTGTGCCAGGGTGGGGTCTTCAGAATACCTGGCAACACCCCCCATGCTGGGCTGTGCTGCTGTCAGCCCAATGAGCCCCATCCCCAAACACACTCGCGAACGCACACACACAGCCATGGCCAAAGAGTCTTTGCTAGATGAACCATTCGGCTGGCTTTATTAGACAGAAATCGAGGGCCTTTCAAACACAGTGACAGATACAAGTACAGATTATGTTTTCAGGCATAGCGTCACAGTCATCACTTCAGAATCGCTGCTCAAGGACAGTCACACACAAGCTAGAATTACGCTGCAGGATTTGGCATGAACCACAGCTCCCAGAAACAATTTGCATCAGAATAAGACCAGGGCTGCAGCCCTACCTCCCTGAACTCTCAGAATGGCATAGCCTTTCTGTCCAGGGCAGAGGACGGAGTTAATCAACACAGCAAGGAGGGCCTTTTGAGACAGATCCCAGCAAAGGACATGGTGGGCCTCCCTTTCTCCTCCAGTGGGAAGGCTCCACCGGGCGTGCTGCGTGGACTCAGCTCCTGCAGAGGGTGCAGGGGAGGGATGGGCTGAGAAACTGACAGAAGCCACGTGGTACTTTGTCTTCACACGCAGGAGGCCACCCCGGGGTGAGTCAATGCCACCAACCCCTCAGGGACAGACTCCTCTGTCTGCCTTCACGTGAGCCCCTGAGCAGGACCTCCGCTCTGGGAAACTGATGTCACACCTGGGCTGAAGCCGCACCCGGAGCAGGCAGTGGGCACCTGGCTCCGGGGCAAGAGGTGTCCACAGCTCCTCTGCTGACCCCCAGTGTCTGTCCTAGTGTTATTTGGGGCAGGAGGTGGCAGGGGACTGACTCCAAACTGCACCACCGAACAACCCATTGCATGCTTGCTGAGATAAAGTGTTAATCTTTAGAAAATGCATAGACACATACGTGTGTTTCACAGTTCAGGCAATTCAGCATTGAAGAAAGGTCATGGCTCCCTGAAGGGAGGCCGGCCCAGTCCAGAAAGGGAATCTGCAGGCCGCCCAGCCCCTGCCCCACACCTACATCACGTGTGCAGTGTGTGGGAGCCCCCGGGGGACCGGCGGCCTGGAGCACGGGGACTTGCTCAGCCAGCCGCAGGTAAGGCCAAGTGTCCCACTGGGGATGAGTATAGGAGACTGGGCTCCAGGGGCACTGGCAGGGCTGCCACTTGGGACCCCAGCAGCCACCTCCCAAATGGTAACAGCAGCAGGGTTAACCCCACCCCCCACCCCTGCTCTGCTCAGGCCTTGTGGCTTTGGGTGACTCTGCCAAGTGCCACGGCTCCCCTCCTGCCCCACTTGGCCTCCCACCCAAGGCTGCTGCTCTGGGTGCCCTGGGTTTGGCCCCCAAACAGAAATGACAACCAACCAGGCCCCTCCACATAGAAGTTGGGCAGGGCATGAGGCCAGGGTTAAGCCTAGGCCTGCAGCAGACTCCACGCCAGCCTGACAACCTCAGAGGGGAGAAGAAAGTGCCTCGGGTGGCAAGAGAGGGACACTGGCCACTGCCCCGCCCTCTAGCCCCTCTGCCTGGGGGAAGTTTGGGCACCCAGCCCTCCACCACCCATCCTTCACTGGGGACCTGGGGCACATTACTGCCATCTTTCTGGGCCTCAGTCAAGGAGGGTGGCTGCTATCTGCTCTGTCCTCCTCGCAGGGACAGAGCAAAGTCCCATGAGGAAATAGATGGTGACAGTGTTTAGAAAGTAGAGTAGAAACGGTCACCTGTGGGGGAAAAAAACGTCATATTCTTAAACTCACCAATAAACCCAGGCCTGAGTCCCTGCAGAGCCAGCCCAGGCCCAGCCAGGGTCCCGACCCCTCCTCCCGTGCACAAGAAGGACAGAATCGGGGTGAGAAGGAGGGTGGCCTGGCCACACCATCAGCCACGCTGTGAGGCCCCTTTGAGGTAGGAAGGGGGAAGGGACTTGCCACCTCCGCCACACACTGTCCTTTTTTCTTAGGAGAGAGGCAGCGGGAGAGTGTTGCCAACGTCAGTGGGAAAACGTTAAGTCCAAAAGAGTGAGTTTACCCACCTCGTCCGTCCTGCATCGTCAGATAATGAACTACTTCACTTGCATGAATGTCAGCATAACTGAGGGTTTCCCTCTTAAGCACCAAGTCTTTTGTGAATGGGTTTTAAGTGTTTGGGGATGGAAATAATTCTAAAGCGGACAAGATGCTTCCCCGCCTGCTTAAAGATAGTCTATCAAAGGTTGTTTGAACATTCCTGTACCCCTGCACGCTCCGGATGTCACAGGCTGATCTGAGCTCAAAGGCCTTGTTGCCCTCGGGGTTATGATGACATTATTTGCCCAATCCCACCTCCCAAATGACCTCAGGCCTCCTGAGGTTTTCTGAAATATATATTATAGTTCTGGTCTTCTTAATACCAGCATGATGAGGCTATTAGCTGCCACTTCTGCTCTACCTAGCACCTGTTATCATTCTCTTACTTTGCTTTATTATTAGAAACTGAAGTCAAGTTCACTAGAACTGAATTTAAAATGAAAGTCAATGCCACGAGGTATTTGCTGTTAGTGAAGTGTTTGGCCTTTCATACACAGCTCTATATAGCATCTATTTCAGGGGCCTAAAACTAGTTAAGTTTTCCTCATCTCAGTCCTTGGCTACCTGGGGGCCGTGTGAACTTGTTGGGTTCAGTCCTAGGAAGTAAGGTGTGTTTTCACCTTGATTCAATAAAATAGTAACAATTTGCTCCTTTAATAAGTCTTCAAGATCTTCAAGGGCTCTTGTCAACTTTGTGGGTGAATGCGGAATTCTGAGCAGCCACTGGGTTGAGGTTCTCGCTAGGGGCCTCACTGCTGGGGGCCTCTTGGAGAAGGAAGAAGAGATTGAGGCAGATACCAGGTACTAACTAGCTGGTTTCAACTCAAGCCTTTTCCCAAGGACAGCAGAAAAGGAAGAGCATGATGAAGTGGGCATGAACCCTAGCCCTTGGGGTCACAGCTGCCCCTGTTGCTGGGGGATGTTTCCTCAATGCCACCGTCTGTGTTTCATGTGCACAGGTGTGCTGGGTGGGCAGAGCACTGCACCTGTCTCCAAAGGCCAGGCGTTCACCCAGGTGGTCCAGGTCGGTCCTTCCTGTGCCAGAGGGTGTGGGTGTGGCACTCAGAGCCTACCCCATCACCAGTCACAGAGTGACACTCCCCTGGCACAGGCTGGTCCCAACTCCAAAGACACCAACCCCTTAGCTCAGATCACAAAATGCATCCTAGTCCTAGGCACAGATAAATTCTTAATTCTTAAATGAATAATCCAGGCATATTCTGAGCCTCCTAACCCTGGGAGAAGAAACATACGTGACTTTGCTTTAAAAATATTTCATAATGTTTATTTAAAATGTTCATAAAAAGAAAAGCTGGTACCTTTAAGAAGTCTCAGGCCTGAAGCAGATTGGAGGAGGGAGGGATTCACCAGCCCCCGATCAGGAAGCAGAATACGTGGGCAGGTCTAGTTAAAAGGCCATCCAGAGCAGTGATCCTCCAAGCCCAGACCCTGGACCAGCAGCGGCAGCACCTGGGAACTTGTTAAAAGAGGCTCTTCCCAGCCCTTACCAAATCAGAAACCCTGGGGTAGGGCCCATAACCAAGGAGCTCTCCAAGTGAGCCTGATGCAGGCTCAAATGTGAGAGCTGAAGATCTAGGATGGTCCATCTCAACCTGGGCTGCATATTAGAAACATCTGGAGAGTTTGAAAAACCTGGTAAGACCAGCTGACTCAATGACTAGGGGTGGGGGTCCCATAAGTATGACTCCCTTGTGCAGCCAAGGCACAGACTGTCTGCCTCAGGGTGATGGCTCCCAGCTACAGTGTGACAGAACCACTTAAGATGACCTTTTAAAATAAGGACACTGGGCCCTATGCCCAGGCCAGCTGAAGCCTATTGTCTGGGAAGGTGGGGACCTTGCTTGGGATTATTTTACAAAGACCTCCAGGTGATCCTAATGTACACACAGGGTTGAGAACCACAATTTTAGAAGAAATAAAACTTTTACCCCAAAGCTGAGCAGATCATTTAGTTGAAGGAAATGAGAGACTTTGTTGCCAAGGGAACCATCTCCCAACGAAAGAGAGAGTCGCTGATTTCAGGCTTTTGTGGCCAAGAGCTAAGTCATGGTAGTGTATATATATTTTTTCCTTTGAAATGAAAAATAAACGTTTCATAGAAGAGACTGTTCAGGGGAAAATATCTAAAGATTTATAAAAGATTGTCAAGGCCATTATCTCTCAGGACACAGCTAGCTAGGACAGCTAAGCCCAGCTGGCAAAACAAAGCGAGGTCTGCACTCACCCTCGCCAAACAGCCAAGATCTCCAGAAGTCAGGCACCAACTGAGGGCCCGGAACAACTGCTCAAGGCAAAAGTGAAAATCAGAATTCTCCTATAGGGATGCTGAACACTGTTAATGTCATTTGAAAACAGCTTGTACCTGAGTGGTGCATTATGCTATGTGAAATAAGCCAGCCACAAAAAGACAAATATTGTATGATTCCACTTCTATGAGAGATCTAAAGACAGAAAGCAGAACGGTGGTTGCCAGAGGCTGGGGAAGGGAGAAATAAGAAGTTGTCATTGAACGGGTTTAAAGTTTTTGTTTTGCAAGATGAAAATAGTTCCAGAGACTGGATGCACAACAATAGGAATGTACTTAACACTCCTGAACTGTACACTTAAAGGTGGTTGAGATGGTAAATTTTATGTTATGTATAATTTACCATAATTAAAAATAAAAAAGAGAGAAATCTTTGTGAGTGCTGGAACAAAACAGATTTTGTAAATGTTACGGATTCCTGAGCATTTGATTCTTGTTGCCAGTTTAATAGTGGGTCTATTTTATATTTATATTTATAGACAGCACAGAAGTTGGGTTGTATGCCAAATTCCTGTTCCATTCTTTTCCACTCAAGACTCTAGTCTGAATTTCAAGCCAGACATTGCCACTCAACTGGCAGCAAAGGCGGAACCGCAAGCAGCTGTACACTCGGGGACCAGCTGGGGACCTCACACATGCTGATTCCCAGGCACCATGGCCCGTCTCCCAGGTTCTGAGGCCGTACCCAGGTGACTCAGATCCACGTAATCTATAGGCTGCCCTTTGAGGAAGAACACACTGCTTTATTAGGATGCCTTGTAGGATGTAATCAGCCTCTCTACAGACTGGCCTCCTCCCAGAAGGGTGTCCCTGTTGCAGGGAGACCAGGCCGGGGTGTGTGTTGAACTCAAAACAGCACCATCACCTGACCAGAATAAAACAACCCCAAGCTCCTGCTTTCCACTGGGCATCTAGAGCAGACATTCTGCAAAGCTCAGCTCGTCTGTTTCCCAGCCAAAAAGTAAAGCATTTTCCTGTAGTTTTTGAGACACTGTTAATAAATCTCTTGTATGTTGCTACCCAGCCTGCACGGCAGCAACAGCAATACAAGATCCTGAATGGTTTGGAGGAAGAGAGGAAAGGGAAAAGAAGACAAACAGAAAATCTTTCCCTTCTTTTGTTTAAACTAGAGAAGAGGATTGGTTAGGCAGCAAAAAGCAGATGAGCAAGAAGATTATAATGAGGGTAAACAAAAAGAGGACAGCAGAGACTGGGTGACAGAACAAACATGGCACCACGACGCAGACAAGCCTCCCAGGGAAGGCAGGAGGAGTCTTTGCCAGCCTAGAATGTGCTGTTAGGCAAAAAAATAATCAGTAAGGGATTCTCCTGGATTGACAATTTCTCCACGGTGTTACTCAGTTTATTAGCAGGGTCTCCTGAACAGCCAGAGACCTTGTTGCTGTAGCAAACGTGTGTTGAGTGGCCACCACATGCGGTTCTATGTCAGGGCTGGGTGCACAAAGATGGTCTGGGTACTGTGTCTTCCTTCCGTGGGGCAAAAGACAGACCCTCCACCAAGGACATAGGGGCACTGATGCTGTGGGCTGTGAGGAAGTCCTAATGGAAGTCAGTGAAGGTCACAGCAGAAGCACAGAGGAAGGAGTATCCAGCCCAGCTTCCCAGAGGGGAGGATGCAGAGGCCATAACCTGACATTATCTGCAAAAAGTGACCAGATAAGAGGCAGGAGGGAGGGAAGGAGGAGTGTGGGGGCCATTCCAGCCGTGTCACACAACTTGTGCAAAGGCACAGTGCCTGGAATAGCATGGAGGCACAGGGAGGTGGCAGGAGGGTCTCTGGGAAGGTAAGTGAGCCAGCCTGGGACATGCCCTGCATGACTTGGCAAAGAATCTGAACTTTATGGTACAGGCAGACCATGGGCCCCACAAAGGGGTTTTCAGTGTGTAATTCTCTGAAACCAGAGAGATCTGTCAGAAGGGCCTGGGTTAGGGCAGTGGCAGAGGGGACGCAGGAAGGGAATGAATCAAGGGATGTGATTATGAGCTGGAATTGACAAGATTTGCTGAACAAATAGGCATAAAGAGTGAAGGAAAAGGGCCAGGAGCGGTGGCTCACGCCTGTAATCCTAGCACTCTGAGGCAGGCAGATCGTTTGAGCTCAGGAGTTCGAGACCAGCCTGAGCAAGAGCAAGACCCTGTCTCTACTAAAAAAAAAAAAAATAGAAAGAAATTAGCGGGACAACTAAAAATATACAGAAAAAATTAGCCAGGCATGGTGGCACATGCCTGTAGTCCCAGCTACTCGGGAGGCTGAGGCAGGAAGATGGCTTGAGCCCAGGAGTTTGAGGTTGCTGTGAGCCAGGCTGATGCCACGGCACTCTAGCTCGGGCAACAGAGTAAGACTCTGTCTCAAAAAAAAAAAAAAAAAAAAAGAGTGAAGGAAAAGGAAGAGGCAAGGGTGACCCAGGTTTTGGGCAGAGGCACCCTGAGCCGAGTGTCTAGCAACACTATTTCCTTTAGCCCTTGCAGCAGCTGGTGAGGTTGGTGTCCTGTCCTCATTTCAGACGATGAATCAGGGCCTCCAAGGGCTTTGGGAGCTCACCCAAGGTCACACAGATACTAAGTAGTGGGAGAAGACTCTGAGCCCAGATCCTTCTTTAAACTAGCCCAGTTGAGGACACGTTGAGGTTTGAGGTGCCGTGCAGATACAGGCGGCCACGCTTCTGATGCCCCTAGGAAGAACTGGCTTGCAGGTAAGAGGTTTAAGGTGCCAGGACGGGAGATACTTAAGGCTGTGAACAGATGAAATTTCTGCAGGAATGCTCCTATCAAGAAAAGAGAACCCTGAGGAAGCTTCACGGAACAGGAATTAACAAAGGAGCCTGAGAAGGAGCATTCAGAGAGGCAGGAGTAAAGTGAGGGAGGATGGCTTGTTAGGAAACAAAGGAGGTGAGGCCTCCAAAAAGACCAGAGGCCAATCCCGGCAAAGGTCACACCGATGTCAAAGACGAGACCTGAGAAGTCTCCACGGCTTTGCCGGTCACCCTCTTTACACTGGCAACCTTCAGAATTCAGAATTGACTTCGGCCATCCCCTGCCCCCGCCATACCTGTCCCTGAGCCGGGACTCCACAGCACTCAGCACAGCCAGCGCCTGTGTGTGTCGTGGGATTCTCCACTTTACATCTGTCCACACACCAGACCGTAAGCTCCAGGAGGGCAGGGACTGCATTTTGTTCGTCATAGTTCCCTGGAAGCTAGCACAGGGTCTGCCACCAAATAAGCACTCAGTAAATATAACATATTCACCAATTCACTCCATAAATCGGGAGTGACGGGCTGCAGCCAGCGCTCTGCTCCCCCTCAGCGTTGGAAGCTGCTCTGCATCCTCCCCACGCACCAGCACAGTCAAGGGCGGCGAGCTGGGGGTTGTCTCTGGCACCAGGTGACTAGTGGGCAGAGCTGCCGCCCAGCGTTGTGGAATGGTCTCAGAGGCTGCATCTGACCTTGAGCCACCTTTGTTTTTCTGCTTGGCTAAGCACAGAGTCATTCGCTTGTTCCTGCTGCCGTTCAAGCCTGGAACAGTGGGGTTAGCATGAACAAAGACATGATGGTTGTTTTGTTTGTGGGGAATCGATTTCCCTCAGATAATAATTTAAAAGGTTGTCTGCACTGCCCGGTGGGGTGGTGGCAGGGTTGTGGAGGAACATGGCAGGGGGCTTCCAGCGTCAATGCCAGGTCTCCCTGGGCCTTTGAAGAAATGTTTTGCTACAAACACTGGCTGCAGGAGAAAGATCATAGTCCAAAAGCCAGGAGACTGGGTGAGTCCCAGCTGAGCCCCTAGCTGGCCATGTGGCACTGGGTAAGTCACTCATGTCACTTAACATGTACCCTGTCTGGGCATCTCTCCTCTCCTGAAAAACGTGGAAATGGCCTCCAGTTCCCCTCCAGTGTCACTGTGGGCATGTCGGCACTGCTGCAGGGGCAGGGCTGGGGGGAGGCACCTGCAAGCAGAGACTGCCTGTCAGACCCATGACAGCCTCAGAGCATTTGTCCCTAGAGCAGGGCCCAGCACGACCCTGCAGAGGCATCGTGGTCAGGATCCCTGTTGCTCCAGCCCTGGTGACACTGGCTGGGAAGCTAAGACAGAGGTGTGGAGCACAGGCTTTGGGGCTCTACAGACCTGGTGCAGCTCCCTCCACTGGGTGCCTGAGCACGGGCACGTCCCTGATTTGCTCTGAGCCTCAGCCCCCTCACCTGTACGATGGGAGCCTCCTTACCTAAGGGGCTCTCCTGACAGTTACAGGAGATAGAGCAGGGCCTGGCACAGAACACGAGCACGGTAAATCCTAGTTATCATAATAGTAAATGTTATTTATGGCTTAGATCCATACATCATGAACATCTCCAAAAACAAATGGAGGTTGCAGAGACCCTAGAGTCTTTACTAATCTTCTAGTTACAGACATGAGGACACCGAGACCCTGAGGGAGAGGAGGGAATTGCCCGAAGACCCACAGGCAGAAATACAGCCACAAGCCAGGTGTCCCAGCTCCTACATGGGACAGATCCCGATGCTCTATGCCCAGCTCCTGTGAGGGCCCCGGCCGGAGCCGATTCCACTCAACCCACTCGGCTGTGAAAACCCTGCTGTCTGACTCACCAAGCCTCCTGCCCCATCTGGAACATAAATATTACCCAGAGCGCTTTCAGTAGAGAGTTCTGTCCAGAGCAGGCACCTGGTAGAGCTCCAGGCATGATTCGACCCAGGTCACGTCCCTGTTCTGGGCCTGTTTCCTTAAGTGGGACACAGTGGTCTTTAGGAGCCTCTCAGTTTTGACATTCTGTGGTTTCGAGAACTAGGTGCAATTAACCACGAACAGTGGCTGGAAATCTCAGTGAACTGGAATCTTTCCCAGAAGTTCCTTCCTTGGGAGAAACAGGCAGAGCTCAAGAAAGCAACAACCACCCACTGTCCTGGTGTCGTCTTTCCTGGATGACCACGTGTTTGGGCCCACTTCATCTTCTTGGCTACTCTCCTACCTTACAGACCAGCAGACTGAGGCTCAGAGCAGCCTGAGGTTTTCCCAGTCAGGACCAGAGCTCGGGGTGCAAGTGAAAGTCAGCATCTAGAACAGTGCTGTGCAGGGTGCACGAGCTCCACAACAACCCACCAATGGGAAACACAAGCAAGACAAAGAGGTTTGGCTGAGAAAGCAGCCCTGGACCAGGAGCCTGGAGGCCTGGGACAGAGCCTGCGCTCTCCTCTGCTCCACACCACTGCGCCCGGGCCTTTGCCTGTAAATTGAGGTGATCCGATGGAAGGTTCTGCCCCTGCCACGTTCTCCCCAGTCCTAATCCTCAGAGAACCCAGCACGTGGGACTGGGTCTGCCCTCCACCCCAAAAGACGGAGGTAATGCCTTTCTTTGTCATCGTATCTTCCCAAGCCCAACCACACACCAAAGAAGAACAGGCTTTCCAGAAATGTTTAAGGGAGGGAGGGAAGAAGGGAGAGCAGAAGAAAGGGAGGGAGGGAAGGAAGAAGAGGCCAGGCAGGTGGGCTGAAGTCCTCCCAGCACTAACGTTTATGATTCTACGAAGCTAAGCCCTAAGGCAATTCACCAACAGTGTCTCTCAGACACAGTCAGCATTAATGGTGGAAACACCCTAGGGAATGAATTTCAGATGTGAAATGACTTGTGAACCCCTCTCAGCCTAGGACCAGCTGATTTCCCCAAGCTCAGGCCCTGAGGGTCCTTGTGTGTGAAGGCCCTGGGCATGCACTGTGGGAAATCCTGCCTTCCCAGCAGAAACCTCAGTGATGCTGGTGTCGAAGGTCACGACTCGCTTCCATTCACTAAGCTCACCGCATGACATGCAGAACTTTCCAGCCCAGAGCCTCACAGTTCCAACTGAGGAACACGATACAGCAGGATTCTGCAGTATTCAGGGACATAAGAGGAACAGATCTTTATAAATAACTTCTGGTTTAAATGGAGCTGAAAATAGACAGAAGAGGAAGCAAATTGCTAAGCACTTATCAAGTCGATAACACTGGCTTGGAAACCGTAGTGCAAATGGCTGGTCTAGTTTATTTCCTTCTCATCGAAAGATCAAACGCAGGATTGAACCTGGAGGCACCGAGACTGTGTGTGAGTGTCTGAGGATGTGTTTGAAAGGCTGTGGGGTCCTCAGAAGAGATCCTAACACAAGCCTTGCGTTGGATCTCTCAGTGTCACTTGACAAATACGTCGGGTGGTGTGGCTTGTCTGTTAAGTCCCTGGACCTCTGAGACCTTCCTTCTTCACTGGAAGTTCTGGCCGAAGGGTTGGCCTCTAAACTCTGAGATTCGAGATAGCAATTCATAGCTAAGTCTTTTATATAAAACTCAGGATCCCAAAAGTCTGAATGAAATCTTGATTGTGCTCAAGTGTCCTGTCGCAAGTCCTGTGTCCTCCCTCTGATCCATTCTCTGGAGGGCTTCCTTTAGCTGCAACGAGGGCCTACAGTTTGTGCTCTCTCCGATGACAAAATTGGGTGGAAATGTGCTTTATTCACTTGCAGTCCCCAGGGCCCGGATCTTGGGGTGCGGCCCCGCAGCATGCTAGCTCTGGGCAGGTGGAGGCACAGCGCGGAGGCCAGGTCTGGGAGGCTGAGTACAGAGCTGCCTCTGCCCACGCCCCTGTCCCTGCCTCCCCACCCCAGGACCCAAGCACAAAGCTGAACTATTGAGGGGTTACAGCCCTAATACCAGGCCCCCACACCGCCCGGCTCGGGGCACCCAGTTTGCCCAGCAGCCTGGCGGGCATCAGCAGCAGCTGCAGGTGCCCGTGTGCACACGGAGGATGCCTCGGCTGTGCAGGTGCAGGAAGGTGAAGATCTCGGAGGGCATGGCGTGGAAGCCGGGGCGCGGCTTGACGTTGTCGTAGTAGTGGTGGGTGATGTAGAGGCCCGAGGGGTTCATGGGGAAGGCCCAGAAGCCGAACAGGTGCACCTCCTCGCAGAGCTCGAGCGCCGCGGTGGCCAGAATGAGGCCGGTGCTGATGCGCTTGGCGCGCACGCCCAGGCTGAGCCAGTAGCGCGACACGTTGACCAGGTACTGCGGGTGGAAGTAGTAGACGGCCTGCGGCGACTCGAAGTCGTCCAGCACGTACTTGACGCGGATGGACACGTCGGTGTTGCGCGTGTTGTAGAAGGCGGGCAGCAGCACGGACGCGTTCTCGTACACCTGCAGCACGCGGTAGAAGGGCCGCCGCCACTTCTCCAGCTTGTGGAACCTGCACAGGGGGCGCCAGAGCGAGAGGGTCAGCGCCCACCCTTCGGTGCTCCCACGCCCCTCGCTTCCCCACGCCTGCACCCTGGGGCTTTGTAAGGGACCGAAGGGACTCCTGAGGCCACCCTGCCTCCTTGCACTTCACACACTTGAGCAGACAGAGGTATCATCTTTCTCAGGGACAGTTGTGTTTTTATCAGTGGGTGCAAGAGAGAGCAATTGGGACCGAAAGGGACAAATATCAAGTGTGTGGCTGCAGGGGTGAAGGCAATGCTGAACCCAAAAGGATGAGGGTGGCCCAGGACGGGCTAGCTGGAGTGGAGGCTTGACCTAGAGGCCTCAGATCAGCCACCGGTACTATCTTCCCCAAGATCCCAGGGCTGGCCCCCACAGGCCTCGGCAGAATCTGGCTCCGCCTGGTAGCGGTGGCTTATCTCCTGCGGTTCCTCCGCATGAAGCCGCCTTCCCTCTTGGGCACTCTCTGGCCGCTCTGAGCGCTCCTTTACACGGTCACTCTGCCGACCCTGCTGACTTTGCCTGACCCCTTAAAGAAGTGTTCCTTGGGCATCTGGTCCAATTTAACACCCCCTCATCTCCCACCGTCCCCTCCTCTCACCTTTCCTCTGACCTGGATGGTGGGACTATGCCGAGGGTTGGGGTCTCAGCACCTCCACTGGAACCTCCCCTCCAGGAGGGGAGCCAGGTGGGGTGTTGAGATCTTTGCCTGAGCTCCTCCCCAAAGCCACACAGCCAGGGAGGGAGCTGCCTGACCCATCACACGCTGGGAAGCTCTCCGACCCAACTCCAGGTGAAGGTGGTCTAGACCAGCACTATCCGAGAGAAATAATACAGGCTACATCTATAATGTTAACTGTTCTAGGAAACACATTTTAAAAAAATAGAAATAATCGTTAATTTTTGTATTTTATTTAATCTACTATATTGAAAATACTATCATTTCAATATATAATTAATATAAAAATTAATGAGATATGTTAAGTCATTTCTTTGTATTGAGTCTTTGAAACCTGCTGTGTGTTTTACACACACAGTTGGCACATCTCAGACTGGACTAGCCACACATCCGTGCCCAGCAGCTGCATGTTGGACAGCACCATATGGGACAGCACAGTGCTAGAAAGAGGGCCACTGACCTCTCAGTGATGATGCTGGGGTTCACGGTGACCACGTCCGTCTTCACCCCCACATCCACGGTGTACTTCTCTGAGATGGGGGGCAGGTTGCACCTGCAGAGGAGACAAGGCAGCCAGACTGCAGATGGCCAGTCATTCGACAGGTCGAGCTGGGGACGGCGGGAGGGGAAGGATGGGATGGCAATCACGTGGGCAGGGTTCTCTGTGGCAGGGTAATAAGATAGCGATCCTTCTGCTCTTTATCACGCATGGGGACAGCAAACAGGCCCATCCCTGGTCTTGATGAAGTTCCAGTCATAGGGGACAGGAAAACCACAGCCAACATATGCAGTTACAAGCTTGAGTAGCCCCTGGACTGCTGGAGGTCTAGCAATGGTGGAGTCTGCACTGAAGTTCAAGGAGACCCCAGAGACCTAGGCTTCTCCCTGCAAGACCATCTTTAAAGAGGAGGTTTTCTCTGCCTCCCGTGGCAGGAACATGCTCAGCGAGGGCCAGGGGCTGTGGTGTGAGAGGAGTCTTAACCCCAGATCCTGGACTCAACTGGCTGTCCACAAGGACCATGCAGGCTGACTCTCGGCAGCAGAGAGGTGACCCCTGACAGCAGGTGATGCTACTTCCAAGCCTGGAGCAGGGTGTTCGGGGGCTCGCTTCTCCTAGAGACAAAAGGCTGGGGTTGTCTGGCCAGGAACCCAAAATATACAGGAGCCACCTTTATTTCAGGACTTCCAGTCACACTGAACCTACTCTACCCTCCCTGCCACCAACTCTGAGTGGCCCAGTGATTGTGCGTCCCTGACCCATGAGACACTCCTGCAGACTCACCCTGAGTTTCTCTGCTTTAAGTTCTTATTTTCAACGTGTCTTTCTTTACCCAGGCTAAAGATGTAAGTGAGGATCCCCAGAGAGATAAGGGGGGTGGGGGCTCCACATAAGGAAGAAGAAATACAAGGACCAGTCTCTGCCTTAGTTAAAGCTAAGCTGAAGCTAATATTCATGTCCACAACAAGGCTGCTTTGGTTGCAACCAGTGCTTCTGGAAGGGTGGCACCCACCCAGGGAGACGGCCGCCCAGAGCACCTCACTGACACATCCATATGGCCCCTGAGTCCTCAGCGCCTTCACACTGGTTATGCCCTTTGCTCCTTACACACTTCCCATTGTGCAGATGTGGAAACTGAGGACCTGAGAATTCAACGACTCCCCCAAAGGGATGGGGCTGGAGAGAGGAAGGGATACCCCAGGGCATGAGGGCTTGCAGGGGAGGGGAGCAGGGGTTAATCACTTGAAGGGTAATATTAGGGCACACAGGGGAGGAGCACAGAGGAGGAGGGTTGGGGGTCCACGTGTCAGGAGCAGACCGAGGGCGAGTCTTTACCGGAAGACAAAGTCGGCGCTGTTGATCTCCCTCCCGCAGCGGCTGTTCTTTAGGATGCCTCCGTTGCCCACCACCGCGCACTTCTTAAACTGTGACCGGTAGTAGGGCATGTCCTGGGGGAGGCACAGGCACAGCGATCAGGGCCAAGGCCACCCCTGCCGTCAGCTGGTGCTCTGTAGCCACATCCACCACTACCAGCTCATGGCCCCGTGACACAGCCCCGTGGGAATGCGGGAGGAAAGTGGTTTTCCACTTTAGAGAGGGGAAGAGTGGTCAAGAGACTTGTTACTATAAGAAGGCCCCAAAGGTCCCTCCCATCTTTGGCACCCAGGGGCCTGCTGGGCGGCTTTCCTTCTGGCACACACCACCGGCCAGCCCTGCGTGAGAGGGGCCGGCTCCAGGCGGGGTCTCCCGGAGAACCACACTGCACTGGGATCATCAGGAATTAGGCTAAAGCTAAAGGAGACTGTCACGTTCATGGCCCACTTTCCCTGGAGGGACAGGCCCAGGGGGCCAGGACAGGGAAAACCAGGGTGTCTCCCAGCCAATGGGGGAAACTGCGCTATTAGACTTTTACCAGAGAAAGGAAAATAAAGTCATCTTTGGAAAAATCACCAAATGCTTATTATGTTCTGTATGGGTGCTTCCCAAACTTTTGTAAATCAAGAACTACCTGGGCTACTTGCTGAAAATACAAACTCTGGCCTCCATCTTAGCATCACGACATCAGAATCTCCATGGTGGGGATCAGAGGCTGAGAAGCTGAATTTTTTATAAACCCAATGAAATACTTATTTTAAGGAAGTTTGAGAAATGCTGTTCTGTGTCACGTGCCCTCATTCAGGAACCAGCAAACTACAGCCCATGGGCCACATCTGGCCGACCACCTGTTTTTGCATGGCCTGCGGGCTAAAAATGCATTTTATATTTTTAAATGATTGGAAACAACCCAAAGGAGAATATTTTGTGACACGTGAAAATTATGTAAAATTCCGATTTCAGTGTCTAATAACACCTGAAGTGGAACACAGCCACTCTCGTTTGCTTACTCGGGTCAGCCTGTGGCTGCTTTTATGCCAGAATAACAGAGGTGAGTAGTAGTGACAGAGAGAATCTGACCTACAAAGCCTCAGTTACAATCTGGCCCTTTCCAGAGAATGTTTGGTGACCTCTGCTCTATGTCCCTGCAACTCAGCAGTCCATACCCCTGGCTCTCCCGTATGTCACACCAGGCTCTGCTATACCCACTGATGTTAGCTGGAAGTTTACCTGCTGTCACCAACCTCATGTTCCAGGCCTTGCAAGACCCAGCTTGTAAAGGTGGCTCAATGCCACCCTCCTCTAGCACTGTGAGGGAGGAGAACACTTCTGACACCTCTCACCTCCACTCCTTGTCCCCAGAATGCCCGAGTCTTACCAGTGCACTCTGGGACCAGGACAGAATACAGGGAAACTCTGGGCTGTTTCATTAGCACTTCTCCGAGAAGCAGCGAAGCCCAGGCCCTCAGATTTCTTCCAGAAAAACCTACACACGCCCCCACTCAGCATCTCTACAAATTGGACCCACTAAGTGCTGCCCTGGGCCTGGAGTTCTCCAGGCTGTGGATATGAACATGCCTCATGCAACCTTCCTCCCCTACAGAGGTGGCGCCACCACCACACCTGGGTAACTGTCAGACTCACCTGTAAATGCAGGGTCTAGGGCCCCTTCTCTGAGAGTGGTCAGCCCAGGTGAGCGCAGGCGCCAAATGTCAGTGATCTGAACAGTTTATGTCTGTGGATCATTCATTCTGTGGTCCTCACGACCAGGGAGCCACCATGCTAGCCCTGAACAGCCTACCCCCAGAATTCTTTTATGTGAAAGGAAAAAATAAATGCCTACCTTGTTTAAGTCTCTGATATTTTAGATATTCTGTTAGAAGCAGCCAAACCTATTCCTCATCCAAACCCCGGTGTTATAGACAAGGAAACTGAGGCTTTGAAAGACAAAATAACCGCCCAAGTTCATCCATATGATCTAAATCTTTCAGTGCCTTGATTCGTATCAGGTGTGCTTTCTTGTGCACACAACCTTTGCGTGCATGTTTCTGCTCTTGTGGCTACCTCAGGTGGGGACAGATGCTTAGTCATTCTCCCAGGTACCTGCAGGATGTCCTCTGCAAGCAGTGCAAGTACCCAGAATTTTATAACCATTTTCTTGCCAAAAGTCACTCAAGTAATAGCCAGTTGGCATGCATCGGGCCCAGACAGAACCCCCAAGGAAATCTAGAGGGAGGTCTACTGGGCCAAGCAGGACCGAGAACACTGGGTGCGGGGGCAGAACGTGGGTCGCGCACCCAGACCACCCTGCCCAAAGCGGCACCTTGGGAAACATGCGGAAGATCTCCTGGTTGATGTGGTAGATGCCGCTCGTGTCCACCTCGTACTTGAGCTTCGTCCCCAGGGGAGTGTTCTTCTGGGTGGTGAAGAGAAAGGCAGGGGCGTTGCAGCACCTGGACAGAGTGGACCTGCCGGGCAGGGGGACAAATGGAGAGACCGTGATGCAGGGCAGAGCAAGGTATCACGAAGAACAGAGGGGCTGAGGAGCTGCAGCCTCGCCCACCCATCCCCAGGTTCATCCCTCCCCCTGCACCTGTGCTCCACAGTCCCCTCCCCAGGCCCAGGCCTTTCTGCCTCTCCTGACGCTGCCCCTTGGCTAGGTTTCTCTCCATGAACCCCCAGCTGCCCCCGTCCCCACTGACCACACTCGCCTCTAAGCACCGGGACTCCCTCTCACGTGTGAATGACAGCCCTGGATGGCAGGGACCCTGCCTTGCCGAAGCCCGCACAATGTTAGTCACTCGAGTATCCGGCAGCCAGGTGCCTGCCAATTGTAGGACTTGCCATTCCCCATTCAGCTTTCACCAAGATCTGCAAGCATTCTACCGCTTCCTGGAAACGCGCTACTTCTGCTTCATTTATCCAGCCCCAAATGAACACCCAGGGGGGCAGAGCTCTGCCTTCGGTTCTTGGCCCCATGTCAGACTCTAGACAAGGTGCTTACCTTGTCTGGTGGGGTCACAAAGCCAAGACACACACAGTCAACAGTCTAGACAAGGTGCTTACCTTGTCTGGTGGGGTCACAAAGCCAAGACACACACAGTCAACAGAAATGGGTAATTTCAATCATTTAGAAACTGATTTAGGAAGAGGGAGGGTCAGAAATTGGGATAGTAGGTTGATACTGGCTCGTTTCCTATAGAAGGTACAACCTGATTTCCAAAAGAAGTTTTCCGGAGTTCATTATTTCAAATCTATATATATTCCACTGGGTTTTAACACAAAAATATTCAAACATGAGCTACAGAAGGGTTAAACCTCAGATGCAGGCTTTAAAACAAAAACAACCTCCAAGGGAGAGTGTGGCTGACGTGGCAGGCTGGGGAGTCGGCCAGGCCAGAGCAGCCTGTTTCTTTTCCTCCCTGCAGCTGCTGTTCCACCTTGGCTGTGAGCTCTCCGAGGAGTGCCTGCGAGGCTCCGGGATAGGGTCAGATCCTGGGCACACCTTGCTCCTGCTGCCCCGACAGCCCACAGTCCTCTGCCCCAGCCACAGAGGATTCAGGACCCACCAAAGGGCACAGGTCACCGCCCCCTTCATGTCAGGGGCTTTGGGCCCACAAGGATCCACTTCCTCCAAAAATAGCAGCAGCAGCCTGAGCACACACTGGTCACCTTCCCTTGACACGGGCTCCAGGCACTGTCATGTCCAGGGTCCAGCCAGCCCTAAGAGGAATGGAACTCCCTCTCCTTGGAGCCCATGCAATGACCACTAAGGATGAGGAGGGACTTTCTGAAAAGCTCCCTCCAAGGTCTGGAATGGAAACTTGGGTTGCCAACCTGGAGTCAAGAGGCCTGGATTCTAGCTTCTCCTCTGCCCCCACAAGCTATGGGGCTCCGGAAGGTCTCTCCATCTCGGCCTCAGTTTCCTTATATGTAAACTGCAGGGCTGGCTCTTCCACCTCTAACCCCCTGTAACTCTGCGACTCCAGCTTGCCAGCACCAGGAAAGCTACAGGAATTATTTTTTAAGATTTTATCTCTTGCAGGGACTTCACATTTCTAAAAATGTGCCTCTTAAAACTACTATTCTACCTCTAGACTTGGCCTAGAACTGAAGCAAACTGGAAGAAATGATTTATAAAGGAAATACCAAATGCTCAGTAATATTTGCTTTTCACAACCTCCTGTGTAGCGCAAATTTTGGGCTGGGTGTGGTGGTGGCTCACGCCTGTAATCCTCGCTCTCTGGGAGGCAAGGTAGGAGGATCGCTTGCGCTCAAGAGTTCAAGACCAGCCTGAACAAGAGCGAGACCCCATCTCTACTAAAATTAGAAAAAAATTAGCCGGGTGTCACAGTGCACACCTATAGTCCCAGCTACTTAGGAGGCTGAGGCAGGAGGATTGCTTGAGCCCCAGAGTTTGAGGCTGCAGTGAGCTACAATGACACCCTACCTAGGATGACAGAGTAAGACTTTGCCTAAAAAAAAAAAAATTTTTTTTGGATACCTGCTACCTGTTTTGTTAGCTCCCATGGGAGAACTTTAAGCTATAGCTCTGGCCTCTCTGGGAGTTCATAATCTGTTAATGTTGGTTAGTTAGAGAGAAGTTACAAAATAATCTACAGCAGGGCTCACACATCTGGTGTCAGCTGGAAGGACCCCAGTGCTGGGTGAGAGCAGCTGCCCCAGGACAGGGAAGGTGAGGATGACGAGGCCACAGAGGATGTGTCCTGTGCCTTCACACAGGCCTACCCTGCCATCAGCCACAGTTAACCTCAGCTGTGTCCTGGAGATGACACCAGTGACCTCGCAGGGCTGCCACAAGCACTGAGCGAGAGAACGTGGAGGACAGCACCTGGCAAGCTGCCCACTCAGCCAGATCCTCCCCGCTGCCTGGATTCCTGAGCCCAGTCCAGGCCCGCTCTGGGGAACATGGCCACCGAGAGCTGGGGCTTGCAGGCTGAGCCACACGAAGAGAAGGGAGGAAGACGAGTTATAGATACTTGAACTGGTTGGCCTCGGAGATGTTCATCGCCCATTTGCACATCTGGAGGCTCTTCCACCTGTCGAACAGCTCCGACTGCTTCACCCTTGGGAGGGGAGGACAGAAGGGTACGTCAGGGGGCCGGGAAGGACAAAGCGTGATCATTCCCAGAAACTCTCCCTTCCTGCTCTTCCATGGCCAAGTCCTGGGCCGGCCCTTGGCATTAACTATATTTTCGTATTTTCTGTATTCTTGATGCTCTGGCACCTGGAGCCTCGATAATTCCTGGAGATATGAACACCTCTCCTGCAAGCGCGCCTTTCATGCACAAACCAACCCGCCTGGAGCCCATACCCTCAACCACCTCCTTTATCGGCAGGACACCAGTCCCTGCGCTTCAGACCCTGCTGAAATTATTCAAACTAGACAACCCTAAACCTGTCTACCCTACTTACCCTGCCTCGTCCGTCCTTCCCAAGCAAACCTCATGGAGGCTCTTGCCCACAACACCCCTCACTTCTGCCTCCAGGCCGGTCCCATGCTGTCCCACGCCACCCTGCACAGTGTGCCTCCTGTCTCGTGGAGTCATTTCCACACCTGCTATCACACAGCATCATCCTGGCTCACCCTCTGCTCCCCAGCCCCCTCCCCACTCCCTGCAAGCCACTGGCCCCTGAAGGAGCTCCCTACTTGGCCACTGCCTCAAATACCTCCTGGAAAACACATCCCGGGCAGTACTCCAGGAGGGGTCCCAAGCTCGACTGCTACCAGTGTCTGGGCCCTACTCTCTGTGCCTTCAGTGCCCTCATCAAATTCTGGACCAAAGTCGGGCCCTGGACACCCAGCCTGGACTCCTGGCTCCATCCGCAACTTGCAATGTGACCTCAGGCAAGTCATCCAATCTCTCTGAGACTCAGCTGCTTTATCTGTAAGATGGATATAGCAGCAGCTGCCCTGCTGACCTCAGAGGTTGTTGGAGAGATCAAATGGAATAATGTGTGCAAAAATATTTTTTAAATTGCTTTACAAATGCAGAGAACCCTTGCAGATGAAGGGGTGACCCCAGGCACTGTTCTCCCCAGGCACACATAACATTCCAGAAGAGGAATAAAAAAGGTATAATCCAACCAGATAAACAGAAGGACAGGGGCAGGAGGGCACCTCCGTGGAAGAGAGATGTCAACAAGTGTATGGAAGGAAGAAGGGGTGACGCAAGGACAGGATGGCACACCCCAGAGGACCTAGAGTGGATCTGGGTGGAAAATTCTAAGAGGTGGGTGGAGGGTGGGAGGGAATGAGAGTCAGTTGTCAGTCCATAGGCAGAACCATCAAGCCCACACTCCACCCACCCCCGTGACAGCCAAATATTGCATGTCCAGTAGAGGAGGAGGAGGATGGAATCAGACTGTCAGTTCCTCTCTGAAAAATATATCATTCCCAGTTAAAAGATCTGGCCAATCTAGCAGCAAAAAGGCCAGCAGCATTTTGAAAAACTTCAGACACAAAGCTCTTACCGGTTTCTAATTGTTTAAAGTTTAAATGTGAATAGATAACTGAGGATCTCATGGTTAACCTGAAGGTGATAGATCAAGATAAACCATCAGACACAGTGATCACCAAAAAAACTATTCAAGGAACAAAAGAGAACTAAAAAATATCCTACTTAGTGTCCCCAGAAATATTCAAGAAGGAAGACATCACATCCTTAAAAACAAGAATAGACTTCTCTGAGGACAAAGAAAGAGCTCTTGGCAGGGACGGTTTCATCAGAAGAGCTGGAAGATGAAGTCAAGGGATTTTCCTAGGATGTAGAATTAAAGAGCAAAGAGAGAGAAAAGATAAGATTAAAAAGCATGCGTGCTAGAGGTACAGTCCGGAAGATCCAGTATCTGACTCTCAGATGTATAGAAAGAGGAAGGAGAGAAAAATGGAAAGGAGAAAATGTAAAGAGAGATCCAAGAGAAAGTCTGAGGGTCTGGACAGGCCCAGATGAAGAGGCTTCACTGGATGAGTCTGTCCTGAGGCTCACCACTGGGACATCTCGGAACTGTCAGGATCTGAAGATCCCAGAGGAAAAGAAAAACAGATACCTCCAAAGAAACAACCATTCTCATACTTCTCGTGTAGCCCTGGATGCTAGAAGGTGGTGGAGAAGGTCTTAAACATCCTAACGGAAATGGTTTCCACCTAAAATACCAACCCAACAACCCAACAACCCGACAACCCCCCAGACTGACAATCAAGTCACAGGGAAGAATCCAGTCACGGAGACACAGGACCCAGAACCTTCCCTCTCAGCCACCACTTCTTGGGAATTTACTTGAGAATGAGTGGACATGAAAGGAAGGCATAAGAAAGAAGATATGGGAATTAAGCAAAGGTGAATCCAGCCTAAGAAGGCAGAGAAGGGACGGCTGGGACAACAGCCATGTGACCCACCAAGAGAGCTGCCAAGCTGCAGCGAGAGCATGAAGGGAAGCCCTAAAGGGAAAGCATGATTGACGGAGACGCAAAAAAAAAAGGGAGGCAGAATAGACAGGAAGAGAACAAAGGGGCAAAGACGGCTAGAAGCTCCAGAAAAAAGGGGGAAGAAGCGGCACAAGAGAGGAGCTGGAGCCCTGGTGCCTCCCCGGCCTTTGGTGAACAATGTCCACATTGTCCCAGGAATGGAAAACACTATTTGCTGATCTTCAAATTTTAGAGTCAACCTCTAGAGAAAGCCCCAAGACAGGCCTGCCATGGTTACAGATAGAATGTAAATGTTAGCAGCCTTGACATTTTAAAAGTAAACTCGTGGATGACCGAAGCCACAGGCTGGAGGGGGTAATTTTAACAGCCTCATCTTACATGGTGCGGGGTCAAGAGATACTGTCTATATTTGGTAGAACAAGAAATAGATTACTGAGGTCATCTGCAGATAGGAGAACTAAAAACGGCAATATCCTTCAACAGGGAAAACGTGGGGAGGTGGGTGGGCTCAGTGGAAGGGAGGGGGTCCTCGCACACCCAGGCAGGATGTGTGAACCCGGGGAAAGTCAGGAACCAGCAGCAGGCGCGTATCATAGACATAATTACCAGAAGCAGCAGCAGAAAATGGACAGGAGTTGGGCTGGGGTGAGGCGTGGGGTGGGGACTGTGGCTTTTTTATTATTATAAGCTTTTGTGATCTACTTGATTTTTCTTGTGCAAGAGATGGTGATCACAATGAGATGAGAGCAGCAATCATCTCATTACCCTTCTTTTTCCCACTTTTCCTGCACGGCCTCCTGTTTGCACCCGGGTCTCACCCACTCCCTCTGTCCACTCATTCATTCACCACGTGTGTCCTGAGCCCGCACAGGGTCAGACTCAGAGACACCTGAGCCCGGGGCCCGGCCGTTAAGGAGCCCCTGACTGGCAAAGGACACGGGGTCATAACACTGCAGCGGCACAAAGGGGCCTCCCAACCCGGGCAGCGGCATCTGCCCAACTGGCCCCAGCTCCCACTTCCCCCGGGGCCTCGGTACTGGGTTCAGCGCAGAGTCCAGCCCCAGAAAGACGGGGAAGGGGCAGTGGGAGAGGCTGGCGGGGGGTTCTCGGGCACGACTCCCAAGTGGGTGTGAGCACAGGCAGAAACCGAAACTTCCTGTTTAAAAATAAAGAGGCTCGGGAATGCCTAAAAGCAAGTGTGAATACTTTCAACAAGAATTAGTGACACTGCGTTTTCATGGCAAACCATCACGGAGTGATTCCTCACGTATCTGACATTGTCAGGGAGCGAGGCATTTTCCATGTGGGAATTTTCTGGCTGACTGATTTTTACCATTGATTTCAGCAGTTTTGGATCACAGTCGTTCCCAGATGAATCACACACCTCCCTGTCTGCTCAGACAGAACACCAGCTGACATCTGTGTGCCTGAAGGGACGGAAGCTCTTTTGTCCAGCCCCCCCATTCACAGATGGGGGTTTAACCTTTTCCCGAGGACTCTGGGTCGGACCCACCATTCGTCCTGCTCATGATGCTAGGCTGGGGCACAGTGAAGCCCCCGGGTCCCCAGATGGTGTCAGAACCACTCAGATCAGAGTTGGCCTCTGGGGCTCTCTGATTTCAGTCCTGGAGGACACAGTGACCCTCAGCGTGTCCTCAGGAAAGGAGCAGAGAGCTTGCTGTCCCCAGATGTCACCAGGCTCATAGATTCATGCCCCATGAGCAGCCCGGCCTCTCCTCTCCCCTTGGGTCCCATGTGCTTGGGGACCACAGCGTGGACAACAGGACAACTGGAAGAGGCAGGAGTGCAAGGCCCCACAGGATGGCTGCTTAGCCCAGGAGCCCAGCCCTAGGGCACAGAGCAGGTGCCCACAGCAGAGATGAGAACACCCCAAATACCCCAACAGCAGTCCATGACAAGGGACAAGGGGTGGGCACAGAGCATGGGGAAATAGGACGCTGTCCATCACAGCTCACTGCATTTGTGTCTCAGGCTCAAAACAACAGGCCCAGGGAACGTCTAATCTGGCCCTAAGAGGAAGCTGTGATAGGGGCTGGCATGAGCTGGATTATGTCCCCCCCAGTATTCATATGTTGAAAGCCTGACCCCCAGCACCGCAGAACGTGTCTATTTGGAGATAGGGTTGAAATGAGGTCCTTCGGGTGGGCCCTAATCCAATCTGACTGGTTTCCTTATGAGGACACAGACCAGACACAGAATGAGGGGCGACCATGTGAGGACACAGCAAAAGTGACCATCTGCCAGCCAAGGAGAAAGAACTCAAAAGAAGCTAGTCCTGCCCACGCCTTGATCTCAGACCTGTAGCCTTCAGAATTTTGGAAAAATGAAGTTCTGTTATCTAATCCACCCGGTCTGTGGCACCTTGTTACGGCCGACCTAGCAAACTGATACAGTAACTACACCAACATGTAGAAAATATATGAGTAGAGGGACGGGAAGTGACACGGAAGGAGGACCAATTCATGGGGTTTCTCAGATCTTCTTGTCTAGATCTTGAAATAACCACAAAGAGCCTGTGTCTGTTTTATAATTTTTAAAAACTGGCCAGATGTGGTGTCTCACGCCTATAATCCCAGCACTTTGGGAGGCTGAGGCAGGGGGATCACTTCACTTCAGCCAGAGAGTTCTAGATTTGCACAAACATGTAAGAGCCTGAAATCCTTAGATTCAGAGAAAAGATCCAGGCTCTCTGCTATGAGCTTATGAATTCGGCTCCTGACCACCATCCTTGCCACTAAATCACAACTCCTCAGTCGAGCGTTTCAAACCACCAATCAGCTCACACGCCCCAGACCCTGCTTAAAACCGCTCCCCTGGCTCCCACTGCCCCTGGGATAGAGATAAATCCAAGCTTGGGTCTGCACCACGAGGCCCCACACCGTCTGGCCCTGCCTGACCCTCTGGCAACACAGCTTGCAGCTTCCGCGTCTCCCTCTCACGCCAGCACGCAAGCTGCCCTGACCCTGCAGGGCCTGGGACACAGCGGGCTCCCTCCTGGCACAGGGCCTCGGTACACACTGTTCCCTCCACCTGGAGTCCTCCTGGCCTAGTTAACTCCTGTCACCCTTCAGACTGGAGCTCCAGCATCCCTAACTCGGGGAAGCCTTGCCTGCCCACCCCCTGCCCACCCAGCCTGGGTCAAACTCCCCGTCACCGCCTTGGCTCCTCGGGGTGACTGGTTATTAACGTCTGTTCCCCCCACGGGCTGTGAGCTCCAGGAGCGCTCCATGAGGGCAGGCACATGGTGGCATGCGCTCAACCAGGGCCGGGAGGAGTCGATGGGGGGTGAGCTGCCTCACATATTCCTCTCTAGGGAGGGTGCAGAGACCACTGCTTGGTGCAGGGGTCGTAAACTACGCAGCTAATCCCAGCAGCACGTTGGACTCATCCTTGGAGTCTTCCAGCAGCTGCTAAGCTGTGGAGTCTGTGCACGACAGCCCAGAAAAGCTGCTGCTTGTTCCAAAAAAGAAAGAAAGAAAGTGGTGGGAAGGAAAGGGAGAGACAGGCCCTGACATTTACTGAGCACCTATTACGTGCGCTGCTACGCATGCAGACTGCCGGGCCATCTACTTTCACATGTGTTATTTCAGATCGTCTAGAACAACTCTTAAAAGGTAGGTAATAGCGTCCCCATTTTTATAGGTAAAGAAAGGCTCAGAGAGGTTCAGTAATTTACGTAAAGATTCAGCGCTGGCAAGGCCGAGGCAGCTTTGCATCTCAGGTCTGCCCACCCCCAGGCCCACGCCCTTCCCAGGGCCCAGGCTAGAATCGTGTCAGAAGGCCAAAGGAGCAGGGGCCGAGGTCCCCGGGGTTATGTCAGGGGCCCGTGAGTCCCTATGAGCACCCAACGTTGCCGCCGCTGAACACTATATTTTTCCACATCCAGATATAACTGTTTCCAAATAAATATAGATCCTGTCATGACTAACACAGTATAAGTTCCTCTAAATGGCTTTGCTGAATTCATGGCAGTTCCATAAGGGACAGAAAACCCAGGTGGGCACATGGCCACTAAAACGCTCGGCCTCTAACGTGCTGTTCCTCCCGCAGGTTGTAACAGAGCCGAGGGTGACATATTGTTGAGTGGGGAGGGGGAGCTCTTTTACCATTTGTGCAAAAAAAAAAAAAAATTAAAGAAGGTCCATACGCAGATGCCTGTTCGTGCACAGACTCTCTCTGGAAGGAGGGACAGCACGCATGGCTGCCTCTGGGGAGCAGAACCGTGCCAGGGGACTCTTCACCGAATAACCATCTGGACCATTTGAATTTTGCATCATTTAAATAATCAAAAAAAAATCCAATTTTTATTGAAATTAAAATTTTAAAAGGCCATAGCACGTACTCTCACTTTCTCTGATCACAGAGCACAGAGCGTCCCTCCTCCTCCTCCCCTCTCCTTCGCAGAACTTGAAACCAAATCTGCTTCTGAATCGCCCTGATTGCTGAGTACTTTCAGCCTACGGTGCAAAGTACTGAATTTCAGGTAAGACATTCCTGTGCCCGCTTCGATTTCTACACAAGAGGAGCCCGGCGATAATAATCAAGAAGACTGGTAATTGAGCTGGGGACTTTAACACCCAAGTCATCGGCGGTGACCTTGCAAATTCGGCCTTCTGTCATAAAACAGGCACAATCATCGCTGTGCTCCAGGCCTCCAGGGCTTTCCAAATGCCAGTGGCCCGGGGAAGGAGACCTACTTTCTGCTCTCTGGGGATCTACTGCGTGTTTCCTGTTTCCTTCTGCCACGCCCGCCCCCACCCCACCCCTACGTGCACCGTGCGCCCACCCCCCAGCCCGCCACACTCACATGGACAGCACCTTCACCTCCAGGATTTCGTGCCTCAGCTCCAGGCATCTTGTGGAGTTGTATTCAAAAGGCCCCTCGTAAAAGTCAAAGTACCTGGGAATGAACAGGGACAGAGGTTACACAGACAAGCAGGCCAGGTCTGGAGGCCTGCAGAGGCTCTTATTCAGGGGTGGCTGTCTGTTCCCATCAAATAAGTAATGCAAAGCAGCCCCACCCCAGCAGATGACCGGTGGGGGCTCCAGGCAGAGCACAGGGCCCTCTGGTTTGATTGCTGGGTGGTCAGTTACTCTCAGCACCCCAGCTGCGGAAGTGCTCCCCTCTAGAGAGGGTGCAGAGACCACAGCTTGGGACAGGGGCCATGAACAATGCAGCGTGTATGGGAGCATGAACCCATCTCAGCAAACAGAGAGAGTCAGAGCAGATTTGGTTTCAAGTGCTGCAAAGGAGAGGGGAGGAGGGATGCTCTGCGCTCTGAGATCAGAGAAAACGAGAGACCTGAGTCCTGGAGGTGACAGCACCGGGAGTCCAGCAGTGAGCCTTCAGGCCCCCAGCCAGGCCTGCCCTTCCCTGCTTTCTCCTCCTCTTGGGAAAACCTCCTGAGATTTCTCCTGTTTTTTCTACTTTGCAAAGCATTTCCATTTCCATCGGTTCACTTGATCCTTGTGCTCACACTGAGAGATGACCTTTCTTCCTCCCCATTTGACAGCTGAGAAAACTGAGGCTGCCCAGACAGGGCTCCAAGCCACAGTGTCAGTGCAGAGCAGGATGGGGGCTTGGTCTAGGCCCAACTGGGGAAGAGCCCAAGCCCTTTCCAGCACCAGCTGGCTCCAGGCATGCCACAGCCACCTCAGGGTCCCTCTGCCAGCTTCATGCAGAACATCAATACCAATTCAACCAACACCAGCTGAGCCCTTACCACAGGCCAAGCGCCAGGCCAGGCATTTGATGTGGATGGATGCATCCACTTTTAATCTTTCTAACCAGCCTATGAGGAAAGTGACCATCACCAGCATCATGAACAGGCTCTGGGAGTAAACTAACGTGCCTAGAGCCCCCACAGCTGGAAGGTGGCAGAGCCACGACTGGAGCCTCTGCACTGACAAAAGCTGCTCCTGCTGCCACTTGGCTATGAGGACAGCTGATGTCCCCTGAAAAGGGCCCTCTGGCCTCCCGGGGCAGAGGCCGGGTGAGCCCTCTCCTCATGGCCTCTCCTCCTGGTGGCCAGAGGCTGGGCCGGATGGAGCTAGGAGGGTTGGATCCCAGGACAGCCTCGACAGCACGAATCAAGGAGCTTGCAGGGCCAGAAGCCTGTAAATGTGGGGACAGTGGCCTCACAACAGGCTGCCTGTGAGAATCAGAAGTGAGGGTACCCCGGTGGCTGCTGCTGGGCTCTGCGAGCCAGGATCAGGCATCCCTGGAGTCGTTCCCAGAACCCCTCCCAGCACCGGGCAGCAGGCATTTCCCACGCACCCTTACACACCAAAATCATGTGTGCAAACTCTGTACGTACCGCTTTAGAAATCCTGAAACATTCTGGCTTCTTTCTAAAATATTTGTATTTTTATTATTGCTGTTACTATTGTATTTTATCACCACTTTATCATTAAAAAATAATGTATTTTTAAATATAATTTCATATTTAATACTTTTAAAATTATATTTCTATTTGTCCTTAATAATTTCAATGTAATTCAATACTTAATTTTTAAGTAGTATAATTACATATTTAAATAATTTTAAGGCCGGGCGCGGTGGCTCACGCCTGTAATCCTAGCACTCTGGGAGGCCGAGGCGGGTGGATCGCTCGAGGTCAGGAGTTCGAGACCAGCCTGAGCAAGAGTGAGACCCCGTCTCTACTAAAAATAGAAAGAAATTATATGGACAACTAAAATATATATATACAAAAAATTAGCCGGGCATGGTGGCGCATGCCTGTAGTCCCAGCTACTCGGGAGGCTGAGGCAGTAGGATCGCTTAAGCCCAGGAGTTTGAGGTTGCTGTGAGCTAGACTGACGCCATGGCACTCACTCTAGCCCGGGCAACAGAGTGAGACTCTGTCTCAAAAAAAAAAAAAAAAAAAAAAAAAAAAAAAATTTTAAAATATTAAAACATCTTACACACCAAATTGGCCCCTATTTACAAAATAAATTGGTTCCTGTTCTCATGGCATGAAAGGATTTAGGCAGAGTTAATAAGAATGAGGTATGAAATATTCCCAAAATATCAAAGTCATCTTTTTCTGTTTCCCTGGTGTTTTGGGATTCCTTTCTCTGTCTTTCTCATCTGATAAACTCAAATTGATCCTTCCACCCAGCTCAAGTGCCCACGCTTCTGGGAAGCCTTCTCTGACCCCCAACCTGGGCACCCCCTATACACTGTCTCTTAATTACAGTCAATGACATTGTATTATGATAGTCTGTTCATATTATCTGTGTCCCCTTCCAAACTGCGAGTATCTCAAACACAGGGACTATGTCTTTATTACCCTTATATCTTCCGTACTACAGAGTCAAGAAAGCTAAAAATGACATTTCCGGACTCCTTTGCAGCTAGGGTTCTAGCTAGGTTAGAACAGTTTGGTTCAGTCAATCGAAGGCATTTGCATGAGACTGTCAGAGCTGTTACAGGAGAAGAATGGCAAGGATAAAGGCACAGTTTTGCCGGTGCAGAATGTGGGAGGTGGCATGGCTCTTGGAAACTGCAGGAGTGGCAGCACCTTCGTGATTGCATCAGAGACAGCAGCTTTCACGGTGGCACCATTTCGCTGCAGTTTGGGGAGGCCCTCCTGGAAGCCCAGCCATTGCTTCAGCTTTTCCAAAGCAGCCAGCCGTGCCCTTCATAAATCCCTTTCTGCTTTAACTAGCTAACATGGATTCCATTATCTACCACTAAGAACAAGGCGTCAGCCTAGGGCCATAAGATAAGTCCATGACCTTGGCTCTAACTCACGTAGTTTTCCAGTCACATAGCTGCTGTAAGTGATCTTATCACAAAGATGATCGTTTGCAACCAGAGCCGGTGTCACTAAGCCCTTTGGAATCCAGTGGGTCAGGTGAAGCCAGGACCCCAGGCTGCTGCTAAGCAAAGCTCCGGATTCAAGTGAGACAGATGATCATCAGGAAGAGACTTATCCTAGAGTCCTCAGGGAGGTGGAGGCTTGCAGACACATCTCGGATACGGCGATAAACCAGCTGTGTGACCTTGGGTAAATCACTTCTCCTCTCTGAGTCTCATTTTTCTCCTCCTTAAAACAATCTGTTTGAACTAGGGCAGCATCTCCCCTTTGATCAGCCTCCACAAAGCCGCCTCTGCCTTGCCTCCCCTCCTCCTTGGTCCCCCTTCCTCTGCGTCCCCAACATCACTCATATGCTGAGCTAGGCAGTGTAGTAATCCCGGTGGTCTTGTGCTGTGCAGTGGCTTTTGGGTGGAGAGACTTTCAGAACTGGCTTCACATCCCTCCGCCCCTCACTAGCCATTACTATGGTCTGAATGTTTGTGTGCCCCCAAAATTCCTATGTTGAAATCCTAACCTCTAAGGTGACGGTATGGGAAGTGGGGCCTTTGGTAGGTGATGGGGACAGAGCCCTCATGAATGGGATCAGTGCCCTAATGAAAGAGGCCTGAGAGAGACCCCTTGCCACCTGCACTATGTAAAGATACAGCAAGAAGGTGATGTCTATAAACCAGGAAGCGGGTCCTCACCTGAAACTTAAACTGCCTTGACCTTGGGCTTCCGGGCCTCCAGAACTGTGAGAAATAAATTTCTATTTAAAAGCCACCTGGCCTATGGTATTCTGTTACAGCAGCCTGAACAGACTCAGACAGCCACTTTAGGCCTGTCACTTCTCTGAGCCTTAGTTTCCTTGTCTGTGAAATCAGCAGAACAAAATGCAATGCATGGGACAGGGTTGAGAAAAGACATTGATGAGCATTTCAGGGAAAGCACTGGCACACAGGAAGTGCTCAAGAAATGCTCATTCCCTTCTGTCCCCTTTCTCCTGCCACTAAAAGGCACGTGCTGCCAGCGGATGCCACACGGAGGCAGAGACTTGCTTACAGTCCCTCAGCTGGTTGACGGCAGGGCTGAGTCAGAGATGAACAACTCAGGAAGTGTCTCCACCATCTGCACTGGTGACATCCTCCTTCTGCTGTGATTAGTAAACCTCTCCCTGCCACTCTGAGGATAAAGCCCACACTAAGTTCTGCTTGGATGTGGGCATGTCCTTGATCACCCATCTCTGCTGCAGACCGTAAGCATTAGCCATGTGTTTCTGATGCTTTGACCCCCGGGCCCTTTCTGACCCTGGCGGTACTGCCCTCCCAGGGATGGCCAGCTCCTGGAGACAGCCAAGGACTAGCCTGCCAGTGCACTTTTCATATGCAAACCGACCCAGGGCCATGCCCCCAAACACCTGCTCCATCAGGCTGCCAAGTCTGGGCCTCCAGAAGAGCCCCTGCCCCGATCACCCTAGGGCCAGGTCCTAGGCAACTGGGGACAGCCCCTACTCACCAGAGCCCGCTGAAATTATTCAGACCAGCCAATCCCAAGCTGCAAGCCCTGGCTCACAGGCTCCTTCTCATGGAAATCTTATAAAAGCTCTTGTGCACATTCTCCCCCGGCTCGCTCTGCCTGACCCTGGGGCTTGCCCACGTGGCCCTGCACGGTGCGCCCGGCCTCCTGCTCCAGGGATCTGTGAGTATGAAAACCTCTTCCTTTGTGACAGTCACTTCTGTATCTGTATGTCTTCCTATAACCGATCAAAACAAATCCCAGATACCCTGAAAACAGGGTACCTCAGCCAACTCACCAAAACTGCCCCATACCTGTTTCTAAAGCTGTGTTCTCATCTGAAAAATGCAGCTAATAGCCCTGCTTCCTTCTCCATCCTACCTGGGCTTTGCTTTTGGGGGCTGCATTGCTCTAGCTCGGTCTGTAAAGATGATTGACTTGAGGAGCCATGGTCTGAATGTGTATGTCCCCCCGAAATTCATATACTGAAACTGAATCCCTAACGTGATGATACAAAGAGGTGGGGCCTTTGGGGCTGATTAAGTCACGAGAACTCTGTCCTCAAGAACGGAGCTAGAAGCTTGTGGCTCACTCCTGCAATCCTAGCACATTGGGAAGCCGAGGCAGGAGGATTGCTTGAGGTCAGACGTTCAAGACCAGCCTGAGCAAGAGAGACCCCATCTCTACTAAAAATAGAAAAATTAGCCGGGCATGGTAGCCTGCACCTGTAGTCCCAGCTACTCAGGAGGCTGAGGCAGGAGGATCGCTTGAGCCCAGGGGTTTGAGGTTACAGTGATCAATAATGAGGCCACTGAACTCCAGCCAGACTCTGTCTCAAAAAAAAGGATGGAGCGAGACCCTTATAAAAGAAGCCTGAAAGAGCCTTTTATCCTTCCACCACGCGAGGACACGGCAAGAAGGTACCATCTATGAGGAACAGGGCCCCACGTTAGACACCAAATCTGCTGATGCCTTCAACTTAGACTTCTCGGACTTCAGAACTGTGAGCAATAACTTTCTATTGTTTATAAATTACCCAGTTTACGGTATTTTGTTACAGCAGCCCAAACAGATGAAGACAGGAAGCAAGACTTCGAGAAGCACAGCCACACTGGGTCACCGTACATCCACTTCCAACAGGACGCTCAGGGACTGCATTCTGGAGGAAGCTACGGAAATCCCTGTTTGGTCTGAATCAAATGTGATGCAATTTTAAAAAATTTATCTAATTTTTTAAATCTAATGACATAGGAAGATGCTCACATGCTAACATGGAATGAAAAATGCAAGTTACAAAATTATGGTTTCCAAAAAGAATAATATATGCATCTGTGAATGCATGGGGAAAGGGAAGAACTGTAACCAAATATTAATAGGAGTGTCTCAGAGTAGTGGGAATATAAGTGTTCTTTAAAATAATTTTCTGTATTTTTATAAGTTTTCTATAATGGGGTTATGATTCTTTTATTATTGGAGATGACTAACAAATGCCCTTTTCTTTTTAAGTCATGGACCTCTCTTCAACCATCTCGAGCTTCTCCTTACCCTGCTAGAAGACTGAGAGAAGCATCTTCTCCAACCTTCTTAAACTCCATTAGCCTCTCAAGGTGAGTTCGTCACTGTCTCTTCTTGCAGTTCTGGAAAGACAATCTCTCCCCACGCCGAAGGGGAGGGGACCCTGGCAACACGCTGGAGCATCTCGCAGGTATGCATAGCCCCAGCCAGTCATATGGGGAGCCCAGCTCCTCTCGGGGGCTGGGTGGCTGCCAATGCTGGCGCCAGGCTGCGTCCATCCTGCCCCATCTCTGTGTGCTCAGGGCTGCGGGGTCAGGGCTGCCTGGTCAGCAGTGACAGCCTCCATAAGGGAAAAGACAAATGCAGAAGGCCTAAAAGAGGTGACCATGGGGGTCCCAGACATGAGTTCCCCTCCTCCCGTTGTGCTCCAGCTTTGCAGGCTGAGAAGGTCGTGTCTCAGCACACTCAGGGTCTGGGCCCGGAGAGAATCTTGCTCTACCAGCCTTTCCCCATGAGTCTGTCCCTCAGAGGCTCCCCTGTTGACCAGGTCTCTTCTCTGGAGCTTCTCCAGGGCCAATGTGCCTTGCTTGGGGGCCACAACACTCTGGGTCTGATGATATTCCAGTGACTAGCAGCCCAGGGAGCAATCTGTGTCATGCAAGAGCACACCTGTTAGGCCTCCACCAACCTCAGAGGAGCAGGGAAGCTGCCCCAGCTCAGCAATTTAAGCCCCTGGGCCCCTATCAAGCCTGGTACAGACTCTTAGAGAGGTACAAAGGGGTTTATTTATTTCACATTGGGTAGGAGCACCATTAGCCCATACGGCACCTATGTGCAATTTAGGAAAAAGCATCTTTTTCCCAGATAAATCAAGCCACATGCCAGGCACACGACTAGCCAAGGGAGAACAAGCTGGATTTCAGCCCCACCTGACTCCTTGGGTGAGTACCTTTGTGCAGTGCCCACCCTGTGTAACTGTATGTGGCGGCCTGATACCAGATCCTTTAACTTTGTCTGGTTTAATCCTCCCAACAGCTTTATGAGACACGCATTATTTCCCCATTTTATACCTGAGACTTGAACTACAAGACGTAAAGTATAACAACTTGTCCAACCATCCAGCTAGTAAATGGTGGCACTGGAAAAGAGACCTCAGGTTTGTGAGAGCCTGGAACCCATGCTCTTAATCACTTCAGTGCACTCCCTTGCCCTGACTCTGACAGCCACGGTTCCCTGGGGGTTTTCTCAGTAAGCAGCCCCTCCCCCCCACCAAGGGCGACAGCCCTTCAGTGAGCTCAGTGCTATTTCTAGAGCCAGAACAGCTGCTGTCTCGAGATAGCACACTACCCATCAGAGCGAACGCGCAGAAATCAGAGTCTGAAAATTGCAGCCTGACAACTCAAAGGACGGGAGTGTCTTCCCAAGTAGGCAAGAGAGAGGCAAGAAGGGCTCCGCTGTTCATAACTGCAGGTCACAGCTGCCAGGAGACATTGCCATGGCCGTGGAGAGACCTGGCTCCGACCCTGGCTGGACCACAGCCGGCTCGGCAGCCTTGGACTTCACCTGCCCTCTCTGGGCCACAGTTCCCTCATCTGTCTCCAGGAATCACCAGAGCTGTTTCGAGCAACCAGAACTGAAAGCCAAAGAGCCTGATGTCCTCAGCGCCACCCTAGACAATCCTGTGGTTAATGTGCTCCAGGTGTGCACCTTGCGCCAAGTCTGACGGTCATTCCTGGCACGGGGTGGGGACAGGGAGGTCAGAGGCAAAGCCTGAAGCCTAGATTCACTCCTCCTCCCCTCCCAGCAGTTCTGCAGGGCCCCGGATGAGTGTCCAGCACACTCCCTACGAGAGTGAGTCTGTGGTGACCTTATTTTCCAGGCCAGACCGGGGGGCCCTGAAAAGCTCCCTTTTGTAAAGTTTGGCTCAACAGCTCAGACTGTCCACACCAGCGCCGGTCAGGTCCCTACCGCTCCTGGGGGGCCTCGACCCCATCCCCCCAGGTGCTCAAGCCAAGCGCTGCCTCCTAGTTGCCTCTTTGTCCTTCTTTGACCAACTGTCCCCACTTCTACCTCCCAAGCGGCCCTCTCCACCCCAGTGCCAGGGACACGATTCCGCCTTCTTCTCTCACCCGGATCAGTGTCTCTGTCTGGACACACTCCTCACTGTGTCTCCCTCGTTCCCACCTCTTCATCCGCCGGAGTCAGCCCAGGGTCAGCTTCCTAGGCTGCCCCCCCCCCCCCCGCCCTCCCTCCCCTGTGTCCGCAGAGCCCGGGCACCCCTCCGGCCCAGCCCTCATCACAGCCGCTCCACGGCCTGTCTGTGCCCTCGGCAAGTGCGGAGGGCTTTTCTTCTCCTTCAGTCATCTAAGGTTTGCGCTGATCCTCTGCTGTGTGCCAGCTACTGTTTTAGGTCAGACTACGGTGACGGACGTGCCAGACAAAACCCCCACCCTCGTGGAGCCTCCGTGAGGACAGGCAGTGAAATATTCATTCACCATGGTGCCAGGTAGCCATGAGCGTGACAAAAAAAGAAAGAAACGAAAAAAAAACAGGCCAGGGATTGGAGGGTTCCTGGAAGAGTGGTGGGGGGGTCAAGGAAGGCCACTCTGCACAGGGAACAGAATAGTGGTACAGAGCCCTACACAGACGTGTAGGAAGAACTTTCTGGAGAGGAAACTGTAAGTAAATACAAATGCTCCGAGGACAGCAGCTCCCAATGTGGCAGAGCCTCACGTGCCCGCAGCCCGGCTTCTGCCAGGCCCTGAGCGCCCACATCGGTGCGTGGACCACAGGAGAAGCCACCAGGTTTGCTTTAGCATTCGTTTTTCCAGCCCCCAGCCCAAGTACATCCCGCAAAACCTGCCTCTCCAAATTCTTCCCAGATGGATGAAGCCCAAGAGCTCCAGCCCTTTGTCCCTTTTCCGCAGAAGTGAAAATTGACCAGAAAGGCCTGCTTGGAATTTGGGATTGCCTGGGTAGCAGCGCCCCAAGGGCTCCTCTCTGAGACACAGAATCCCCGGGAGCAGGTGGAGGGAAGCTTTTTCCAGGCATAACAACCAGGAAAGCCCTGAGCACAGTGCGGGAGGGGGCGGGGGGAAGGAGGAGGCCACAGAAGATAAAAAGTGGGAAAGACGGCAGAGGAGACGAGAGACCCTAAAGATCATCCTGTCTGAGACCAACCGTGCAGCTCTGACAACAATATGCACAGAAGAAATCTACTTAAATCCACAGGGCCTTTTTATCACGGTCTAACGCCAGGAGCAGAGGCAGGAATGGAAGGTTGACAGGACTCGGGGAGGAAAGGCGAGGAGACCTCCCCCACCTTGGATGAGCTGCGCAAAGGAAGAATCGCTCTAACCCTGCCATGAGTGCCAAGACCCCGGAGTCACACTACATGGGGTGCTCCAGCTCCACCACCCACCACCTGGACATGACCTAGCCTTTTGGTGCCTCAGTTTCCTCATCTGTAAAATGGGGATAAAGGCAGCAGTCACCTCAAAGGTTTGATGCTGAGAATTACAGGGGACAGCACAGGTAAGGCGCCCAGCACAGTGCCTGGCACACAGCTGGCCCCCGTGACGCCCAGCGAGGGGCATTGCCATTGACATCTAAGCTGAGTCTCCCCTTCCCAGAAGCACCTCTGACTTCTACATTAACCTCTTGGAGCATTCGCCATCTGCACCTTGCAGTTTATTATGTCATTATACACTGTCTTGAAACAATGAGAGAACAATTCACTATAGCATAATAAAGTGCTACGCTGAATTCAGACAAGTTCCTTCCAGCTCTAAAATATGACAATTCCAAGCCCAGTGTGACATGGTACAGGTCAGACACACACACAGCTGTCACCCAGGGAGGAGGGCGCAGGCCAGGCCCTCCACACTCACTCGGCTCGTTCTTCCGCAGAGGGGGCTCTCTTGCGTCGTCGCTTTCGGGCTTTCTCTTTTCTCCTGTAGCTGGTGCTACCCCCCAACTTGGGACATCTTCTGCACTCCAACCTGGAGCCCAGTGGCACAGGGAGAAGACTGCCCCAGCAACAGGCAGCCTGGGCCAGCCCTGCCCTGGACCTCAGAGAGGTGTCCCTCGGGCTGCCTTTCCACACCTCCTCTTGCCAGCCCATCCCAGTGGGAAGTAAGACCCGGGCCAAGGCTGGCGTGGAGTCTGGAAGAAGGGGCCGATGAGGCCAGACAGCCAAGGGGCCTGTGGGCTGTGCCTGGAGCTGGAGGGTCCAGAGGGCTCAGGAGGTGCATAGACAGGGCGTCCAGCCCAGTTCTCCAGGGCAAGAGGCTCCTAGGGCCATGGGGCATGCCTGAGCAAACACGGAGCGGCTTACGTGCATAGCCAGAGAGTTCTCTGAGTGTGTAATGACAGAAATTGCCCTGAGGAAGATGTATCTTACAGAAGGGGGAGTTAAAGGGGAGTCGGGCGGGCTGAGGCTATCAGGGAAGGCTTCAAGGAGGAGGTGGATACTGGCAGGAGGACAAGGACTTGGATGTGGAGCAGGGCCCAGCTGGCAGAGGCTGAGTGAAGCCGTTCGTGCTGTGGCTACAGGCCAGGCTGAGAGGCAGCTCTGGCTGCTGGGACTGTGCCTGGGGGACTGCTGCCTCCCTGTCCTCAGAGCAGTCGCCCTGGCAGCTGGGCCAGGCCAGAGGGGTCAAGGTCCTGAGCTGGCCAGGGAGGACAAGTACTCTGCCTCCTCCCTCGCTCTCCCGCTCCCAGAAGGGCCATGCTCGGAGTGGGGTGTTTGGGGCAGTTTCTAGTCAGCCATGGGGGAGTATGAAATCTGCCTCCGCTGCCCCCCCCATCTGCTTTTTATACATCCCCCCGCCCCATCCCACCCACCAGCACTCCGCCTTCCTCTTTCCACCCAGCAGCCCGGAACTCTCCGGCTGCCCCTCGATCTGCTCTTCTCAAGAGAAAATTCTCAGGCCGGGCGCGGTGGCTCACGCCTGTAATCCTAGCACTCTGGGAGGCCGAGGCAGGAGGATTGCTTGAGGTCAGGAGTTCGAGACCAGCCTGAGCAAGAGTGAGACCCCCGTCTCTACTAAAAATAGAAAGAAATTAGCCAAACAACTAAAATATATACAAAAAATTAGCCGGGCATGGTGGCGCATGCCTGTAGTCCCAGCTACTCGGGAGGCTGAGGCAGAAGGATTGCTTAAGCCCAGGAGTTTGAGGTTGCTGTGAGCTAGGCTGACGCCACCGCATTCTAGCCCAGACAGCAGAGCGAGACTCTGTCTCAAAAAAAAAAACAAAAAGAGAAAATTCTCTGGTAATTCCAACCTATGAAAGAGTTTATGATTATAAAGTGTTTCGCCCTCCTGGGGATAACTTTTCAAAGACACAAGAGACAAAGTTGAATCCAAGGGAATAAATCTCTAAGGGAAGATTCAGGAACACTGAAATTAAAGTTGGCTTTTGTACCAATAGCCTTTACTGTTTCCCTGCTTGATTCATTCTTTTGTTCAATTCGCATTTACTGAGCACCTACTACATGGCAAGTGCCCTCCTGGGTGCTAAGAATTCAGATGAAGAAGCACACCACTGCCTCGCTGGAGAGATGGAAATGGAAACACACAATTTGAACAATAGGGTGAGAAATGTCTTCAAAGACCATCCTGCTTGTTCAGAGCACCCACTTAAATGGAAACGTTTGCCGATTAAAAATTATTCCCTACCCTCTAATTAAAGCAGTTCCCCCAAGGGTGCTTACTGGACAACACTTTGTAGACCTAGACTTGAAATTAAAGCTATACGTCAATGTATATTTTATAGCTCACACCTTTCCAGTGCAGCCTGGACTTCCCCCAGCCCCTGGGCAATGAGATCTGACCACAGTCTCCATGAGCACTATCTGGCCTGGATTTTCTTTGTGGTCTTGTTTGGAGTTTTCCAGACTAATATTTGGACTGGCTCCTTCTCCCTGTGGCTGCTGCTTGAGTATACAACGTATGAGTCATTTGCTTTTTAGCCCCTCTCTGTCCCCTGGTTATATTTGGTACTTCCTGACTTCCCTTCCAACCCTGTGAATAATAAATGATAGCAGGTCGCACCACACTTCCACACACCACACAACTATACATAGCAAAATACGGCATGCGCTGAATTATTCAATAGCTGAATAATGCCACGGAGCTCATCCCACATTCCAGACTTGGAGAGTCGTTAACTGGGACGATGTGCACGGCGTCCTCGACAGGTCCCCCCCCAAGCCCTGCAAATCTGCATTTTGAAGACGGCAGAAGCTGCTCGTTTTTATTATACCAAGGTAAAAAATCTCCAACATTCGGTTCAATTCGAATTGCATTAACCGTTTTTTCTCACATGTGGGAAGTATACACATCGCAGTCTTTCACAGAGATGCGTACTTCGGGGGTCAACTAGAAATTGAGATTTGAAGTTGGAACTGTCCCGGAACAACTGGGGATGGGTGGTCATGACATGTATTCTGTGACTAAGGGAACTCGTGGTCCACTCCCCGGAAGGAAATCGACTCAGCCGGCAACGAGGCTGCACGCAGCGCACCTGATTCCAAAGTCGAACTGGCAGAGGTCAGCGGAGCGTCAGACCCTGAGGGGTCCCAGCTGGCAGGAAAGGGGAGGCTGTCCTGGACCACTGGGAGCAGGGGGGAAGAGGAAGAGAAAATCCCGGGTAAGAGAGATGAGAAAGGGGGCAGGAGAGAGGGACGCGGAGGAGAGAGGAAGGAAATGGGGAAGGAGAAAGGAAGGTGACCCAGAAAGGGCGGCAGGAAGAAAGGGAGAGAAGAACGCAGGAAGAGCGGGAGGGACAGAGAAGCGAGAGCTAAAACTGCGGAAAGAGGAAGGGAAGACAAAAGATGCTGGCAGCCTGGGAAGTCAGGGATGGAGCCCATGTGATAATTTTGGTGGCTGCCGGGACGTCTGCCCACAAACAGCTTCCCAGGGCCTGTCCGCCCTGCTCACTTGACTAGCATTTTCCAGCCAAAACCTCTCAATGAACTCTTCCAGGAGTCCTTAGCAGGGGGGGGCAGATACTTGCTGACTTCCCTAGACCACCCCCCACCTGGTGGGATGGTCACAGGGCAGACAGGCCATCTCTGGAGGCTCAACCTCTGAAGGGCCACCGGGGACCACTCACACAGCCCCCCTCCCCGCGACATCCCAGGGCCCAGCAGCTGGCCAGGGCTCCCCTGCACTTGCACGGAAAGAACTGTGGTCCCAAAGGCCAGCATGAGACCCTCGAGCCCACGTCGTGGCGTGTGGCCATCCCCACACCCTCAGGCCTGTCTGTGGACATTTGCCCCACTGGTTTCTGATATAAGAGCCACATCTTTAATTTCTCAAAGTATTGAACAAAACCACATATTAGAGGTCCCTGAAAAACCCATTGTTTCTCCTCTGCAGGGTCAATTTAATGTTTGGGTGTCAAAATTACCAGCGATGAAAACGCTTCTCTTCTAGGGAAATGGATCTCAGAGTTAGTCCCTACTTAGAAAAACAAAAATTAAGACACCAACCAGCTTCTTCAACCCTTGGGAACCCTTAGCTGGCAGGTTCCAGCCACACCCAGCTCCGAGCAGATGGAGCATCCTGCCTTGTCTGCAAAAATTCCCCACAATGCCCCCCTGCACCAAGTATGCCCCACCTGAGAACATCCCATTTGTATTCATTCAACAAATAGTACTGAACTTGTACTCATGAATATATAGAGTGCCCTGAGTCACTGATTTTAGCTCCAAACACTACAACAGGTCAAGAGGAAATAACCACATGACGGTGCGAATGTCAAGTATCAGGGCCACCTTGATGGACGTGGTTCTGCCCCAGCCAAGGGTGGCCTCGCCTGTGGGCAGAGCAGGGACTGGCTGGGCAGCGGACTCCAGGAGCAGGGACCCCTGCCTGACACCCACCCCCTGCCACCACCCACTCCCACGCACACCTACACACTCTTGCCGGCTGATATCCGAAATCCCTGCAGCGGGGACAGAGCTTTGGCCCCCAACCCTCAAATGGAGGCTTGAGACCAAGACTCCCCCCATCACTGCTAGAAGGGGCATCGAGTCCCTACTTTGTTGTGGTTGGGTTCTACCCCTCATCTTTCGAATCCGTTCACCCCTCAGGTTAAAGGAGACAGGTGGACATACCAAAATGCACTGAGGTTTGAGCCACCAGAACGAACCTGCTTCTTCCCTGAGGGCACACTGTCCACCTGGGGGGCAGGGGCTGCAGGGTCACTACAGGGCCAGCTTCCCCCCTCCCTGGCCATTCACCGGGTTCTGTACCTGGAGCTGGAGTCACTGCCGCTCTGCACTGCTGGGTCGTCCGTGACATTAAAGAGCCCCGTCCAATTGGCCAGCTGGTCACCACTCTGCCAACCAAACTGGAGGCCTCTGGCAAGAAAACGAGGCAGTCGGTACTCAAGCTCATTTGCAGGGTTAAGCCTGTCTACCAGAGAGCCACACCCTGTCACTGTGCCCCAGTGACACATCACCTTGGCCATGCACATAATGGAGATGCTGGTAATGACTCCAACCGTGAGGATGGCGCAATGAACCACAGCCTTTCCCGTGCTGTGTGCTCTTCCACACTCATCCCCAACTTCACCTTCGCCAGCAGGGCTGAGATGACACAGTTCACACACAGGGAAACTGAGGCTTAGTGAGATTAAGATCACAGAGCTCTTCTAGCTCCTATATGGCACCATCCCCCAATTCCTGCCCCCGGAGACTTAAGCCAGAAGAAGCCCAGCTCACCAGCGCTTTGTCCTCGGAAGCCAGAGGCACTTTAGAGCTTTCAGTGAAATCTACAGTTTTCCAACGCGTAAGGATACGCGATGATGCACCCAGCACGTCTGTCTGCACTCCCTCCCCAAACCTCACTAAAATGACAGCAAAGGAATAAACACAGTCATGGCACGTTGAGGCCACAGCAACGCCATGCTGGACACTGAAAAGCAAAGGGGTGACGGGCGGAGTCCAGGGCGAGTGGCAGCCTGACCACCTACGAGAACCTGATACACTCGCTGCGGACAACTCAGGAAGGCTCAGAATGGAAGGTCCCCAGGGCACGGAAGGTGGGAGTGCAAAGGGGCTGGGGGCAGCAGGAATGTTCTAAGTCTGCACGAGGAGCAGTCAGACAACTCTTCCCCACCTCCCGCCCCACTCTCACGCCAGATCCCCTTCCTGAGCCCAAGCGGTCTGGTCACTCCGCCTGCGCGTCCCACAGGTGGCAGGAGGTTTGCTCTCTGGGGAAGCTGAGCCAGAGAAGACCTGCGCTGGTTTCCTCGTGTTCGGAGACTCTGAACTGAAAGCAGCTAGGTGTGCCTGAAGTCTGCTTCCCGACTGCACCTGGCTGAAGATGCAGGGGCCACCCGCCCTGCCCCACCAGTGTGACCAGGGATGGGTTTTTCAGGGGGGAAACTGATCCCGGCTCAACAGAGACAGATATGGAGGAAAGGGCTGGTGCCCACCTGCTCACCCCGGGACAGGCTTTCTCAAGCTGGCACTCTGGGCCTCTGGGGCTGGATGGTTCGTTGCTGTGGGGCAGTCCTGTGCTGTAGCATGTTGAGCAACGTCCCTGGTCTCTACCACAAAATGCCAGTAGCACCTCACCCCCGACGACGCTCCTATTGTACTGATCAAAAATGTCTCCAGACATTGCCAAATGTCCCCTGGGGGCAAAACCTCCCTGGATGAGAACTACTGTCTATAACAAAGCACAGAACTTCCCAGGAACCTTTTAGGGACTGGCTGGCCCTTAAATGTGAAGAGGCTATCAGAGACCACTGACATGCAAAGAAAGCTTTAACTTGAAAGTCAGACACCAAAACAAACAAATAATAAAAAGAAACTCAAGGGAAAAGAAACAAGTGGGAAAAAAGGTTTAATAAAACCCTCAATAATAAACAGCCTCCAGGCACAGAGGGTGGGACGGCAGAGGGCTGGGAGCTGATCACCCGCATCCCCACTGGCAGGCGCAGTGCCTGGCTCTCTGCACCTCCCCGGGCCTCTGTTCCCACCCTTCAAGTGAGGAGGACCATCTCAGATGTCTCCAAAGTCCTTGACTGAAAGTGTCAGCAGGGTGAGCCATCTCCTCCAATGCCCCCAACTCCCTCCTCACAAGTCCAGCTCGCCTCCCGCGTGCTCAGCCAGGCTCTAGGCTGAGCAGGCCCCGCAAGGCCCTGCCTACAGAGAGCTGCACACATGAGGTGCTCAATGGATGCTCTGCTGGGTGACTGCTGATTCCCTCCTCACACTCGCCAGTCTCCATGGCACAGGGGAACTTGGCCTAGGGCAGGAACAGGAACAACTCGCAGGGCAGAGCCTGAAGCCAAAGCAAAAGGCCTGTGCAGTTCTTAGTCCCTTCAGAAAACAGCAGGATTCCACTTTCGTTCTAATCTAATAGTTATTTATTTATTTCAGGAACAGGGTCTCACTCTGTCGCCCAGGCTGGAGTGCAGTGGTGTCACTGTAGTTCACCGCAGCTTCAAACTCCTGGGCTCAAGTGATCCTCCTGCCTCAGCCTCCCAAGTAGCTGGGACTATAGGCACCTCTACCATGCATGGCTAATTTTTTTTTCTATTTTTATTAGAGAGGGGGTCTCGCTCTTGTTTAGGATGGTCTCGAATTTCTGACCTCAAGTGATCTTCCAGCCTTAGCCTCGATTTTATTTTAAAAGAAGAAAAAGATTTCAAATAAATATGGCAGAATGCTAACATTCGTTAACATTGTTAATTCTCAGTCATGGCTACAGGTATGTTATATTGTTCTCCATCTTCTTTTGTATTCCATCCTTTCATAGTAAAAGTGCATGTTAAAATAATTTTTAAAAATTGAGTGCTTAACTGTGCTAAACCTGTAATCACTAACAAGGCGTTGGAGTAGCCAAGCACAGCTTCCTGGACTCGGTCAGTCTTGCAGAATCTTTGCGCCTTGCAGGTTAAGCTAACACAGAACCCTGTCTTGAACCCAAGCAACCCTAACATATAAAGATTTATGTAAACTGATTTATTCAAGACTGGATTCGGATATGCAGAGGCCCCAAGCACTGAAAAGTGTATGGTGCCGCCTCACACCCACACTTCCTCAAAAGTCACGTGCCTGTTAAGATTTAAATAGCTCTGTCTGGATTTTCTGATTATGAACTTGGGATATGTTCACGGAGCCTCAGCTTTTCTCTGTTGTGGTGGTTATTGTTGACAACCTGGCTCGGCCAGGTCCCCTGTTGTGTAATCCGCAGCTGTGTAATTTCACCCCTGCTCGCAGGGCAGTGAACCCCACAGCCGTCTGAGGGTGGTAAAAGCTGCCTGGGCTTCCCAGAGTCAACCAGCAGGGGAATTTCAGGGCAAAAGGCAAAATCACATCTCAAGAGAAGCTATTGAAAAACAGGTGGAGTTGCCCACTAGAGTGGAATTACCTCCATTAATAATACACTCCAAAAATTATGGGGCACTATCTTACTAAAATTCATGCCAGAGGATTAAAAAATGTATGTTCCAAGCACCATGATAGGTTTATATGTTATTTCAAATCTTCCCAAAAGCTTGGAGGTCGGTATTACCACTCCCATTTCACAGATGAGGACATTGAAGTCCAGGAAGATTAGATTTACAATCTGCCCGGATATTACTCAGAGCAGAGAAAGTATTCAAGCCAGAGTCCTACTCCAGGGACTGCATTTCTTCCTTTTCTCTTTTAACCCTATGTTCTTCATGCTCTTTGGGGAGGAAAAAGACTTTTCCATCATCCAATATTTTAATATGATTACAGCTGCTGCTGTCTTTATGTGAAATAGCTATATTGGCTGGGTGCAGTAGCTCACGCCTATAATCCTAGCACTCTGGGAGGCAGAGGCGGGTGGATTGTTTGAGCTCAGGGGTTCAAGACCAGCCTGAGCAAGAGTGAGACCCCGTCTCTACTAAAAAAAAAATTGAAAGACATTAGCTGGACATCTTAAAAAATATATAGACAACATTAGCCGGGCATGATGGCGCATGCCTGTAGTCCCAGCTACTCGGGAGGCTGAGACAGTAGGATTGCTTGAGCCCGGGAGTTTGAGGTTGCTGTGAGCTAGGCTGACACCACGGCACTCACTCTAGCTCGGGCAACAGAGTGAGACTCTGTCTCAAAAAAAAAAAAAAAAAAAAAAGAAATAACTGTATTGTTTCATATAAAGACAATGAAGTCTTTTATATGAAACAAACCATAAAGTATGTATTATAAAGTGGAGAGGCTGAACTAAATTATCCCTGAGATTCTCTCCCATTTTGACTGAAGACCCAAAGTCACAAGATTTCTAACATGGAACTTGTGGCACTGGAGGCCAGTGGAGGCAGTTTTACGGGGCACACGATGGGAGAAGCAAATGGCATGTCTGCAGAGCTCCACTCACAGCGTGTGGGCACCCGCACAATCTGCCTGTACATACGGTGGGCACACACAGTGGGCCCGGGGCCAAGCATCCATGAGTGGCCACTCGTTGATCCACTCAGTGGCCACTCAGAAAAGGCTGAACCTGTGAGGCCCAGGGCACTGGGCACTGCGGACACTTGGGTTCCCCACCCCCGATGCGGGAGCCCAGGACCCCGAGTGCTGAGTGCTCAGCCCAGCAGAACACGGCACACAGCCCAGGTCACCAAAAGGCTGGCCGGTGCCTCAAGACAAAATGCAACCGAACCCATCCTGGCAAACCACCTCTGAGGACCTCCTGCTTCAGCCCCCCACAGGCTTTGGAGGCCAAGACTGCAGCCACTGTCGTCACGACATTTTTCAGGTCAGTAGAGGACAGGAAGGCAGCTGCTTCCTAGCTGGTCTCCTGGCCTTCATGCCTCCTCTGCCCAGTGGCCTGCACACTGCCATCAGAATGCGCTTCCTAAGGAGCGCGCCAACAGCACCCCTCCTCTGCTCCAGAACCTTCTGAGAATCGCCACGACCCAAAGTACGAGATCCCAGGCTCATCGGCTCAGCACCCTCCAGCAGCGCCCCCATGCAAACCTCAGCTTCCTGAGCTGCTGCCACGCTCCTGCCCTCACCTCTGCCCCTCCTACCTACACCTCCGTCACCTCTGAGGTCCAGCCCAAGCACCACCCCTTCCCTGTGGCCCTCTGTGCCCGCCCTGGCCCGGCCTGCTGGGCCATCCTGCCTCGGAGCCAAGTCAGCACTTACTCCCGAACCCCTTCAGAGCCTCCCGGCCTGCCTGACTGAGCGGTGACTTCTGCCCATCTCTGTGAGTTCTGTCACCCCTCCGTGATTATAGTCCTTGGTAGGAAGAAACTAGGTCTTATGTCTAAACCTGAGCCCCAAATTGTCTTTGCCAAGGTCCCTTAAGCAAGCCAAGTGGGAAAAGGGGCCGGCCAGGGTACCTTGAGGTTCTGGAACTCCAGGATCCCAAATTCCACCCTTCCCAGAGGCCAGCTTGAGGAAAATTTGAACAGGAGGTTTTTATCAGTCCCAGGAAAGAGGAAGCAAGACTAACACACAAGTTAGTCACAAGACTAACAAGTAGCCAAGCTAAGATTTAAACCCAAGGCGGTCTGACTTTCAGAGCTTTTACTCGTAAAAGCCTTTACCAGGGCGTCTATTTTTAATCTCCCAATTCTTAAGTGCTGTCAATTCAAACTTGAAACATTGTGCAGACCAAACATGGCATGCTGTAAGCTGGGGACCAGCCAATGGCAGCCCCTGACTTAACATCTTGCTGAATCCTGACCCCTGTCCTGGGTATATCAGCCATCACAGCTGAGGAAACTGAGGCATAGAGGGCGAAGTTAGCTCTCGGTCAGCTGGTGGCAAAGATAGGCCTGGAACCCAGGAGTCCTGACTCCCAGTTCAGGCCTCTCAACACCCAAGTCTGGATACTGTCCCAGGATCAGCTACACACAGCGCACCTTGGGGTCTTTCCACCGTGGAGCACTGGGTCAGCGACCTCAGCCTTCTGGCCCCACGCACGACAGACCTGCTCGCCACTGCAACAGGTGCCCACACTGGACGCCCAGGTGAGTGCAGTCGAGGGCCCTGCCTGTCACCAGCCCTTTCCCTCCCACTTGCCAGGGCAAATAATACGAATGCAAATGACCGTGCTCCCTATTGTTACAAGGCTAACCTTGAGTAGGCGCTACTTGAAAAAAATAATAAAAGAAGAAAATCGTTCACAAACGTCGCTACTTTTGTGGGAGGATAATCCATTGAATTACTCATTTGTATTTTCCCCTCTCTGTTCCAGAAAGGTAGCTTGGCTTTTTGTCTTCTCATTTTAGGGCCATCTGGGTTGTGGGGGCTGAACGGCTTCAAAGCTCATGGAAGCAATTTGCTAGACCGTGGTCCTGCGGGAAGGAGGGAGGCCAGCACCCTTGGGTCTGGGCAGGCTGCAGTGGAGGGGGTGAGACCACAGCCCAGGGGAAGATTCCTCAAGACCAGGAAGCCCTCGAGAGTGGTTTGGGGTCCCTCTCTCCACGTGTACCTCAGAAGGGAGGGCAGGGCCTCAGAAAGACAGCTGCTTGGGGCAGCTCAGGAGGCTGCATCTAAGGCTCTAGAAGCCTCCAGAAAGCAGTGGGCTGATCAGCGGAAGCCAATGTGGCCCACCGAGTCCCTGACTGCTTTGTTCCACGTAAGACCTCTAGGGTCTTCACATACTCTTGGGGGGTGGAGAAAAGGCATCTCAACAATGGTGGATTAAATTTCTCACCAGCTGGTGAATAAGGTTTAGTCATAATTTTTTAATTAAAAGAAAGGTAAAAAGTGAGGTATTTCTTTCACACCGAGCCAAGCCTATGAAATAACATATATAAGCACTCTTATTCATCAGCAAATCGCTTGCACTGTACCTCACGGCTGATGGAGAGCAACTTTCTTTTACCCATTCATTCCATTTTTATCTTGTTATATTATATATACATCATATTTATTTTATTACATGATTCTACATTTGTTGAACAGCCACACCAGGCTGGGTGCTGAGGTTCAGCACTGAACAAACCGTCACAGGCCCTGCGCCAGTGACACTTAATTTCTATTAGAGGGAGACAGATATGATGACAATAAACAAATAGGCAACAAATCGTGTACCATGCCAGAGGGTGACAGGTGCTGTGGGAAAACAAAGGGAGGAAAGGGGCGTAAGGCGTTCAGGGTGCGGGAGGGATGCTCTTCCGCACAGAGTGGTCAGGAGAGGGAGCGGCTGGTGAAGGGCCCGGTGGTTAATGGGTGCCAGTGCCACAGGAATGCACCAGCACCTGAGAAGGCCAAGGGGCCACGTGAGCCAGGGGCAGGGAGGCAGGTGACGTGGCATCAGTTTACAGAAGCAACACCACCTTTCCATGGTCCTCAAAGCCTAGATGGAGGCAGGTGGGCCCAATTTCATCTTCTAGGGAGGAAAGAGCTCAGCTGGGCCACCCAGGAGACTGAGGGCTGAGCCTGGACTGAGGGCCTCTCTCCCCCTCGGGCGCTCAGATTGCCCTGCCCCCACCCCTGCAGCCCTCCACCCTCCCCAGGCCCAGGTGAGGATCCCAGGCCCAGGTGAGGCGCTGGGCCTCTCAGAGAAGGTGGCTGGGACCTTTCCACTCGGATCAAAGTGGAGGTGCTGCCAGCGCAAAGGTATTCAGGAGGATTAATGGGCATGATCACCAGGTTCCTCTCTCCCTTGCCTGTGCTCGCTCCTGACTCACTAGTGACTCACGTTATCTTCCTGTGAAGTTCCAGGCGGCAACATTCCCCCCAGAAGAACCTCAGGGGAAAGGGAAGTGGTTTCATTCCCCAGGGTTCACCTGGGGGTCCTTTCATTTGAGGCAAAAGAAAAGATGCTGCAGGGTGGGAGTGTCTTGAGGCAGGAGAGTAAGGGTCCTGCACCCGAGATCCCAGGCCGGGGGACCCCCCCACCCCATGCTCTCCACCCTCTGGAAGGGAAAGGAGGGAACTGGCGGAGCTAGAACAGGCAAAGAAGCAGATGGGGGCTCCTTTGGGATGGCCCTGGGCCCCGGGGTTTTGTGAGTAGGTGGGCCTTCTGCACTCTGAAGCCATCCTGGTTCCACAGGTCCCAGGGGAGTGCAAGTCCTTATGGTGCCAAGGCAGGGGGAGGGGTGGGCCACCCAGCCATGGAGAGGTCCAGAGAGAGAAGCAGAACAAGCTCCAGGCAGAGCCCTGGGACCACATCCAGCCTCGGTGCTGCAACAGCTGAGCTGGGCCCCCAAGGCCAGCCTCACTCAACATGTTCCTGCCCCTGGCCTGGTGTCCCAGACCTCCACTGCCTGCCCACCCCCTCCCTGCTCATCACAACTCATCTCAGGGCCAGACCCACACAAGTGGGCACCCAGGGCCATCCAATGTCCCCATCCCTCTTCCAATGCTCCTTGTTAGATGTTTCATCAACATTCATTTCAGGGAGGGGCACCTATAGAAGGAAAAGGGCGGTGGTGCACCAGCCCTCCAGGTCTCCGCCGCACTCAGGCGGCAAGCACAGTGCGGACCCCTCCCTCCTCCTTGCAGGGCCGTGGACTGATGTGGACATGGGGGGAGTCCCCTCAAACACTCTCCCCAGCATTCGTCATAACCACTCTCTGTCAAGAACTCGCACAGCTACTGTTTCTCCGCCTTATCACGTGCCCCGGATTCTGTGCACGTGTGTGCATGTTGTCTTTGTGTGTGTGTGTGTGTGTGTGTGTGCCTGCGCACCTCCAAGGCCAGCACCCACACTCTCCCCCAAGCCTGTGGGACTCAGTCCAGCCAAACTTCTCCAACCATTATATTCCTGCCCCAAGCCCTTTGCTCCTCCTGGCTCCTCCGTCACGAGTTGAACTGTGTCTCCCCAGAATTCATATGTTGAAGTCCTACCTCCCAACACCTGTGAATTTGACCTCAGTTGGAAATAGGGTCCTTACAGGTGCAGTTAGTTAAGTAAGATAAGGTCATATTGGAGTAGGGTGGGCCCCTAATCCGATACGACTGGTGTTTCTATAAAAAGGGGAAATTGGGACACAGAGACACACACAAAGGAGAAGGCCACATGAAGATGAGGGCAGAAAGCCACAAGCCAAGGAACACCAAAGATCATCAGCACACCACCAGGTGCAAGCAGAGAAGCATGGAACTGAGTCTCTCCCAAAGTCCTAAGAAGAACCAACCCTGCTGATCTTGGACTTCCAGCCTCCGGAACCGTGAGATGATAACTTTCTGTTGCTTAAGCCTCCCAGTCTGTGGTGCTTGTTTCAGCAGTCCTAGCAAACTAACACGCCTGGGGTTGCCCCTCCGATCCTCCAGGACAATCTTACTGTTCTTTCCAGGCTCCACTCAAATCCTAAACTTGTCTAGTGGTTCCCAAACTTGACTCTGTGGAGCAACTGGGGCACCCTTCAAGCCTCTGCAGAGGAGGGAGCGGAATGGTGGAGGGTGGGGTTAATGGGGGCAGGACTGGAGCCCCCACCCTGTTTCAGGCAGAGCAGCGTCCCATCTAAGGTGAAGAAGGCACAGGCTCCTACACAGCCCTAGGCCGGGGGGCTTCCCTGTTCCCCAACTCCAGCAGCACTGACTGAACAAGAGTTGACATCGTCCACTTGGCACTTGGCATCCAACACAGTCTGTAAACTTTCCATGTGTGTTTGACCCTCCCTGCCTCCCCCCAAGAATTCCTTGAGAGCAACCTGATTCATCCACCTTGGTAACCAATGTCCACAGCAGCCCTGTCCAGTACAAATATTTCAGGGGCCACATATGTAATTTAGAATTTTCTGGTAGCCACATTATAAAAAAGTAAAAACACATGTAATAAAATGCCTTAGAACTAAATACATATAGACACACAAATGAGTGCATGTAAAACGGGTGCAATCTGAATTGATGGATTGCACCAACGTTAATTGCCTGGTTGCGACATTGTACTACGTTGTTTTGAAAGATGGAACCTTGGGGGAAACAAGGGAAGTGTACAGGTTCTCTCCGTGTTATTTCTTATAACTGTACGTGAATCCAACACATCTCGAAAAGATTTTTAAAAAGTAAAAGAAAAAACAGGTAAAATTAATTTTAATAATATACTTTCTTCAACCTAATATAGCCAAAATATTATCATTTCAACATGTAAACAATATAAAACATTCATGAGATATGTCATATCCTTTTTTTTGTCTCATGTCTTTGAAATCCAGTGTGTATGTCACACTTACAGACTGGCCACATCTTCGGTGCTCAGTAGGCACATGGGGCTGGTGGCTGTCCTATCCGTCAGTGCAGTGGGGCCAGTGCATAAAGGGCACTGCATTTATGCTTGCTGCCGGAATGAATGACTGAATGAATGAATCAGTTAATCAACCTGCACCAGGAGGGCCTGAGATTGGACCTGCAGAACGGTGCCACCCACAGCCGGGGGCAGTGGGTAAAGGGTCATAGGTGTGGGGGTGTCGGCCGAACCCGGATTAGGAGGAGGACAGCAACCCAAGGAAGAAAGCCCGTGGGGACTGCTGCCTCCTTTACGCCTTCTTTTGGGGGGTTGTGGTTTATTGCCAGGAAATGGCAATGGTTGTCCCAGGAAGTATTGATCCTTTGATCTGCTAGGGAAAAGTAGGAGCTGGGATGCTGGAAGGGAGGGAGACTTAGGCTTTCTTTGCCTAGGGACTCAATTCAGCAAAAGCAACACAAATCAGATGCGATCTCAGGCTGGAGTGGGCGTGGATGCATTATGTTCTACCAGTAAGCCCCAGCCCCCTCCAAGCATGGCACCCACACACATCTCATCCCTCCCCCGACAGTCCAAGGGCTCTGCAGGACCTCTGGGCCCCTCCCAGAAGGAGCCCTTCTCCTGAAGGTCTCCTTTGTGACCCACATCGTCCGAGGGGGACGAGAGAACAGCCACCCTGCCCCCCACTCACACAGCATGAGGCCAAACTGAGGCCAGAAAGGCCATCATTGGCCTCAGAGGACTGAGGTATAAAAAGGAATCTACAACCCTTCAGTAGCTTCCATCACCTGCTCCTCCCACCTCAACACCTCAGCCTGTCCCCCCAGAACCCCCCCAAATCCAGTCTCTGAAACCCACCAGTGCTTTGAAGCCTCTACCAGGTTCCACCTGGCTACTCTCATCACCCCAATTGCTATCCCCTCTGAAACCTACAAGACTTACAGTCCATGCCTCAAAATTATGAGTTTATTTATACACTGTCTCACATATTTTTCATGTTTGTCTCTTTAAGTGTTCTGTAAGTTTCCTAAGGATGTATATCATACTTAATATAATTCTTTAGGAACATCCCTTCTCTTCTAGCACAAAGCTGAGTGGGCCTTTAATGAATGTTTCTTGGTTATCAGGAAGAAGTTTTGGGATTCCCTTTGTATGCACTCATTCACTCAACAATTAATGTCAGGCACTGCGCCAGGTCCTGGGAATTCAGGGATGAATAAAACATCTCTTATATCTCTTACCAGGGTCTTACGAGCCGTGTGAACTTACACATGTTACTTACTCTCTCTGCATGAGTATTAAAGGAAGAAGACTGTATCCATTTAACAGGACTATTGTGAGGATTAAATGAAATAATCCTTATTTAGGATTAGCTGCTTAGATTAGAGCCTAGCTCATGAACCCTTAGTGGATGTTAATAATTAATATTATTACCTGATGGGTCCTTCACCTGTGTGTGTGTGTTGGAGGGACGGTGTCCCTAGGATAACAGGTAGAGTTAAGAGTTAAATTAGAGAATTACTAGATAAGAAGTGAATGGACCCAGATAAATTGAAAGGAGAAGCTAAGCCCTCTAAGAGGCAAAAATTTCCCTGGAAAATACAAATGTCAAAAAGAAAAGGACTGGAGAGGGAGACAGGCAAGGAAGAAATGACGGGACCCGGAGTGAGAGAGCATCCCTCACTGTGTCTCCGAGGGACTTTTGGGGAAGGGACAGGAATCTAACATCCATTGCCTAGAACAAGACTACAGAGAGGCCGGCAAGGTGTAGAGGTGACACCTGAAAGTGGGGGCCTCCTTAAATGTTGTGCCCTGGTTCCCTCGCTGGCCTCACCCTCATCCCAGCCCTGCAGCAGGTGCTCAACAGAAACTTGCTCTGTTGCAAGTTGAACAACTATAAAGTTGTTCTGCTGGCATAGCACGCACCGAGGCTGCAGTCAGATCAGCATCCTTTCTCCTCTCTAGGGCACCCTCGCATCCTCCCCTCAAGAACCACACTCTGTAGATCCTCCCATCCCCAAGGTCCTAGCCTCCTGGGGCTGTGCCTGTCCCCTGGGTGGGGGTGGAGTGGCTCCATGATGGGGCCTTGGAGTACACACGTGTAGGCAGCACAAAGTCCGGCTGTACTTTTCCTCGACCCAGTTTTGTGTCCTCAAGTCTCCGGCCTGCACCAGCCACATGCAGGCAGCCCAGCTGTGTCCTCGAGGTGCAGGAGAGAGGAAGGCTGGAGGGAAGACAGAGTATACAGGAAAATCCTCTATACTTGAGGCCCAGCCTCAGCTCCTGTCTGCTGTGCATCACATAGACAGCTACAGGGTGGCGCTGGGCAGGATGTGCTAAGTACAGACAGTACGAGTGCTATGAATTCAGAGACAAGAAAGAACACTGTGGGCTGAAAACAGAAAGAGAAGAAGGATTTGGCCTGAAAGACAGCCAGGAAGGGAAAGAAGGTGGGGACATGGCGTGTTAGGACAGATGTCATGTGCGTCCAAGACCCTTGGCTGATAAGAGAAATGCTCAACTTTCAGAGAGGGCTTCAGGCACAGATTGACCATTAGGGGTAAGATTTTTGTTTGGGGAGAGGGTGGGGACCAGAGACATTCAAAGACTTTCATTTCTGGCAGAATGGCAGACTGAGAAACCCTCTGGAGCAGGCGCTGTGATACACCCCCTTGATCCCCTTTCCGGAATGAAGGACTTCTTCCCCACCTGGTGGGGGCACCACAAGCTGACAGCCCCCAGCTCTCAGCCCTCCCTGGGCATTGCCCAGGGTGAGCAGAGCCACCTTGCTCAAGGTTATGCCCACCTCCAGAGACAGCCCTCACCCAGTGACTGATCAACAATGAGGCATAAAGGTCTGGCCCCCTCAACCCAACTGTGGGCAAGTCTGAAGGGCCATCCTTGCTCCAGGGCTGCCTATGGGGTCGGCTGAGGCTTTCTCTGGGACTGTGTTGCAGCCCAATTTCTCCCTCTGCCCAGCCATATTTCCTCCTCCTTCCTCTCTTGAGTATTGATCCCAAGAGCACTTTTTAATAAACATCCTGCACTCTAGTGTCTGGCTCAGAGACTCCTTTCCAAGGAACCCAATCTGCAATATCCTCCCACTACAAAGCACTAAAATAACAATTAAAACATCTTTAAAATGCCTTCTTAAATGGATGAATAATCTGGCAAGAAAAGAAGCAGCAGAAGAGTTCTAAAGCCAGAAGCTGCTCTAGACAGACACATCAGCCAATCCCAGTGATTCATGTTTTCCCTATAATAGCCATAGGGCTCACCCAGGCCAGAAGGTCACACTAGAAACCTCCTACTAAAGCCAGGAAAACACAAATAATCCAAAAAGGCAAGAAAGGAGAAAAGGCAAGATACATAAAAGACACAAAATATGATGGTAGAAATAAATCCTTAGTCATCAGTAATCACAATAAATATAAATATGCTAAACTTTCTAGGTAAAAGACAGAGATTGTCAGACTAGATATAAAAACTGTAACTATTACACATGCTGTTTATAATAGACATAGAGTGAAAGACATGAAAACGTTGAAAAAAAGGAACCAACATCATAAATACCATGTTCTCTCACCACAATACCTTTGAGTTAAAAAATCTTAAAGTTAAGTAAAAAAAGAAAGTATCTGGAGAATTTTAAATATTTCTAAATTTATGGATGAAAAAATAAATTATGATAGAAATTAGAAAACACTTGGAATTAAAGACAATGAAAATATCTTTGGTATTTACTAGCTGTGTGACCCTGAACAAATTACTTAACCTCAGTGTGCCTCGGTAAAATGAACATGGTAATAGTATCTATTACTATTGTTTAAGAATTCAGTATATTAATATATAAAGCACTTGGACTAATATCTGACACACAGTAAGTACAATACAATTCTGAGTTGTCATCATTATCATCCTTCCCCAAACTGAAGGAATATAATTAAGGAAGTATTTGCAGAAAATTTTGTAACCTTAAAAGTTTACATTAGAGAATAAAAGAGACTGAAAATTAAAGAGATAAGCATCCAACTTAGGAAATCAGAAAAATGACAGAATTAGACCAAAGCATAAAAATTAATGAAATAGAAAGCAAACATCTAAGAGAAAAACAACGAAGCCAAAATCTGGTCATTTAACATAGATAATTTAAAAAGTAGAAAATGAAACAAGTATGATAAAAAAATCATATGCCAATATTATTCAAAAACAGGAAACACAGCATCCTAAAAATATAGTCAACAAAATCTCACATCATATAAAACAAATAATACACCATGAATAAGCAGTGTTTAACCTTAAAATTTTAGCCCTAAAATTATAGATTTTAGCACTAACAAAGGAGATTTGGGGCAGTAGGGGACCTAAAGGAAGAGGGGACAATTTCCATGCCCCTCATTCTAGAAAATCCTTCCTTTAACTCTTTCTTCTTTCAGCACAGACACCTAGAAAGGGTGAGCTGTGCTGCCTGTTTGCACATTCCCTTTCCCCACTCACTCCTTCACCACTGAAAGGAGGGTCCGTCCCCACTGTTCTCCCCCAGACTGTCCTTGTCCGTATTGCCACCCAGTGGACACATCAGCCCCACTCCAACGGAGCCCTCTGCAGGGTATGACACAGCCCACCTCTCCCTCCCTTGGTTTCATTTCACACCTCCCTCTCCTCAACTCCCTTCCACTTCTCTCCAGCCTCAGTTTCCAGAGAGAGCTCCTCACTCTCGCCCCCTTAGGTGCAGACATCCTTCAAGGCTCTCCTTTGTGCCCTGACACATCGTCATTTTCCACTGTGCTCTCTCCCCAGGGAGTTCATCCAACCCCATCACACAGACCAGTGTTTTTCTAACTAATGGTTTCAACCCAATGGGTTGTAAAACCAAATTGAGTGGGTTGCTCCCAGATTTTTTTAAAACCTTTTTTTGTTGTTGTTGTGGCAAAATACGCATCACATAAAATTTACCATTTTAACCACTTTTAAGTGTACAGTTCAGTGGCATTAGGTACATTCACATTGTTGTGCTACCATCACCACCATCCATCTCCAGAACTTCGTCATCTTCCCAAACTGAAACTCTGTACCCATTAAGTGATAACTGCCCATCCCCACACCCAGCCCCCGGTCACCACCATTCTCCTTCCTATCTATGAACTTGACTATTCTGGGCCCCTCATAGAAGTAGCACCATAGAGTATTTGTCCTTTTGTGCCTGGCTGATTTCATTTCGCACAAGGTCCTCAAGGTTCATCCATGTTATAACATGTTTCAGAATTGCCTTCCTTTTAAAGGCTAATAGTCCATGTATTTTTTTAAATGAAGTAGAATAGATTTTTTTAATGAAATAGAATAGAAAATACTAGAGCACGTTTCTTGTAATAAGGCCAAGCATCATTTTACAAAATGTTTCACTTGGGGGTGTATGTGAGTGTGTTCAAAATCTCCAGGTATAACATATTTCTAACTGGGCATTACAACCATAAGTTTGTAAAACACTGATCTCGATGGTTGGTGACTCCAAAGTCTACATTGCTCGAGTGGCTCTTCTCTACTGCAGTTCTGGATAGCTCCACAAGATCGCCTTCCAGGATCTGGGCAGATCCAGACCCTAACTTGTTGCCCTCTCTCCCCTAGACATGCTCCTTCTCACACATGCCCCACCTTGTTCTCCAGAATCTGGCCCTGCCTATCACCCCCTGCCCCCAGCTACACAGCCCTGACATCTGAGAAATGCAGATCACTCAACTCTTTCCAGCACCTTTCAATCCTTGCTCAAACTGGGTTTCATCCTCCCTCCTTCCACCTCTGCCTGTGCCCGTGGGTCAGTCCCCTTTCTTGAAGACCCCCTCAAATGCCTGCACGTGCCTGGAAGCACATTGATTGGACACAGATCCCTCCTTCCCATCCTAGAGACCCTCGTCCATTCCTCCAGGCGTGGCTTACGTATGAGCTGGGTGCCTTTCTGTTTTCCCCGGGGGGCCCTGAACTGTGCCTGTCTTACACACCACTGTGTCCTCTGAGCACCTAGGGCAGTGCTCAGTGTTTAGTAATTCCTTGTTAAGTATCAGTTCAATCAAAAACAGACACAGGGAAGCCAAGGAGATCAAGAGCTGTAGAACAGGACTAAAACAATATTTTAGTTAATTCTGTGATGACTTGTTTTGCTTATAGCTAACAGCCAAATTCCGCTTTTGTATACAAGGCTTGCTTGCTTTATGCTTGGTTGTGACAGAGAGCTAAAAACATGCTCCAATGCAGTTAGAGAAAAACAACCACGAGTGGCTTTCTGATAAGGGGGCCAAGGCCTGATCAACACGTAAACAAGCTTGTGAAGGGCGTATGTCCCCTTATCAGAAGTAACTGGCTGTAACGAATTCCAGCAAAGAGTATAAAAGACATATACTCCTGCTGCGCGGGGTCCCTGCCCATGGAAAGAGACCACTGCGTTGGTGCTCGAGGCTTGGACCCTAGCTAGCTAGTCAATAAACTCCTTTGCCTTTTGCAGCCTCAGTGACTCTGTCATTCTGTTCCCAGGGCCGAGGGAATCCGGCTTTAACAGAGCAAACCATGTAGCTTTGCTTCCTGTCTGTCTCCTCACCCATAGTGTGCACCTTCTCCAACAGAGATCTGAGCCCCTCAGCCATCGCACTGTCCTGCCTTCCCCGCTCCTGCCCAGCAAAGGTGTTCGCCAGAGGGATCCCCAGAGCTCTTACTGCTCCCAGTGGGTCTTTCCAAAGCACTCACTGCACAGCACAGGGAGAGGCTGAGGCTCCAAAGAAATAAGTGCACGACGACTCATATCCCCCACTTCCATTTGGTGTAGTTTGACCGTAAATTCTCACTGGAAGAGCCAGAGCCGGCCATTTTTGTGTCTCTGAGCTCTCTGGGAGATGGCATTGTGCCAGCTCAGCACAGAGGCAGAGAATGGCAGCCTTCGGGCATCCCCTGGCACTAAAGTAGATCTGCTCCCTGCGCCAAGTTCTTCTCATTTTTGACTGGGCTGTGACAATACCTTCCAGCCTCTTCTCCTCTTTAACGCTTCCTGTGCAAGGCCCAGACAACCTTCCTTCCTAGTGGCCTATCATGTCATTACCCTGCTCAAGAACCAAATGTGGCTCCCTGTGGCCCAATGAACCAAATTCAAATTGTCCTTCTCAATCTTCAAAGCACTTCACCAAGGCTAGTGACCCACCCTTAAATCTGTCCTCTTCTTCCCTACGTTCCCCCTTCCACCAGTTGGATTCCGTTCTTCAATGTGTCTCTTCCAGTTACAACCCCTGCATACACACACGTAGCCCCATCAGTCATTTATTCAATAGCCACTACTTACTGAGAACGCACTATGTGCCAGCACCTTATCGTGTGCTCAGGGTGCAGCTGGGGACAAAACAGAGTGCATCCCTGCCTCATGGAGCTTCCGGTCCATGCAGAGTTTCCCAGCCTCAGCACTACTGACACTTGTGACTGAACAATTCTTTATTGTGGGGACAAACTATGCACTGCAGGATCTTTATAGCATCTCTGGCCTCTTTTCACTGGATGCCAGCTGCACTCTCCTCTCCCCAGTGTGACAACCAAAAATGACTCTGAAGCTTGCCTAGCGGGTGGAGGGTGATTGAGAATCACTGTTCCCCAGCGGCAGGAGGAGCTTGTTACAGATCACCTGGGGAGCTTGTTTCAAAGGCAGGGTGCTAGATGCCACCCCCGGAGAGTCTGGTGTCAATGCTCTCCAGGTGATTCTGATGCAGGCCCTCCCAGGACCTCTGCTTGAGGAACACTGGTCACGTGTTTCTAGACAGGAGACAGAATCACATCGAGTCAGTTTATCACAATTACGATAGGTGTAGGAAACAAAACAGGTAAGCAAGTGCTAGGGGTGCAATTGATGTGGCAGCCACAACCTCATTAGGGATCAGGGCCACCACCCTGGTGAACTGACCAATGATTAAGCCAAGCGCTACAGCATAGGCAGGGTCAGCCACAGGACAGGTGAGAGGAGACAGTGCCACCTGTATCTCTGCCCCTGTGTTCCTGCCCTTGTTCTAAATATGCATGTTCCCTTCCCTCTCCAAATCCTACCCTTCCTTCAAGACCCTCTCAAGTTCAACTTCCTTAACTCTTTCTGCCCATCCGTGCCTCTCTTCTCAGACAGTTTAACACTGACTTTCTAGCTCATTCATGGCCATTTTGTTTCCCCAAATAGACTGCAAGCCCCTGAGCACCAGGACCACCCCCTCTCCTTCTCTGCAGAACCCAAGGCATCCTTTCAGACACGTTTTGCTTGCTTGATTGGATTAACCCCAGTTCCTGGAGTTCCTGCAAGGCGGCATCTGTGCGATTTAGGGGGTCAGGATCTCCGTGTGAGGGAGGATGGGAAGCACCTTGCATGCCTGCTGAACTCTGGGCAGTGAGCCCATCCTCCCAAGACCAGGGAAGGCTTGCCAGGTGGAGAGCAGGTAGTGGTTCAGTTGGCACTTGTCATGGGCACTGATGCTCTCCCCCTGTTGACAAGGAAGAAGGCATTCCAGCAGCCCCAACAATTCTGGGGAGGTGACAGCAGGGGACAGGAACCCAGAGCCACCCTGCTGAAGACCAAGTGCCAAGATAGCAGCTGGCAATGGGTCTGCAAGGCTGCAGCAGGCCGTTTGGGGACCCAGCTGTCCTTGCACAGGTTCATCTTAAGGGTTACAGTAAACAAAAGAGGATGCAGGGAACATCAGCGCCATACAGAGCTCATGAACTGTCATCAACCAAGGAAGAACGCTCTCTGGGAAGGTCTGGAGCAGTGACTGGCTGGAAACAAATGTTTGGGACAGGGTCCCTCATCCTCCTAGCTCTGGGGGAGTTCCAAGGCGGGGAATAGCCTAACTGCTTGGCTTTCCTCCTGGAGCCTGACACCAAGCAGCAACTCACCCTCCCACCCTCGTGGGCAGCCCAGATTGGGAGCACACATGACTGATGTAGAAACCAAAGGATGAGAAGAGAACAACTGTGTCAGTATTTGGAAGTTGAGAGAAGATGGCATGCTTACACAGTTAGAGAGGCATTTCTTTTCCTAACAGTCCGGGGGGTGGGAGACGGTGCCCTGAGCGCAGGGAGTCACTGGCAGCAAAGGAAAAAGGCTCCAGCAGAAAGGAGCCGGGGCTCTTTCCAAGACAGACTCCGATACGGGAGTACCGGGAAGCAGATCTCCCCACCCCTCGCCTCTCAAACCAGGCACCGTAACCTGAAGCGTTTCCCCTAAGCCAGCAGAGCCTGCAGAAGAAAGCGGTTGGCATTTCGGTGTTTCTTCCGCAAACAGAGAGACTGAGGCTGTGCCCAAATTGAATTTCCGAGTGACACCTCCTACCGCTCTTTCTCTTAAAGGAGTTTGCCCTGGCTAGGGGCAGGGTAGGGGTTAACTTCTGCTGCAGCTCTGACCTTTCGCGCTAAAGATGAGAAACAAAACAAAACAAAACAAAAACACATCTATTTCAGAAGGAATCAGGTTGTGAGTTTCACAGATCCAGTGGCTATGGGATTATAAGAATTCACTATCCCTACCGCATCGCCACAGCCCGCTACCACCTCCACCTAAGCCGACACTCCTGGGGGGAAAACGCTTTTCCTCCTAAGGGTACCTACAAAGTTCGGGACTCGCGAGTTAAAAAAAAAAAAAAAATCTATCCGATTTTGAGCCCTCCACGTGCCTGGAGGCCAACCAAATGGCCATAGGACTGTAGGTTGGGGCACAGAGATTCATGCGGCCTCTCTGGGCATTCCAATGGATTTATTGTCAGCCCAGCTGCTTGGAATTCCAACCTGCCCCCCATTTTCCACAGCAGAACAAAGTTGTCAGGGCCTTCCAGCCGGCGCTGGGCGGGCGCTCTCCTCCGGCTGGGAGCAGAGGTGCGCTTCGAAGCGCCACGACCCAAGCCTAAGGCGGCAGTGCCTGGGGATAAGTGCAGACCCCACTGTCACTCACCCTGGAGACGCTGCGACCGCCACCTGGGGGCTCGCCCACCGGCTCCGCGCATCCCACCCTCTCTTGGACTTTCTTACCTCTTGATGTAGTTCCTGCCATAGAGGATCTGTTGCAGCAAGGTCACCAAGGCGAAGGCGCAGATGAAGATGAAGAGCAAAGTTCGGTTCCCCAACAAATCGCGATTGGCCGAGGGGTCCGCGTAGCGCATCCTGGCGGCGGGGCGCCGCGGGCGCGTGGTACGGGGCAGCCCGGCAATCACGCGCGGAGTTCCGGGGCCCCGGAGGGCACGCGGCCGACTGGGCGCCGCACGGCGCGGTCAGGCAGGCGGGGGACTTTGCGGGGCAAAGTTTCCGGCTGGTGCGGCCGGAGTGACAGGAGCTGGGGGCATCCGAGAGTCGCAGGCGCTGGGGCGACGAGCAGGACCGGGCTGGCCGCACAGAGCTCTGCCGCGGCCCCGGGCCTTCCCTCTGGATGCCTTTACCTCTGGGCGCCCATGTCCGGCAACCGCCAATTTCCCCGCGGAGGGGCGACGCCAGGTGCCACGAGCCGGAGGCCGCCCCACCCGCCGAGGTGGCGGCCAATGGGGAGCGGGGCCCGGGCTCCGTCCGCCGGTACGCCCCAGCGCGCGGCGCACCGCCCCCTCTTGTCCGGCTCGGATCGCGGTCGCCCGGCGCGCGGTGCCCTGCCGGGGGCGGGCCACGTCTGATGCCCGGGCCCGCAGGGAGGGATCGTGAAGGTTGGCCTTCGGTTCTGCGGATGGGGGTGGGGGGCGTACAGTCTGGCTAATGACAGGCGGGCCGTGGAGAGGGGGAGGGGTGGAGCGGAAAACGCCGGGTTTGAATCGCGGAATTAAAAAGAGGGCAGGAAGGGGAAGCCGCGGCTGCGGAGCTGGGCTTGCTGGAGGGGAACATTTGCATGCGGCGCGCAGGGCACTGAGTCACCGCGGTGGCCGCGTCCTCGCGCTCTCCTGGAGATTTCTCCGGAGAAAGCGGAGCAAGGTCAGCTGGGCAGCCCTTCAAGGACGGCGCGCGCGGCGCCTGCATGCTGATGGCCTGCGGGGCTGCCTGCCTGCCTCGGCGCCCAACTCCTGCAGGGATGAAATTCAGGGGCTGCCCGTCCCCGCCACAGGCCTTTTCCCCCTCCCCAGCGGCAGTTCGTGGCCCTTGGTCAAAGACCCTGTTGTCACCGAGACACTGGGACTTTGTCTCATCCTTGGAACCACTCGTAAATCTTAGGTCAGGCAGCCGGCAGCCTTCGAGTACCACGGTCCCCAAAAGCTTTAGTAAGTCACTACATCCGGAAAGATTTGTGCTTCAGAGTGCACGCCAGGGAAAATAATCACAGAAACGCAATGCGAATGTCGTGCCTCTTCAGAAATACTTGCCCTGAAATGCCATCCCTACTCCCCACCCCCAGCCCGCATGCCAGGCGACAACCCTGTCATCCTGGCACCGCAGAATCTCCCGGCGCCTGGGATTCACGTGCCCTCGGCGTTCACCACTGAGTTCCGGCTGGATGATTCTAGGGCGGCCCTTCCCAGGACCTTGCAGACACTCCCGGAGGTTCTAGAGTCAGGTCAAGGATTCAATTTGGAACTCGATTGAAATTCAAATCTCATCTCAGCAAGAGAAAGGACTTTGATCGGGATGTGCCTAGACTCCAATATCCTCGACGTTGGCATTTAGTAGCTTCCTCTCTGAACGGGAAAGATCAAGGCATGCACAGTAAAATGTCATGATTAGGGTTCCACCAATAATCTGGGATTTGTGTTATTTCAGAAGGCAGAAGTGAACTGTACTATCTATGAAGAGTTTATGTATTTATCTGCAAGATCACAGGTAGGCTTTTTAACCAATTAAAAACTCAAAAATTTAGAGCGCCCACCATTACAATAATCTCAGCGTTTGGTCTTACACATCAAAAAGTGCTTCATTAGCATAAATTAATGAATTTTCACCTCCTAGACTCTGGCTAACCCATTTTACAGTTGAAAGGACCAAAGCACTGGTTGCCCAAGGTAATTCACCTAGCTAGACAGCACTAATATTTCACCTAGTTGGCGCTCAAGTGTTTGTGAGGTACTATCATCTTCCAAGAGAGAGACACTCTCACTTCCTTTCCATTCCTACGAACTCTCCACCCCATCAGGGACTCACTCTGATAGTTGCCTTTGGATTAATGCTGCCTTGGAAAAACAAATCAATTTTCAAGTAAAAAATACAAATTATCTTAAGAACTTTTAATTGCAGTATAACACATTTACAGAAAAGTACACGAATCCTAAATGTTCAGCTCACTGAGTTTTCACAGGCTGAACATGCTCATTTGACCAGCACACAGATCAAGAAACAAAAACATTGTCAGCCCCCCTGGAACCTTCTCATGCTCCTTTCCAGTTACTATGCACTCAAGAGTAATCACTTCCTGTTCACTTGTTTTATATAAATGGATTTATATATTCGTTGTGTCTGCCTTCTTTTGCTCAACGTGTTGTGAGATTGAACCATGCTGTTGTGTGTGGTGGGCAGGATTACAAGATGACCCCCAAGATTCCTTACCCCGTCTTGTACACACATTCTCCCAGGTATTCAACTAAATGTAAATCTACGCACTGCTGTGAAGGGATTTTGCAGATGTAATTAGTCCTAAATCAGCTGGCTTTAAGATAAGGAAATTATCCTCAGTGGGCATTACCCACTGAGCCCTTACAAAGGACCGGGCTCTTCCTGGTGGAAGATGTGAATCATGACAGGGATGGATATGAGAGGAATTCTTTGGTTGGCTTTGCAGATAGAAGGGGCCACAAGGCAAAGATTGCAGAGGCCTCTAGTTGCTGAGAGTGGCTCCTGGCTGGCAGCCAGCAAAGAAATGGAGGACCTCAGTCTTCCAATTGCAAAAAGACCTTGAATTCTGCCAACAACCTGAATGAACTTCAAGGAAGATTCTGAGCTCCAGCTTCCCACACCTTGATTTCAGCTGTTGGGACCCTCAGCAGAGAACCCAGCTATGCCATGCCCAGATTTAAGACCTACACGACTGTGAGCCCGTAAGTGTGTGTTGCTTTAAGCACCTAAATTTGTGGCAATGTGCTTACAGCAATAGAACACTAATACCTTGTGTGTAGTTATAGTTTGTTCAATTGTATTGCTGTATAGTGTGCCACCATAAGACCGTAGCACAACTTACCTATCCATTCCACAGCCGACAGACATCTGGGTAGCTACCGCCATGATCCTTCGGATGCATAGTTTTTTGGTGAACACGTGCATGCATCTCTGCTAGGGTATCTGTATTTAGGAGTGAAATTGCTGGGTCAGAGAGCATACATGTGTCCAGCTCTATCGACTACGCCTGAATAGTTTTCCATACAGGTAAATGATTTTTTAAAATTTTTTATTTTTAATTATTATGGGTACATACTAGGTGTCTATATTTATAGGGTACAGGTGATGTTTTGATATAGGCATACAATGTGTAATAATCAAATCAGGGTAATTGGGGTATTCATCACCTCAAGCATTTATCATTGCTCTGTGTTAGGAACATTCCAATTCTACTCTTTTAGTTATTTTAAAGTATGCCATAACTTATTGTTGACTATAGTCACTTTGCTGTGCTATCAAATATTGTTCATTCTAACTAAATATATTTTTGCACCCATTAACTGGCCCCACTTTATCCACCCTGCTCCCTGCTTCCCTTCCCAGCCTCTGATAACCATCATTCTACTCTCTATCTCCATGAGATCAATTACTTTAATATTTAGCTCCCACATATGAGTAAGGATATGTGAGATTTGTCTTTCTGTGCTGGGCTTATTTCACTTAATATAATGTTCTCCGGTTCCATCCATGTTGCTACAAATGACAGGATTTGGAGTTTTTTATGCTGAATAATATTCCATTGTATGTATGTACCACAGTTTCTTTATCCATTTATTGGTTGATGGACACTGAGGTTAATTCCAAATCTTGAGTATTGTGAATAGTGCTGCAATAAACATGGGAGTGCAGGTTTTGTCCTTTGTTCTGTTGATACGATGTATCAGATTCATGGATTTGTATATGTTGAATGATTTTTGCATCTGTGGGATGAATCCCACCTGATGATGAAGAATAATCTTTTTAATGTGTTGTTGAATTTTGTTTGCTAGTATTTTGTTGAGGATTTTTGCATCTATGTTCATCAGAGATATTGTCCTATAGGTTTCTTTCTTTGTTGTGTCTGTGTGGTTTTGGTATCAGGGCCTTGTAGAATGAGTTTGGGAGTATTCCCTCCTCCTCTATTTTTTGGAATAGTTTAAAGAGGGTTGGTATTAGTTCTTCTTTGAATTTTTGGTAGAACTCAGCAGTGAAGCCATCAGGTCCTGGGCTTTTCTTTGATGAGAGGCTTTTTATCATTGTTTCTATCTCATTGCTTATTATTGGCTTATTCAGGTTTTAGATTTCTTCCTGGTTCAATCTTGGTAGGTTGTATGTGCCTAGGAATTTATCCATTTATTCTAGGTTTTCCAATTTATTGGCACATAATTGCTCATAGTAGTCTCTAATAATCCTTTGAATTTCTGCAGTATTAGTTGTAATATCTCCTTTTTTCATGTCTGATTTTATTTATTTATCTCTCTTTTTCTTAATCTCACTAAAAGTATGTCAATTTTGTTTATCTTTTCAAAAAAACCAACTTTTTCTTTTATCAATCTTTTGTATTTTTTGTTTCAATTTCATTTATTTCTTCTCTGATCTTTATTATTTCTTTTCTTCTAATTTTGTGTTTGGTTTGCTTTTGTTTTTCTAGTTATTTAAGATACACTGTTAGATGCAGGCATTTATTGCTATAAATTTTTCTCTTAGTACTGCTTTTTCTCTATTCCATAAGTTTTAGTATGTTATGTTTTCATTTTTATTTGCTTCAAGAAAGTTTTTTATTTATTTATTTATTTATTTTTTATTTTATTTTATTTTTTTTATTTATTTATTTTTTTTTGAGACAGAGTCTCACTCTGTTGCCCAGGCTAGAGTGAGTGCCGTGGCGTTAGCCTAGCTCACAGCAACCTCAAACTCCTGAGCTCAAGCGATCCTCCTGTCTCAGCCTCCCGAGTAGCTGGGACTACAGGCATGCACCACCATGCCCGGCTAATTTTTTTTCTATATATATTTTTAGCTGTCCATATAATTTCTTTCTATGTTTAGTAGAGATGGGGTCTCGCTCTTGCTCAGGCTGGTCTCGAACTTCTGAGCTCAAACGATCCGCCCACCTCGGCCTCCCAGAGTGCTAGGATGACAGGCGTGAGCCACCGCGCCCGGCCAAGAAAGTTTTTAATATCCTTCTTAATCTCTTCATTGACCCACTAGTCATTCAGGAGCATATTGTTTAATTTCCATATGTTTGTAGAGTTTCCAATGTTCCTGTTGTTATTGATTTCTAGTTTTATTCCATTGTGGTCACAGAAAATAGTTGATATGATCTCAATTTTTTTGAAATTTTTAAGACGTGTTTTGTGGCCTAACATATGGTCTATCCTTGAGAATGATCCATAAGCTGAGGAGAAGGCATATTTTGCAGATATTGGATGAAACATTCTGTAAATATCTATTAGGTCCATTTGATTTATAGTGCAGATGAAGTCCAGTGTTTCTTTGTTGATTTTCTATCTGGATGATGTGTCCAATGCTGAAAGTGGGTATTGAGGTCTCCAACTATTATTATACTGGAACT